>NC_057743.1:34035791-34164499 GCF_004010195.1 Chiloscyllium plagiosum
TCCAGGTGAATTTGAGGTCTGGGTGGAAGGTGTTAGTGTAGTGGATGAACTGTTCAACCTCCTCGTGGGAGCACGAGGTAGCGCCGCTACAGTCATCAATGTAGCGAAGAAAAAGATGGGGGGTGGGGCCAGTGTAGTTGCGGGAGATGGATTGTTCCACATACCCTACGAAGTGGCAGGCATAGCTGGGGCCCATGCGGGTGCCCATGGCTACTCCTTTTGTTTGGAGAAAGTGGGAGGATTGGAAAGAAAAGTTGTTCAGGGTGAGGACCAGTTCGGTCAGTCGAAGGAGGGTGTCGGTGGAAGGGTACTGGGTGGTACGGCGGGAAAGGAAGAAGCGGAGTGCTTTGAGTCCTTCGTGATGGGGGATGGAGGTGTACAGGGACTGGATGTCCATGGTGAAGATGAGGCGTTGGGGACCGGGGAAGCGGAAATCCTGGAGGAGGTGGAGGGCGTGGGTGGTGTCACGAACGTAGGTGGGGAGTTCTTGGACTAATGGGGACAGGACCGTGTCGAGGTATGCCGAGATGAGTTCGGTTGGGCAGGAGCAGGTTGAGACGATGGGTCGTCCGGGGCAGTCAGGTTTGTGGATTTTATGCCCCTAATGTGGCTAAGCTAACTACATTGGCAGGCAGGGCATTCCACACCCTTACCACTCTCTGAGCAAAGAACCTGCCTCTGACATCTGTCTTAAATCTATCACCCCTCATTTTGCAGCTATGCCCCCTCGTACAAGCCAACATCACCATCTTAGGAAAAAGACTCTCATTGTCCACCCTATCTAATCCTCTGATCATCTTTTATGTTTCTATTAAATCCCCTCTTAACCTTCTTCTCTCCAGTGAGAACAGACCCAAGTCCCTCAGCCTTTCCTCATAAGACCTTAATCTTGTCCCAAATGCCAGCATTTGGCCCATCTCCCTCTAAATCCTTCCTATTCATATACCCATCCAGATGCCTTTTGAATGTTGTCAGTCTACTCGTCTCCATCACTTCCTCTGGCAGCTCATTCCATACATGCATCACCTTCTGCGTGAAAACGTTGTCCTTTAGGTGCCTTTTAAATCTTTCCCTTGTCATCTTAAGCCTATACCCGCTAGTTTTGGACTCCCCCACGTTGGGGAAAAGATCTTGTCTTTTCACCCTATCCATGTCCCCTCAAGATTTTATAAAATACAATTATAGACATATTTTTCTTCATAGATTGGTGTCCCATTTCTCAAGTCTGTATCTTGTATCCTCATCTTGCTAGTGAAGGTCTTGGAAAGCCAACAAAACTGAGCTAAACGGGGGTCAGGATCTTCAACAGTAACAGAAGATGAAAATAAGCAAGAACTTCAAAGGGTAAATGATTTATTTCAGAATGGAACAAGTTTAAATTAGATCGTTGCACTGACCAGTAACAAATCCTCACTTACTACATCAAATAAAAATATGCAGCCAAACTGACCAAACCAGTAATTTGACATAACTTTCTATCAGTACATCACTGTTCAAAAAACAAAATCAGCATACTATCATTAAACTCCTAAAAGACTGTGGCACAGGTGCTAGGGGTGGAATGCTGTCATATCGAAGATCCCTAGTTCAAATCCTATCACGCCCACATTGATTAGCGTCTGGCAGAACTATTGGAATGAACATTTTAAGTCTTGAAATGATGGTGGTGGCCAAAGGCAAAGGGTAAATTCCACTCCTGACACTCCTTGTCAGCTCAAGCCTTTGGTTGCACTCTCACCATTGAGTCAGATTTGAGCTCCATGCCAGCAACAAAATCAAGACTGATATTTCAGCAGTACAGTGCCAAGAAAGTTAAATTGGCGAATGTGCCATATTTTGGATGGGATGCGACCTGATTTGGTCAACATCTTGCTGAAGCAAATTGGCAATATTTTGAACTTGGGTCCCTGGCGCTCAGTGGTTAGCATTGTTACCTCACAGCGCCAAGCACCTGGGTTCGATTCCAGCCTTGGGTTGTGTGGAGTTTGCATGTTCTCCCTGTGTCTGTGTGGGTTTCCTCCCAATGTTCCAGTTTCCTCTCACAGTCCAAAGACGTGCAGGTTAGGTGGTTTGGCCATGTTAAATTGCCCATCCAGGAGTGTGTAGGTTAGGTGGATCAGCTATCGGAAATGCAGGGTGACAGGGATAGGGTTGGAGGATGGGTCTAGTTGAGGCAGTCTTCAGAGAGTCAGTACATACTCGATGGACCAAATGGCATCTTTCTATACTGTAGGGATATTGATTCTATGACTATCTGAAGACAATGCAAGAAATTCCAGTATCCTGCCCAGCATCACCAAGTTAGATGAGCCAAAATATCACTTAAAGAGGAATTGGTTAGGTATGTGAAAAACATAAGGCATATTAGGAATAGTAGGGAAATTATATTGGAATATAAAATTCCATTTGAATGGTAAAAGGAAATAGTGAGTTTTGCGAAGATTTGTAGCTCAGGTTGAGGTTATGCATGTAGGTTTGCTCACTGAGCTGGAAAGTTCATTTCCAGATGTTTCATCACCCTACTAGGTCAGATCTTCAGTGGGCCTCAGGTGAAGCAGTGTCCATGATTTCTGCTTTCTATTTATAGGTTTGGGTTTCTTTGGGTTGGTGATGTCATTTCCTGTGGTGATGTCATTTCCTGTTTTTTTTCTCAGGGGGTGGTAGATGGAGTACACTGCTTCGCCTGAGGCTGTTACCTAGTAGGGTGACAAAACGTCTGGAAATTAACCTCCCAGCTCAGCGAGCAAACTTACATCTGGTATAAGGAAATGTCAGGATAGGGGATGAACACAGTAGGGCTATGATCAATAAGAGGTATGATGAGGACCAATGTTGGGAGGTACGGAAGAGTTGGGTAGCCTCCCAGGAAAATTATCTGAGGGAATAATTCAGGAAACCGAATGAACTACGGATGCTGCAAATCAGAAACGAGAAACAGAAACTGATGGGAATGCTCAATAGGTCTGGCAGCCTCAGAAAAGTCACTGAACCTGAACTGTTCACTCTGATTTCTCTCTATGGATGCTGCCAGGCCAGCTGAGCTTTTTCCAGCCATTTCTGTTTTTGTAATAATTCAGGAATCATTCGTAGGGGCTTTAATGGGCGACATGGATCTCAGTTAATTAGGTCATTTTGAATTTTTGGTTTCATAAATATAAATATCTTAGCTTCATTAGGTGGGACAAATGCCTCATCTATCTCTTTAAGACATGGTCTCACAGCTCTGAAGCATCAATTTCTTTATGACTACAGTTACTCATGTCATTTCTTAGAGAATCTGGGAACATTTCTAGACACTGACTTCTTTCTCGTTTATGAATTTGCAGGTTTGAGAGGGCCATCTCCAATTTGATAATGTACAAACTGACCACTGTTTTTTTTCAGGATGTATTTTCCTGTTTCTCTCTCTCATAATGTGTAGGCCTTGTCCATAACATGACAAGCCATTTAGTGAACCTATCCGTGTTGATTCAATTATCAGAACTCAATATTAGATCTTACCCCAACTCCCTCCGTAACCTTCCTGTGCCCATTTTAGTTTGTCTTATCCTGTCCCCACTTATCCTCCCTCTGTACTCCATTAAACTCTGCTGTCTCCCTATCTATCACATGCTCTCGTATTCTGTTCCGTTTCACCATTATTCTGTTGTCTTATTCTGTCTTTCGTTTATCTCTCCATGATCCTGTACTCTCTCTGCTTGTCACTGTCTAATCTTGCTTATCTTTTATTTTGACCTACCCCATCTTCTCCTGTCCATCATCTTTTTCTTGCCTGTCATTTCCTCTCTTACTGCACCCAGTCCAATCATTTACATTGTCCTTCGATACCTCCTCACGTTCACCTCATACATTTTGTCTTCACATTATTATCTTGCCTTTCTTATACTCCTCTTCATGTCATCTCTGCTCCTCCCTCTAGCTCTATCCTTTACTCTGGATCTACTCTGCTACTTTTCATATCTCTCACTTACCTTGCTGCCTCAGTCTATAAGATGGTGGAGTGGAACTTCTGAACCTGGGGTTCGTCTGCTCCATCCACTTTTTTCCTTCATTTCTTTTCTTTTTTTTAATTTCTTCATTGTTTCTTTTCTCTCTTATTTCAATAACCTCTTGTTGCAGTGCTCAGTTGTGGTGACAGCATCAGTGGCGGTGAGCGAGCCTAGCGTGGAACCATGGCGGTGGCAGTCAGAGAGGGTTTGGGTTCCCAGCAGCCTCTGCATCGATGGGGCAACCCTAGCGCTGACTCATGGCTGCCGTAACAGAGTCGAGTTTGGGCCGGTGTGGTATCTGGCAGCTTTGGTGACATCTCTGTTGGCCAGGTCCAGCAAGGACTCACAATGGCGAAAGTGTCGGTAGAGGCAAGATGGCGCCATAGCATGATGACACTTGTTCCAGCGCTAGCACTGCAACAAAGGGAACTCCTGTCTGGCCACCCGTCCATGGGCCGTGATGGAGCACTTCACAAGAAAAACTGAAATTGATAGCTTTTTCTTTATTTCTTCATTTTTCCACCTTAAGATTCTATTTTGGTCTGTTTTCTGTGTTTTAAGATGACGCTGGAGAGTGGCGACATATGCAACACTTTTCACCATATTTCGTAGCAAAACACATGATGATAGATAGATCGACGGATAGATACAGAGGTAGTCAGGCAAATAAATAAACCAATACATAGATCAACCTCAGGCTGGGAAACCTTCTCCTTTAGCTGTTGTAACTGGGTCAGTGACATGTTACCTGCAATTGGTTGTGGTGCCACTGAGGTGGAGGTGAGGACTGCAGATGCTGGAGATTAGAGTCTAGATTAGAGTGGTGCTGGAAAAGCACATGAATCAGGCAGCATCCAAGAAGCAGGAAAGTCGACGTTTCAGGCAAAAGCCCTTCATCAGGATTGAGGCTAGGAGCCTAGGGGTTGGAGAGTTAAATGGAAGGGAGGCTGGGGCTGGGAAGAAGGTAGACAAGAATGCAATAGGTGGATGGAGGTGGGTTGGGGAGGGAGGAAGATATGTGAGCCTATAGCTGCAGATCATGAACTGGTAATTCCTACTGGAAGCATGTCTCTGTGTGAGTCTGCTGAGGGCTGGAGTGAACATGACCTTGCTATCAAACAGAATAGCAGCGCACACTGTCAGTGACACCTTCGCTATGGAGGAGGGGGGGGATCCTGACTCTGTATGTTTAATAACAAGATTCTTCAGGAACAGAAATTTGACTTTAGGATTAAAAGTACACACCATTTTGCCATTCCTTTTAGCAAAAATACCAGGGTGAACTCATCTGAGTTCTGTATTCCCATTCTGAAGAAGGATTATTGGTCCTGAAACATTAACTGTGCTTTGTCTCTGCAGATGTTGCCAGATCTGCTGAGTTTTCCCAGCAATTCATGTTCTTGTTTCTAATTTCCAGCATCTGCGGTTCTTTTTTTAAATTTTAGCGCAGAACTGATTTGATGTCCTTCTTTGAATAGTGTCATGTAATCCACCCAAGAGGTTCCTCAAAAAACAGAACACCTGACAGTGTGGCCCTCCCTCAGTACTGCACCGTAGTGTTAGGCTAGATGTGGTATTTAAGTCCCTGGAGTGAAGTTTAAACCTCCACATTGTTTACATGGAAGTGGCCGTGCTGTCCACGGAGCCATACGGGAGAAGGTGTGAGGGACCCCAAAATTCTCTTGCCTTCAATTTGTCCTCACTTTGGCCGGGAACAATTAGTCTTAGGATCCGAAATCATAGTCTGACTGTCATTTTAGTCCTAAAGTTTAATGGGAGTCCCTTCATGACTCTTTGTAGTCCTTCATAAATCATTTAATGCCCTTACCCCCTCACCCCACCCACAATTCATAGGGCCACATCCAGCTTAAACCCACTGTTTCACCAGCACAGGGGAACAACAGCACCACTTCCAGGTCACACACTGCCATAAAGTCATACAGATCAACAAAAAAAATGCCCTTTGGCCCATCACATCCGTACTGGTCAAAAACAGCCACCTACATATTCTAATCCCATTTTCCAGTCCCTGGCCTTGTATTCCTTGGCATCCCAAATGTGCATCTAAATACTGTCCTGACTTGAAATCATATTGCCATTCAAGGCACTGGATTAAAACCCTGGAACTCCCTCCCTAATGGGACTGTGGGCACATTAAGACCACATGGACTGCAGCAGATCACCAAGGTAACTATCTAATGGCGACAATCAGCGATCAATGCTGGTCCATTTAGCAATGCCCACGTTCCATGAACTAACGTTTTTAAACTAAAACACCATCCCAGTCCGACACCTGCACAATTTCACTGGGTCTCTTCACACTTTCACAAGTCTCTGTTTTTTTTATCATTGATATAAATGATTTGGATCTGAATATAGCAAAAATGGTTAGTAGGCTTGAAGAAATTGGTGATGTAGTGAACAATGAAGAAGGTTATCCCAGAAAACAACGGGATCTTGATCAGATGGGTCAATGGCCGGGGAGTGGCAGATGGAGTTTAACTTAGATAAATGCATATTGGTAAGGCAAACCAGGGCAGGACTTATATACTTAGTGGTAGGGTCCTGGAGAGTGTTGCTGGACAAAGGGACCTTGGGGTGCAGGTTCACAGTTCCTTGAAGGTGGAGTCACTAGTAGACAGGGTAGTGAAGAAGGCATATGGTATACTTTCCTTTTATTGTTCAGTGCATTGAGTACAGGAGTTGGGAGGTCATGTTGCGGCTGTACAATACATTGGTTAGGCCACTTTTGCAATACTGCATTCAATTCTAGTCTCCCTGCTATCAGAAAGATGTTGTGAAACCTGAAAGGGTTCAGAAAAGATTTACAAAGATGTCGTTGGAATTGGGGCTGGAGGGTTTGAGCTATAGGGAGAGGCTGAATAAGCTGGGGCTATTTTCCCTGAGTGTCAGAGGCTGAGGGGTTTATAAAATCATGAGGGGCATAGATAAGGTAAATAGCCAATGTCTTTTTCCAAGGGTAGAGGAGTCCAAAACCTAGAGGGCATGGATTTAGGGTGAGAGGGGAAAGATTTAAAAAGGACCTAAGGGGAAATTTTTCACGAAGAGGGTGGTGCATGTATGGAAATAGCTGCCAGAGGAAGTGGTGGAGGCTGGTACAATTGCAACATTTAAAAGGCATCTGGATGGATATATGAATAGGAAGGGTTTGGAGGGTTATGGGCCAAGTGCTGGCAAATGAGATTAAGTTAATATAGGATATCTGGTTGACATGGACGAGTTGGACAGAAGGGTCTGTTTTTGTGCTGTACAGCTCTCTGACTGAGCCTCCTTTTAAATCTCATCTTGCTGCCTTCGCCTTTTCTCAACTCTTGATCTCTGTTCCTCTTCTCCAGTTCTGACTGACAAATGAGCTGGTCTTTACCTACCCATCAGTTTTGTGTTTCGCCCATTGTAGGTCCTCCACATCTGAGCTACAAGTTCCACTGTGCCACACCCACCCACCCTTTTTCCCCGAGCAACCCCCCCCATCGCCCCCACCCCCGCCCTGTACCTATCCTTTAAATCATGAATAAATAACAAAAAATGAGATATACAAAGTTGACAACACTTTCTGGTATGAGCAGCTTATGTTTAGAGCTTTGTTCTCTGTAAACTTTTGATATTGAGTCCAACTTTGGGAGGAAGAATATGGCAGTTTATGGGTTAAAGCTGGGCTGAGTCGTCTGTCAGATCAGGCAGGTGAGAGCAAAAATGTTCCCACAGCCTTCAGAAGGAGTTAAGCAACACACGTCAGATTGGCTGATGATAAGTGAATGCCATAAAGTTTGCAAAGGGGCTATGTACTTGACTGTTGAAACCAGTTTCTCTTTTTAAACATTAACTCACTGGGGCTGGTCCCAGCCACAGGTTTGTGATAATAGCTGGCAGCAAGTCAACAGGGAGGAGATTTCCCACAATGTTCGCTTGCCTTTCTCACAGGTGGGGATTGGACAGTGCCTCAATACAATGATGACATGGAATTCCACTGCATTGCACAACAGGTGCCTCAAAGCCTGAGGATAAGGACCACATGCGCAGGACAATAAAGATGAGGCATTTTCCCAGTCTCATAAGTTTACATTCAATTTATTTCTTAATGCCTTCTATCAACTTTACAACAGCGTCCTTATTCATTTTCATTATCTGTTGGGAAATCAAGGCTACAAAGACCATGTGTTATTAGATAAATATTTTTCAGGCTGTATTGTGTTACCTGACTCAGGTGCTTTTATATAGAACAGTGTTAACTTTAAACTTACATTCATTATCATTCATAAAGTTATTGTTTCTGAATGATGGTTGGAGGTGATACCGGATAGTAAATTATTCTGATTTTATGAAGCTTCAGTAAATGACAATGGACTTTGTCATTTTAGCTCTTTGTTTCACTGTAACCTGAATAATTACCAAAAGTCCCTATCTGGCTGGGTGTCAGCAAGGAAGAAATATTTCAATCATCTCAATACAGCTTGCAATCTCATACTTTCTTAATCCCTTGAGCTGATCTCGTTGAAGCAGCCATGCGACATATAACAATAGTGGACAGTGTTGTTGCGGCTGTGGTGTTAGGAGTGGCTTGCTCTGTACCAGAAGATCGTGGGTTCAAGTCTCACATGTTAGACTTGAGTACCAAATCTAAGCTGATACCCTTAGTGCAATACTGAGAGAATGTCAGCACTGGCAACACCTACTGTCTTTAGAATGCATTGTTAAATTGAGTAGTCCAGTGGTCAGCGCTGCTGCTTGACAGCTCCAGGGGGACTTGGATTCGATTCCAGCCTCGGGTAACTGTGTGGAATTTGCACATTCTCCCATTATCTGCGTGGGTTTCCTCCCACAGTCCAAAGATGTGCGGGTTGGGTGGATTGGCTGTGCTAAAATGCCCATAGTGTCCAGGGAAGTATGGATTAGCCATGGGAAATACAAAAATCAGATAGAGGGGTAGGTCTGTGTGGGATGCTTGTCAGAGGGGTGGTGTGGACTTGATGGGCTGAATGGCCTGCTACCACACTGTAGGGATTCTACAGTGCCCTCAGGTGCACATAAAATATCATATTTTGAAGAAGGACATATCAGTTGTCCCATGACAAAATTAAAACTCTGTAGATGCTGAAAATCTGTATGACAAACAGGCAGATGCTGGAAATACTCAGCAGGTCTGATAGTGCCTGTTAAACAGTCAACATCGCAAATCGATAGCATCAAGTGTTAACTTTGTTCCATGCTCCACAGATTCTGCTTCATTCTCTCTGCTGGCCTAAATATTTCTCACTCTTTCACAATGATCGAAATCATACTATCAGAGTCATTGCCACATTCCTGTGAGCAAATTGGCCTTCCTACGCTACAACAGGGACATCACGTGTTTTATTGGTGCTTTGAGACTTCCTGAGGTTGTGAAAAACACCATGAGAATTTTTGTCTCAAATGGAAGATTGTAGGTTCTGTGTAAAGGGTTCAGAACACATTGTACTGAGGTACAAGACGGCAGCTCACCACCACCTTCAGGGCAGTGAGGGACAGACAGCCAGAGAGGCCCACGGCCCACACGTGAACAAAACAAAAATCACTAACATGTTTGGGGATCCTTAGCCGAGGACTGGACACCTGGCTAATGCAAACTGACAACTTTTTTCATGACTATTTGCACTGTGTACAGAGACATAACATCATTTGACATCCCTATTGATGCAGTCTAACTATTAGCATATAACTATTATTGCTGTGTACTGTGTATCCATCCCCACAGGACTGCATATTATTCTTTCTGAAATTAAAGACTGTTGGTTCAGGTACTTTCCGGGCAATTAATCTAAGCTGTCACAGCTAATGTACTACTGAGCGGGTGAGGCACTGACAGAGCACCCATCTTTCATGAGTGAGCTATTAAACTAACATCCCTTTTGTGCTTAGGGAGATCTATCCTCAACTAGTATCACTAAAGTACATTGCCTGGTTGTTACATTGGTGTTTCTGTGCACAAATTGGCTGCTCCATTTCCTATGTTGCATCTGGGGTGGCATGGTGGCTCAGTGGTTAGCATTGCTGCCTCACAGTGCCGGGATCCCAGGTTTGATTCCAGCCTTGGGTGACTGTGTGGAGTTTGCACATTCTCCCTGCGTCTGTGTGGGTTTCCTCCCAAAGTCCAAAGATGTGCAGGTCAGGTAAATTGTCTGTAGTGTTAGGTGCATTAGTCAGAGGGGAGTGGGTTACTCTGCAGAGGGTTGGTGTAGACTTGTTGGGCTGAAGGGCCTGTTTCCACATTGTAGAGAATCTAATCAACTAATGGTAGCCAGGAAAATGTGAAATCAGTTCTGAGGTAGGGTCACTGTACCTGAAATGTTAATTTGGATATTTCTCTCCAAAGACCTACTGAGCTTTTCCCAAAGTTACACAATTCTTTATTTTAGACTATTCCCTCTCCATCTAGAATCTCCAACCAGTGGGAATAGCCCTGTCTTTCCCTGTTAATGATGCAAATGTGTTGCTGGAAAAGCGCAGCAGGTCAGGCAGCATCCAAGGAGCAGGAGAATCGACGTTTCCTGTTAATATCTTGAACGTAATTTGATATCCCATCTAAAACAATTTTTAAAAAAAAAACTGGTCCCAAAGTATTTTTATAATCTTTGGAGAATTTTTGAAATGAAAATGTGAGAATTATTTGAAATGGCAGATACCAGTCAAACGAAACATTGCTGAACAAAAACAGAAATTGCTGGAAAAGCTCAGCAGGTCTGTGGAGACCATCTGTGGAGAGAACCCAGAGTTAAGGTTTCGGGTTCGGAGGCCCTTTCTCAGAAACCTCAAACATTGCGGAGTTGTTGGCTCCATTGTTAATTGTGCTCTCTCCGCACACTCCCTGAGATAACCTCCTCCGATCCACACAGCCCGAGCACTCTGGACCTGTTGCGTTGTCACTTCTATCAGGGCTTGTAAATCTCTGGCTCAAGTTTTATTGACTCTTTGCCTGAGGCGAGCGAGCAGAAAGCTTTCCCACGGTCCGGGAGCACAGCCTGACAGAGCTCCGCATTCCTTGGCTGCTGGTCTCAGTAAATGTTTGGACAGTCTCTGAACAAATGCACCTTTAAGAGCAGCAGGAGGGTCGGGTTACACACACACAGCCCGCACGCGCGCCACCTCCACTGGACTCGACATGATGACAGTGTAGTTTGCACACACACACACTCACGCAGACAGTGAAAGCAGCTTGTTTCTATCTAAATATACGTCCTGCAAGCCACCACTGCAAATTGATTGCATTAGAGGACCCGTGACTTGAATTAACTTTGTTTTGAGCTGTTGTAAAATAGAAATAAAACATGCTAAGATCTTTTAGATTAGATTCCCTACAGTGTGGAAACTGGCCCTTCAGCCCAACAAGTCCACACTGACCCTCCGAAGAGTAACCCACCCAGACCCATTTCCCTCTGACTAATGCACCTAACACTATGAACAATTTAGCATGGCCAGTTCATCTAACCTGCACATCTTTGGACTGTGGGAGGAAACCCACACAGACACGGAGAGAATGTGCAAACTCCACACAGACAGTTGCCCGAGGCTGGAATCGAACCTGGGACCCTGGCGCTGTGAGGCAGCAGCGCTAACCACTGAGCCATCGTGTCACCCAAGCCATCGTGTCACCCTTTAGTTGAGATATTTGTGATTTGGAGGAGCAGGTGTTGGACTGGAGTGTACAAAGTTAAAAGAAAGTCACGCACCACGTTATAGTTCTAAATAAACCTGTTGGAAGCTCCTTGGATGCTGCCTGAACTGCTGTGCTCTTCCAGCACCACTAATCCAGAATCCTGTTGGACTATAACCTGGCGTTGTGTGATTTTTAACATAGTGGGTACTGCAGATGCTGGAGATTAGATAAGGGCTCTTTCTGATAAAGGGCTTTTGCCCGAAATGTCGATTTTCCTACTCCTCGGAAGCTGCCTGATCTGCTGTGCTTTTCCAGCACCACTCTAATCTTGATTTTTAACATAGTCCAACAGGTTTATTTGGAAGCACTAGCTTTCGGAGCACCGCTCCTTCATCAGGTGGTCCACAGCCACTAGATGAAGGAGCAGCATTCCGAAAGCTAGTGCTTCCCAACAAACCTGTTGGACTATAATTTAGTGTTATGGGATTTTCAACTTGAGATATTTAGGTGGAAGAGTTTTTTTAAAGTGCTCATCAGCCTGGCCGTTTGTCCCAGGACTTGTAACGAATCCAGAGAGACAAAGGCCACTTTCTAAAGAGTGGAGGATGTGTTTCGGGTAGATACAGGGAGGATGTTCCTGATGGTGGACACGTCCAGAGCCAGGGTCACAGTCTGAGGATTCGGGGTTGACCATTCAGGACGGAGATGAGGAGACATTTCTTCACCCAAAGGATGGTGAGCCTATGGAATTCATTACCACAGAAAGGAGTTGATGCCAAAACATTGAATCTATTCAAGAGGCAGCCGGATATAGTACTTGAGGTGAATGGGATCAAAGGTTATGGGGAGGAAGCAGGATTGGGCTATTGAGTTGGACAAGCAGCCATGATCATGATGATTGACGGACCAGGCTTGAAGGGCTGAATGGCCTTCTCCTGCTCCTATCTTCTATGGTTCTATGTGTTTGCAGAAGTTTTAAATACTTGCCTCAATCCAAAAAGGCCTGACTTGATACGAGAACAGATATTGCTGGAGAAACTCAACAGCTCTGGCAGCATCTGTGGAGAGAAAGCTCCTGCAACATTGACACTGCTTTCTCTCCACAGATGCTGCCAGACCGGTTGAGTTTCTCCTGCAATATCTGGGGTTATTTTGTTTCAGATTTCCAGCATTTGTGCTCTCTTGTTTGCTTTTGTTTAAAGCTGAGGCATGGTTTCTGCAGATGCCAACAACCCTGTCACACCAACCATTCATAGAGTCATAGAGATGTGCAGCATGAAAACAGACCCTTTGGTCCAACTTGTCCATGCCAACCAGATATCCCAACCCAATCTAGTCCCACCTGCCAGCACTCAGCCCATATCCCTCCTCATTCCATACACGTACCACCCTCTGTGTGAAAACGTTGCCCTTTAGGCCTCTTTTATATCTTTCCCCTCTGACCCTAAACCTGTGCTCCCTAGTTCTGAATCCCCCACTGCAGGGAAAATACTTTGTCTATTTATCCTATCCATGACCCTCATGATTTTATAAACCTCTATAAAGTCACCCTCTCAGCCTCCGATGCTCCAGGGAAAACAGCCCTAGCCTATGCTATAGGAAGAACACAGCAGGCCAGGCATCATCAGGAGGTGGAGAAGTCGATGTTTCAGGTGTACCCCTTCTTCAGGACTGGGGTTGGCGGGGGCAGGGTAGTGAAGTGGGGATATGTGAAGACAGGTAGAGGGTAAGAGCTGGTTGATCAATGGGAGGAATGAATCCGGTTGGTGGCAGGGAGCAGTGGCAGGGAAGGGCAAGGAATGGCATGGGAGGTTATTTGAAATTAGAGAACTCAATGTTGAGTTCTCCGGGCTGTAGGGTGCCCAGGTGGAAGATAAGGTGTTGTTCCTCCAATATCGGTGTGATTTGTTTTGGCAATGGAGGAGACCAAAGGTGGTCATGTCGGAAAGGGAGTGGTTGGGGGAATTGAAATGGGCAGTGACTGGGAGGTCCGGTCGGCCCCTGAGGGCCCGGCTGAGATGCTCGGTGAGCCGTTCCCCAAGTTTACGTTCAGTCTCCCCGAAGTAGAGAAGACCATATCAGGAGCACCTGATGTAGTAAACTAGGTCGGAGGAGAGCAGGTAAACCTCTGTCTCACCTGGTAGGACTGTTTGGAACTTTGTTGGAGGTGAGGAGTGTGGTGTGCTGGCAGGTTTTGCATCTTTTCCGGTCACAGGGTAAGGGACCTGGAGGTTTGGTGGCGGGGGTTGCATGAACCAAAAGCTGTCAGAGGGAACGGTCCTTGCGGAAGGTTGAGAGGCATGGGGAGGGGCAGATGGTCTTGGTGGTGGGGTCTATTTGGAGTTGGCGGAAGTGGTTGAGGATGATGCTTTGGATGCGGACACTGGTGGGGTGGTAGGTGAGGACAAGGGGACTCTGTTCTTATTGTGTTGGGAGGAGGTGGTGGTTTAGAGCAGTGGAACGGGGAATGGAGGTGGTGCAGCAGAGGGCTGTCTAGATGATGGAGGAAGGAAAAGCAAAATAGGTGGACATCTGGGATGCTCACGAGTGGAATGTCTCTTTGTCCAGCAGATGCAGCAGAAGTGGAGGAATTGGGAGAATGGGACGGAGTTTTTGCAAGATACTGGGTGGGAGGAGGTGTAGTCATGGGAGTTTGTAGGTTTGTAGTAGATGTCCGTCTGGAGACTGTCGCTGGAGATGGAAACAGAGAGGTCAAGAAAGAGGAGAGAGGTGTCCGAGATGGACCAAGTGATTTTGAGGGCAGGGTGTAAGTTGTGGGCGAAGTTGATGAACTGCTCCACATCAGCCTGGGTGCATTCATATGAGATAGAATACTGAGCAAACAAGGATAGAATGTAGAACAATACAGTGCAGAACAGGCCCTTCGGCCCTTGATCATGTGCCAACCTGTGAACTAGTCTAAGCCCATCCCCCTACACTATCCCATCATCATCCATGTGCTTATCCAAGGACTGTTTATATGCCCCTAATGTGGCTAAGTTGACTACGTTGGCAGGCAGGGCATTCCACACCCTTAACACTCTCTGAGTAAAGAACCTGCCTCTGACATCTATCTTAAATTGATCACCCCTCAATTTGCAGCTAAGCCCCTCGTACGAGTAGATGTCATCATCCTCGGAAAAAGACTCTCACTGTCCGCCCTATCTAATCCTCTAATCATCTCGTATGATCCTATAAAATCCCCTCTTAACCTTCTTCTCTCCAATGAGAACAGACACAAGTCCCTCAGCCTTTCCTCATAAGACCTTCGCTCCAGATCAGGTAATATCCTGGTAAATCTCATCTGCACCTTTTCCAATGCTTCCACATTCTTCCTGTAATGGGGCGACCAGAACTGTACACAATATTCCAATTGCCTCCACACTAGCGTTTTGTACCGTTGCAGCATGACATTATGGCTCCGGAACTCAATCCTGCTACAAATAAAACCTAACATATTGTATAAGTATTGTTATTCTGAACTGCATATCTAATAAAATTAGCATTTAAATTGCAGTTTGTGACATATTTTCTGTATTGAACCTATTTTTTCCATTCAAATAAAAATCCAGGGGAGATATCTACAATGGACTCTTATGACATTAATTCCCAGCTCTTTATCTCTTGTCTCTCCCCACTCATTCTGTGCTTGTTGATCTCATCCAATGTATTAGCGAGACATTACAATCGGCCTCAGTGTTCTACAGCTTATTCCTGCTTCTGATTTTTTGTCCCTGATGGAAAATAAATGCATGTGAGTTTTGTATGAGGACAGTTTGAACTTGGCAGTGTTCCTCCCCCTACAATTGTACAACTGCCAATTCCCATTGCCTACGCTTAGACATGAGGAATGGGTGAGGGACCAGAAGGCTGGGAGACCCTGGGAACTGTCCCTCCCCTCAGCAAGTGTCAGCACTTTCAGGAGAGGAGGAGGAAGGAGAGATTAATGGAATAACATTTTGAATGGGGGAGAGCGTGATATGAATGACTTTATGTTTCTGAACTGAGACAGGAGTCTGCCTGACAACGATACAGTTTGGAGATAACCTCTAGCTTGTACCTCTGAACAAATGATAGGTTTTTTATATTGTGACCTATGAAGTAGCAAACTTTCAGCATCTTTTGGTATACCAGGTCACTCCTGTGTACTGACGTACTTTTTTTTATTGATTAATGTTGCAGTTCACATTCACTTGAACTGATGTTGTGAGTTACTGTCAGTTTTCGGCTCTTTGCTTGAGATACGACACTATTTGGTGTTAGCCCACATGAAACCAAAGTACCAGATATTGAGATCCAAACCTGGTATATGTTCTGTATTCCATGATGTGAATGGCAGATCAATTGGATGTGGCACTTTTTGAATGTTTTCAAGTGAGCAAGGGAAGCTATAAAGTGATATTTTGAGCAATTCTAGTAAATGAGATGGGTGGCTCAGTGGTTAGCTCTACTGTCTCACAGTGCCAGACACCCGGGTTTGATTCCACCCTCAAGTGACTATCTGTGTGGAGTTTGCACATTTTCCCCTCGTCTGCGTGGGTTTCCTCCCACAGTCCAAAGATGTGCAGGTTAGGTTGATTGGCCTTGCTAAGTGCCCATAAATGCCCATAGGGGCCAGGAATATGTAGGCTAGGTAGGTAGTCATGGGAAATGCAGGGATAGGGAAGGCAGTTGGGTCTGGGTGGGATGCCCTTCAGAGGGTTGGTGTGGACTTGAGGGAATGTAGGGATTCTATGAAATTTGGGAGGTCTGCAGAGAATGGTTCTGCTATTGCTTTGTCAGTCATCAAGGTGTAACTTACATTGGTGATGTGTTTTGATCCACTTCAACACTTAGTTTCAACAGGAATTTTGATAACTCAGTGAAAGTTGAACTATGTCTCTGTGTTGGACAACTAACACCACCCAAATGGGTCTTGAATCACAGTCATCCGGACAGCTTCCTTTGAGCTCAATTCCAGATTGTGAATACATTGGAAAGGTCTTTGACCATGGATTAGATTAGATTACTTACAGCGTGGAAACAGGCCCTTCGGCCCAACAAGTCCACACAGACCCACCGAAGCGCAACCCACCCAGACCCATTCCCCTACATTTACCCCTTCACCTAACACTACGGGCAATTTAGCATGGCCAATTCACCTAACCTGCACATTTTTGGACTGTGGGAGGAAACCGGAGCACCCGGAGGAAACCCACGCAGACACGGGGAGAATGTGCAAACTCCACACAGTTAGTTGCCTGAGGCGGGAATTGAACCCGGGCCTCTGGCGCTGAGAGGCAGCAGTGCTAACCACCGTGCCACCCATATGGGTGCAGCAACAATTGCGAGGTTTCAAAGGCAGAGGGAGATAACCAGGGGACAAAAGACTATGGAAGAAGGATTGGCAGGGCCAAGGTTCTGATTAATTCACCATCATTCCTGTATAAAAGAAATTATTGAGAGAATGAGATATGTCCTTGTTTACTAATAACTCGATTAAGAATGATTCAGTAGCTCCACATGTTTATGCCATAAAACCATTAACTTTGACTGCCTATGGTATCTCTTGGGAGCTGCAGCAAATCACCTACTAAGGTTGTGACAGGAGGTTTGAAGCAACCTCAGGAAATGTTGTTCTGTGGTGTTAAGATCTATTACTACCTCAAAGGTGCTATATAAGTGCAAGATGTTGACGTCAACGCATCCTCATTATTTCCAACAGGCTTGATTTTTATTTCGCCAAATATTAACTACTGTCCAAGCATCCAGCAGGTCTCTCGCAACACTGCTTGGGCAGTTTGAGTGGATGACTCGGGGCTGAATATTTCCGTTTCCGTGGTGTACAGAGTAAGCGCATTGGGAAGTTTCCCACCAACAGGCACCATTTCCAGGCTTGGGGTCAGAGGCCCACACCATCGACACCCAGCAGCCAATCATGCTGCTTAAATGCTTGGCATGGGTGGATTTTCTTCTTTTGGCCTTGGCAGCATTTCGCCACCAGCTGGGCAGCTCGCCCCTACTCCCCTCCCCCAGCCTGATTTGGATAGCCCCAGCCTGGTCTGAGAGGGACTCCCTCTGTGACAGCAGGCTCCCGGCCATTGGATTAGCAAAAGCATGCCACATGATGGGGCTACCAGTATGAAGGACAATACCCTCTAGCTGGGTCTGATACAGTGGAGAGGTTACAACGTCCCCTCAATGCATTTGAAAACCCAGACTGTTGTTCAACTCAGAGTCATAGAATCATAAAGATGCACAGCATGGAAACAGACCCTTCAGTCCAACTTATCCATGCTGACCAGATATCCTAAATTAACCTAGTCCCATTTGCCAGCACTTGGCCCATATCCCTCTAAACCCTTCCTAGTCATGTACCCATCCAGATGCCTTTTAAATGTTGTAAATGTACCAGCCTCCATCACTTCTTCTGGCAGCTCATTCCATACATGTACCACCCTCTGTGTGAAAAAGTTGCCTCTTGGGTCCCTTTTAAATCTTTTCCTTCTGACTCTAAACCTACACCCTCCAGTTCTGATCTCCTCCACCCCAGGACTTTGTCTATTTACCCTATCCTTGCCCCTCATGATTTTATAAATCCCTATACGGTCATCTCTCAGCCTCCAACACTCCAGGGAAAACAGCCCCAGCCTATTCAGCCTTCTGGATAGAGGGTTAGGGAGAATAGAGGCATCAACTATGTTCTAAATAGGAAAGGCTTCAAAAATCTGAAGCACAAGGGGAGTCCTAGTTCAGGTTTCTCTTAACATTAATGTACAAGTTCAGTTGGCAGTGATGAAGGCAAATGCAATGTTAGCATTTATTTCAAGAGGGCTAGAATACAACAGCAGAAATGTACTGCTCAGGCTGCATAAGGCTCTGGTCAGGCTGCATTTGGAATATTGTGAGCAGTTTTGGGCCCCATTATCAAAGGAAGGCTGTGCTGGTGTTGGAGGGGGTCCAGAGGAGGCTTACAAGACTCTGGGGATGAAGGGTGTGTCAAATGAGGAGTGGTTGAGGACTCGGAATCTGTACTGAATGGAGTTTAGAAGGAGGTGGGTGATCTGATTGAAACTTACAGAATACTGAGAGGCCTGGATAGAGTGAATGTGGAGAAGATGTTTCCACTTGTGGGAGAGACTAAGACCTGAGGGCAGAGCCTGAGAGTGAAGGGACGACCTTTTAGAACTGAGATAAGGAGAAATTTCTTCAGCCAGAGACTGGTGAATGTGTGGAAATCATTGATGCAGAGGGCTGGGGAAACCAAGTCATTAACCGTATTTAAGACAGAGATGGATTCTTGATTGGTAAGGGGATTAAGGGTTATGGGGAAAAGGCAGGAGAATGGGTTTGAGAAACATACCAGCCACGATTGAATGGCAGAGCAGATCTGATGTGCCAAATGGCCTAAAGATGCTCTTATAGCTTATAGTCTTATAGAGTCAGCGTCAACATTCCCTTAACCAACAACACTTAAGAATCTGAGCGATTTGGTTGTTATCACTTTCCCATCTGTGGGGGCTGTAAACTGCTTGCTATAATTCTTATATTACTTCAGTGTACTTCAAAAGTACTTCATTGCAAATACAGTAAGCATTTTGGGAGATTGGGAAGTCTTGATAGATGCGATATAAATGGAAGTCTTTGTATCTGATACGCCAGTTAATGTCATTAGAGCAAAATAATGAATGTAAATACAGTACAAGGGCACAACAACAAGGGAAGATTAAACTTCAAATGCGCTGATACAAAGCCCAGAGTAATTATACAATAAAGGCATGCTTCATAAAGACATCACCACCATTGTATTCAGGCCTACTGATGAAAACCTCAGACCTTATCCATTTCATGTTAGGATCCCTAGAGCATCAGAAGCTGAGGGGTGACCTTATAGAGGTTTATAAAATCATGAGGGACATGGATAGGATAAATAGACAAAGTCGATATCTGGTTGGCATGGAAGGGTTGGACTGAAGGGTCTGTTTCCATGCTGTATGATTGTGTGACTCTATCAGTAAGCTGCCTCTTATCTGTTTGATAAAGTGACGTTGGAGGGGAGTCTGAAAAAAACCACAGGGAGCACCATTACCTTTTAACTTTGTCCTTCTAAAAGAAAGATGAAAAATTGGAGCAAATGCTACAATTCTCAAACCAGTGGTTGAGCTGTATCCCATTATGTTTTCAGCACAGATGTCCAACCAACTGCTAGAAGGTGCCCAATAATATCTCACCGTCCAGTGTCACCACTCTCCAGGTGAACTGTTGCCTTTTCAGTGCCTCCTTTCCTAATTTTCTCCATGCTATCAATATCATGGAAAGCACTTTGGTCAATTTGTCTCTCTATGAGCACCAATTGCATCCAGCATTCACAATCTTCCTGCATCCTGCATCCTGCTATTGGATGGCAACCAAGATTAACTGTACAGTTCCCCACCAAGTCATTCTTCGTCAAGGCCCAAAAATTATGGCAACAGGTGGGTCCCACAGAGTTCTTAAAGAAAATGAAGTGTTTCACTTGTCTACGATTCTAGTTGATCTGAGTGAAGTCCAGGAGCTTGGCAATGTGGAGGAACAGAGGGATCTGGGTGTGCAAGTACATAGATCCCTCAAAGTTACCACCCAAGTGGATAGGGTTGTTAAGAAAGCATATGGTGTTTTGGCTTTCATTAACAGGGGTATCGAGTTTAAGAGCCGAGAGGTTTTGCTGCAGCTCTACAAGTCCCTGGTGAGACCACACTTGGAACATTATGTCCAGTTCTGGTCGCCCTACTATAGGAAAGATACAGAGGCTTTGGAGAGGGTACAAAGAAGGTTTACCAGGATGCTGTCTGGACTGGAGGGCTTGCTTTATGAAGAAAGGTTGAATAAGCTCAGACTTTTCTCTCTGGAGAGAAGGAGGAAGAGAGGAGACCTGATCGAGGTGTACTAAATAATGAGAGGAATACATAGAGTCAATAGCCAGAGACTTTTCCCCAGGCCAGGATTGACTGGTACAAGAAGTCAGAGTTTGAAGATATTTGGAGGAAGGTATAAAAGAGATGTCAGAGGTAGGGTCTTTAAGCAGAGAGTTGTGAATGCATGGAATGCGTTGCCAGCTGTGGTGGTGGAAGTGAAGTCACTGAGGACATTTAAGCAACTGCTGGACATGCACATGGATAAGTTACTATATTTTACGTTAAGATTAAGTCTCGGCACAACATCATGGGCCTAAGGGCCTGTTCTGTGCTGTACTTTTCTATGTAGCTTATTGAATGAGGGAACTGAATTAACATAAATACAGGTCATATCACCCATTGCAATGATTAACAATGACTTATGATTGAATTATAGAATCCCTACCATGTGGAAAGAGGCCATTCAGCCCATAAAGTCTGTACCAACCCACCAAAGAACACCCCACCTATATCCAATCCACCCCCCCCCAACCCTATCTTTGTAACGCTGTGACTCATCCATCTGGCATACATATCCCTGGGCACTATGGATAACTTAGCATAGCCAATCCATCCAATCTGCACATCTAATCACAGTACCTTTGATGTAAGAAATATCCTATTCTGCCTCACACACATTTCAACACTGAGCGAGCAGAAGGAGCTATTACTATGTTCGATCACCAAGGCCCCACTCAAAGGAGGCAGATTTTTTAAGGAGGAGAGCCAAGTGGAGAGGTGCAGGGAGAGAATTCCAGATGGGGTCCAGGCAACTGAAGATAAGGCCACCACTAGTGGGGTCCATAATTCCTAAACCAAATGTTTATCTGTTACAAATTGCACTGGCTAATCTATTCATTGCATTGAACGACAAATAAAGCATACTACTCCCCACATTCTGAACCATTTAACAGAGTCCAATTCATAAAATCCCTACAGTGTGGAAACAGGCCATTAGGCCCAACAAGTCCACACTGACCCTCTAAAGGGTATCCCATGCAGATCAGTTTCCCTGCCCTATATTTACCCCTGACTAATGCACCTAACCTACAAATTTCTGATGACTACGGGCAATTTAGTGTAGCCAATTCACCTAACCTGCACATCTTTGGATTGTGGGAGGATTCCAGAGGAAACCCACGCAGACTTGGGGAGAATGTGAAAACTCCACACAGACAGTCACCTGAGGCTGGAATCGAACCTGGGTCCCTGAAGCTGTGAGGCAGCAGTGCTAACCACTGAGCCACCATACTGCCCCTATTTTGACTTGTACCTTTTTATCTGAAAACACAGCGGGTCAGGCAGCATCCATGGAGAGAAAGCAAGCTAACGTTTCGAGTCTGGATGCCTTTTCAGCAGAACGCTGATTTTTTTTGTTTTCAGTACAGACTCCAGCATCTCCTGTAATGTGCTTGTACCTTTTCTTCTTTTGTGCTATTTTACAGTCAGCACTGCACATAACTTCCAGCATCTCCAGTAACTTGCTCCCATAGTTTAAGAGGCCTGGAATTGTACTCTTTGTTTCTTAAAGAGTTAAACCTGGGCCCCAGTCACAGACCAGTAAACAGAATGTTAAAGAGAATGGATGTAACAAGTATAACTGGTGTGGGTGATTAAGAACTAGAGGTTAACTGCAAGACAAAAGGTTCTGACACACACAGTTCAAAACCTCCCGAGATCAGGTCAAGAGAGATGACCGTAATGGGTGGTCAGATTCCACCCATAAGAAAACATTTCGAGTCACTGTAAACAAAGCAAATATTCTGTTTAACTAGACACTAAGCGTTTGCAAATTATGCCTCGTTGTACCACAAACAAATCAATCGTTAAAAGCTACTACTACAGTCTCCTGCAGAACTCAAGTGACCCACAGTATCTCTTTTTGTCTACACACGGTTCATGCTTGAATTTTGGGGTTTGGTTGAAAGGTGGCCTTAGGGTGGATTTAAACAGTGAACCAGATGAATTGCAACCTTTCCACTTAATGCAGACAACGGCACCAATAACATGCTTCATGGGCTTGACTAAGTGCTACCATTATAAACAGGTCACTGGCGATCTGGACAATGCACAGAGTGCACTCTGGTTAAAAGCACAGGAAACATGCCCCGATCCCTCAGTTCATTAATTCGCTAAGCAGCTGAGTCTCAGAGACTGGCAAGGGCCAAAACTTTTACACACATGCATCAGCTGAGTTATCAATGACTGTATCAATAGTTGGGGTGTGTGATTACCCCCGGGGTTGGGAATTGCAGGGGGAGAAAGAGTTCGGTTCCTATTTATCAGGATTATCCAGAAATTCCTGTTGCAAGACTGTGTGTGTGTGTGTGTGTGAGAGAGAGAGAGAATGTGTGTGTATGTATGTGTGAGAGAGAGGGTGATATCTGTGTGTGTGTGTGTGTGAGAGAGAGAGAGAATATGTGTGTATGTATGTGTGAGAGAGAGGGTGATATCTGTGTGTGTGTGTGTGTGAGAGAGAGAGAGAATATGTGTGTATGTATGTGTGAGAGAGAGGGTGATATCTGTGTGTGTGTGTGTGTGAGAGAGAGAGAGAATATGTGTGTATGTATGTGTGAGAGAGAGGGTGATATCTGTGTGTGTGTGTGTGTGAGAGAGAGAGAGAATATGTGTGTATGTATGTGTGAGAGAGAGGGTGATATCTGTGTGTGTGTGTGTGTGAGAGAGAGAGNGTGTGTGTGAGAGAGAGAGACTGTGTGAAGGAGAAAGAGTGTGTGTGAATGAGAGAGAGAGAGAAGATCTGTGTGCGTATGTGTGAGAGAGAGGAAGATATGTGTGTGTGTGTGTAAGGTGGGGTGGGCGAGGTTGGTGGGGAAGGGGTTGGATATCTATCGATCTAATATCCAGCTGATACTGTATTCACTGAGAAAGCTCGATACTAACTCAATGAACCCTTCACTGTTTTGCTATTCTTTCATGGGATGTGGACATCGCTGGCAAGGCCAGGATTTGTTACCTGTTCCTGGTTGCCTTTGGGAAGGGGCTGGTAAGACAGGTGTCTTCTTGAACCGTTGTAGGTACGTGATGCAGGTATGCTCATGGCATTGTCATGGGGGATGTTCCAGGATTGCCATCTATGGTGTAACACAGTGAGTGCATTCAGCATGACAGAGCACTGGGAAGAAATTGGATATCGGTGATCAAAAACGTAGGAGAGATTGGTAGGGACTGCTGTCTGAAGGTAAGTAGAAATTGAAAGTGCCAGACTGGAAAAGGAGAGATTCAATTAGGAATCATGGAACCATACAGTTCTTTCAGCTAATCCAGTCTGTACCACCAAACATATACTGCTACCGATGGTAGTCATGATTTGGAGATGCTGGCATTGGACTGGGGTGTCCTATGTTCCTATATTAGATCCATAGTCTGGAATGTTATGAGTGGTCATCCAAGTACTTTTTTAAGGTTGTACTTCCTGCCTCAACTACTTTCCCAGGAAGTGCTTTCCAGTCTCTCGTGATGAGAAACATTTTCCTCTGAAACCCTCTAAATCTCATGCTTTACACTTTAAAAGGAAACTCGGGCCAGTCTGGATTGGTGTAAGTGATCACATTTAGAAGGACGCTGGAATACAGGACAGCTCCTATTGTGTCCACCAGGGCTGAAGGCCATCCTGCATTCTTCCCTCCTGGTCCCTTCCAACCCTCTCGCCTTGCTCTGACCGATCACCTGAATATTGTTGTCAATAATGTGGCAGTACCTTCCAAGGGATAGTCGAGAATGCCCACGAGGCACCTATAGCTTGCCAACCTCATTAGATTGAATCCAAAGGCCAGAACTGGACCTGCATTATGAACAAGCAGCTCTTTCAAAAAGCTAGCACAGTTATGATGGACTGACTGGCCTCATTCCATCTTCCATAACTCTAACTTTGAGAAAAACTGTTGATTTATTTATGGTGACAAAGAAATGTCACTAAATTCTCATACACCTAGCATTGCAAGTGGGGCGAGGGAGTGGTTAGTTTCAGATATGAGCTCTGGCACATTTGTTGGTATTCTGCTAAAAACTTAATGATTAGAAGCTACAGCACAAGGAGCACAATATGCCTGCCTGACAAAAGAGACACTGTGATGCTGGTAATCGGAGTAATGTGTTACTCACTGCACAAAGCAATGACATCATATGATTACTCATAAGGATTCAGTTAAGCAACTGAATCTATTCCCACAGCGTGTGCGTGTGTGTGTGTATGTGTGTGTGTATGTGTGTGCGCGTGTGTGTGTGTGCGTGTGTGTATGTGTGTGTGTATGTGTGTGTGCGTGTGTGTGCATGTGTGTGTGTGTATGTGTGTGTGTATGTGTGTGCGCGTGTGTGTGTGCGTGTGCGTATGTGTGTGTATGTGTGTGTGCATGTGCGTGTGTGTGTATGTGTGTGTGTGTGTGTGAAAATGTGTCTGTGTGTCGCTCCGTCTGTGTGTGTGTGTGCGTGTGTGTGCGTGTGTGTGTGTGTGTATGTATGTGTGTGAAAATGTGTCTGTGTGTCGCTCCGTCTGTGTGTGTGTGTGCGTGTGTGTGCGTGTGTGTGTGTGTGTATGTATGTGTGTGAAAATGTGTCTGTGTGTCGCTCCGTCTGTGTGTGTGTGTGCGTGTGTGTGCGTGTGTGTGTGTGTGTATGTATGTGTGTGAAAATGTGTCTGTGTGTCGCTCCGTCTGTGTGTGTGTGTGCGTGTGTGTGCGTGTGTGTGTGTGTGTATGTATGTGTGTGAAAATGTGTCTGTGTGTCGCTCCGTCTGTGTGTGTGTGTGCGTGTGTGTGCGTGTGTGTGTGTGTGTATGTATGTGTGTGAAAATGTGTCTGTGTGTCGCTCCGTCTGTGTGTGTGTGTGCGTGTGTGTGCGTGTGTGTGTGTGTGTATGTATGTGTGTGAAAATGTGTCTGTGTGTCGCTCCGTCTGTGTGTGTGTGTCTGTGTGAGACTGTGTGTGAGACAATGTGTCTGTCTGTCTGTCTGTCTGTGTGTGTGTCTGTCTGTGTATTTGTCTATGTGTGTGTGCTTGTGTGTGTAGTTCGTGATGGTGGGAAAGCAAGATTGTTCTGTTACAAACACCTGTCCCAGGTTGATAACAGCCAGCATTCCCTATACATCCCAAATGTATGATAGGTTAAGTTGCAAGATCAAATATGTGGGGCATATCAAACAAAGCTTTCACTTAACAAGAGCATTTCCCAGCCCTGATGAATCTTTCAAAAGCACTTTGGTTTATTTAAAGAAGGAATACCAAATCCCTGTGAAGGAGGTCAGCTACCTGAAAGGTTTCGTAGGCAAACCTACAAGCAGGAATCTGTGACACACTGTGGTTTGTTATGCTTGGCAGGTCAGGGACAGCAGCTCATTAACCTGGAGGAGTTAAACCAGGCCCAGTGACACATGCCTGATTGAGTTAAGGTACTGGCTTCTTGCATTAATCCCTGTGAAAAATATTTGACATTCTCTTTCATTAATAGACATCCTCTTGTCAATGCCAATTTATTCAAAACTGTTTGCATTTCTGGAAAGCAAAGATAAAACATGTATTCATCATTCTGTTAGGTCTTCCCAAAAACACTTTGCAAATATTTGTTATTAAGGAGTGCTTGTGATGCCTTTTAGACATGTACAGGAGTCAATTTGCACGCAGAAGGATCTCACAGCCAGCTGGTAAGCTGAAACAATCTATTAGTCTACTTTTGGTAATGTTAAATGAGGGCTGAATGTTGGCCAGGAGACTGAGGAACTGTCCTGAATTCTTCAACAGAGAAGAATTGTGTCAGCCACAAAATTTGTGCTCTGCACACCCAAGTCAAGGTAGTTGATAGAGATCAAGAAGTCCAATGGGAACACTCATCTTTGGGAAGCCCCATCATCTTCCAGTCTCCAAACCACTGCGTACTTCTCTCTGTCTCTTAACCAGCTTCATATCTATCCTGCCAGTGTCCCTATTATTCCATCGGTTTTAACCAAGCCTGTGTTATAAAATATTCAACATGCAAATATGCAAAAACAATCTTAAAGTATTCTTAGTAAACCCAAGTGCATTATTGACTGATTCTGAGTTGGGCACATTAAATTCCATTGCCTTATATAGTTTGATAAGACATATCATGATACATTTCTGGACTGCTAAAATCTTCATGTGTTTAATAAATAAATGGAATTATATCAAATAAATACGGTCATCTGCCTTACATTAAGACTCTGCCATGAAAAATAAGTTTATATTTTCTATAACTCATGACTGTCCTGTTATTTCACATATAATCAAAACAATGTTTAAATCTTGCTGCATCTGTAAAAGTGCTGCCCAGGCATTTCAGTACTGTACAATCAAATTGGGAATGGATAATAATTCATTTTCCATGGCTATCCCGATGGATCAATATGGTTATCTGGCATAGTTGAGCCATATGGATCGGAAGAAGTCCCAGGCTGCATTCTGTAATGAGTTAGTGAACTACAGTCAGAGTAGCGTTATAGCCTCTGGGCTTGGGAAGGGTTTAAAAATCTGCCAAAGTTCTTGCTCCTGATTATTGTCCATGGAGGGAGTGTGTGTGTGTGCATGTGCGTGTGTGTGTGCACGTTATCATGCAGCCTCTCAAAAAACCAATAATACTCTGCCATGGCCCATAACTAGGTACCTGCAGTTCCAAATCTCAGCCAGGATGCAATAGGACAGAGGGAGGAAAAGATTTTTCTTATAAAACAGAAGTGGCCTCTCAAATCTTTAAACATTCCACAGGACCACTGTAGATCCAACGTCTGGAACACATCAAAGAGTTTATTCATGCTACAGTGGTCACTGTAATGTTTTCAACTCCATAGCAACTGTGCAGAAGAAAAGTCAACATGGAGCGCTCAAGTACATTTAAGACACCAACTGTGTAAATACCTCAAGGTATCTCCACCTGCAAAAGATTGTGTTTTAACTAATAAAGATTTTATTGAATTTTACATCCTCAGCTTGTGTGCTTCTACTTGTTCTGAGACATTGGAATAACAACTTGCTTTTATATAGTGTTTCATGCAGAAGGGGTCCTGAGGGCCTTTGCAGGGAGGGGGCGTTGTGGAAGGAAAAAGTCAGAAAGAAGGAATAAGGGGGCACGCAACGGAGTCCGTGGATGCAAGTGGTCTGTCACAAAAATGGGCTTTGGGAAACCTTGTAAAGTTTGACAGAAACAAAGAAAGCTAAGGAGTTTAAGGAAGTGTCACAGAAACTGTTGGGATAAAGGAGTTAATAGCTCTTCTACTAATAAAGGGGCATTAACAGAGGGAGGTACACAGAAGAACACAGTTTGAAGAGCAAAGGGACAACATGAGGTTGTAAGTGACACATCAGCTTAGGTCTTGGGGGTGGTTTGCGTGAGAAGTTAAAACTTCAGGTTTGCACAGATCATGGACTTAAGGGTAAAGGCATTTTAGACTTTTATAGCACAGTGATAGTCTTTCTACCACTTCCTGATGAAGGGCTTTTGCCCAAAACGTCGATTTTCCTGCTCCTCAGATGCTGCCTGACCTGCTGTGCTTTTCCAGCAGCGCTCTAATCTAGTCTCTCTACCTCTGTCCAACAGACCAGAGTTCAAGTCCTTTCTGATTGAGAGATGCGTCGTAACATGTCTGAACAGATCAAGGTATCCATGGGTACCTGAGTTTTGAATGAGCTGATGTTGCTGTAAAGAAAACATTGATGAAATCGAGTCCCCAGGCAGGAGGTGTGTTGATGAAGACAGTCCTCTGCTGAGTTGTGATAAGGATTTGATTTTCACCGTGGTTGGGATTGGGGTTTGAAACTCAGCCTGTGATCAAACAGGATGCCAAGCTTTCATATCATCTTAATTAAGATAAAATGAGGACTGCAGATGCTGAAGAGTCAGAGTTGAAAAGTGTGGCGCTACAAAAGCACGGCAGGTCAGGCAGCATCCAAGGAGCAGGAAAGTCGATGTTCCTAATGAAGGGCTTATGCCCGAAACATTGACCCTCCTGCTCCTCGGATACTGCCTGACTTGTGGTGCTTTTCCAGCACCACCCTGTTCGATTCTGGCATCACAAAACCATGCTGACTATCCTTGATCACATTATTCCTATCTAGATGTGCATAAATCCTATCCCTTACAATTCTCTCTAAGACTTTGCCCACAACAGAAGTGAGACTCACCGGCCTATAGTTACTAGAAATTCTTTGGGAAGAATAACAAAAAGATGGGGTACTGGGCTAATGGTCGGATACTTGGTAGTGTGGATGAGCAGAGGGATCTTGGTGTCCATGCTGAAGAGTCAGAGTTGAAAAGTGTGGCGCTACAAAAGCACGGCAGGTCAGGCAGCATCCAAGGAGCAGGAAAGTCGATGTTCCTAATGAAGGGCTTATGCCCGAAACATTGACCCTCCTGCTCCTCGGATACTGCCTGACTTGTGGTGCTTTTCCAGCACCACCCTGTTCGATTCTGGCATCATTTCGACTAGCCTGAGCAAGCAAAGTGATTGGTTTATTGACTCTGTGTCAAGGGGAGTGCAATTTATGTAAGGGAGTGAAATTGATGGCTTTTGTCTTTCCCATAGCTGTAGGAAGATCAGATTGGTCACCACTTGGTGTGAAGGGAGTTGGAGCCCTGATAGATTTGAGTGCCATCAGTATCCATCTGACCATTGATCTTGCTGCTTGTGGGCCTTAGCACAAAGAAGCAAACGGTCAACAAGGAAAGGTTCAAAGTAGATCTCAGTGACCCTCCAAAGGTGGAGGATCTGGAAGGAATCCACTGCTGGTTATGGAATCACTGCATTGCCAGAGGTATAAACTAACATCAGGTTGGGCCATTCAGCCAATCAAGACCCTTCCAAGAAGTTAAGGAACTATACAAAAGCAGTCAGTCTCACTGAGTTGGGGAACAGACAGGAAGGCCATTAAATGTGGAATTGTGTCCCCCACTGAAAGCTACGGAGAAATCAGGCCAGACAACAAAGAGATCACAGTCGGAAATTTGCAACTTTGATGGCATGAGTGAGACAAGTGAAACTCAGAAGGTTCAAGAGGATTGGTTAGAGACATTGGGCACAAAACAGTGAAGCAATGAAATACTGACGGGATTGAAAGGTCACAAGGAATTTAGAACTGGTGAGTATTGGGCAAGGATGGGTTTGTGGACATGAAAAATCCCATTGTCCGACTTCAAAGAAAATAACGGGAGATGGCTGGTCGATATTTATCTCTCATATCCCTCACAAAAAACAAATGGTCTGGCTGCTATTACTTTGCTGTTTGTGGAAGCTTGCTGTGTGCAATTCAGCTGCTTCTCCAATGTTCTCTACATTCCAATATTGACTACAATGCAGTAAGTACTTGGAGTCATAAAGATATATAGCACAGAAGCAAACCTTTGGGTCCAACTCTTCGATGCTGACCAGATATCCTCAGCAAGGCGTTCGATAAAGTTCCCCACAGTAGGCTATTATACAAAATGCAGAGGAATGGGATTGTGGGAGACATAGCAGTTTGGATCAGTAATTGGCTTGCTGAAAGAAAACAGAGGGTTGTAGTTGATGGAACATCTTCATCTTGGTGTCCAGTTACTAGCGGCGTACCACAAGGGTTGGTGTTGGGTCCACTGCTGTTCGTCATTTTTATAAATGACCTGGATGAGGACTTAGAAGGGTGGGTTAGTAAATTTGCGGAGATTGACAGGGTTGTTAAGAAGGCATACAGTGTTTTGGCCTTTATTAATAGAGGGATTGAGTTCCAGAACCAGGAGGTTATGCTGCAGCTATACAAAGCTCTGGTACGGCCACACTTGGAGTATTGTCTACAGTTCTGGTCACTGCATTATAAGAAGGATGTGGAAGCTTTGGAAAGGGTGCAGAGGAGATTTACTAGGATGTTGCCTGCTATGGAAGGAATGTCTTACGAGGAAAAGCTGAGGGCCTTCAGGCTGTTCTCGTTAGAGAGAAGGTTGAGAGGTGACTTAATAGAGACATACAAGATCATCAGAGGGTTAGATATGGGGACGGCAAACACGAGGGGACACAACTTTGAAGTGAGGGGAGATAGGTATAAGACAGATGTCAGAGGTAGTTTCTTTACTCAGAGAGTAGCAAGGGTATGGAATGCTTTGCCTGCAACGGTAGTAGATTCGCCAAGTTTAAGTGCATTTAAGTCGTCATTGGACAAGCATATGGACATACATGGAATAGTGTAGGTGGGATGGGCTTCAGATTAGTATGACAGGGTGGCGCAACATCGAGGGTCGAAGGGCCTGTACTGTGCTGTAATGTTCTATGTTCTATCTAGTCCCATTTGCCAGCACTTGGCACATATCCCTATATACCCATCCCTTTTAAGTGTTGTGGTTGTACCAGCCTCCACCACTTCCTCTGGCAGCTGATTCCATACACGCACCACCCACTGCGTGAAAAAGTTGCCCCTTAGGTCCCTTTTAAATCTTTCCCCTCTCACCTTAAACCCGTGCCCTCTAGTTTTGGATTCCCCTAAAGTGGAAAAAAATACCTTGGCTGCTCACCCAATCCATGCCCCTCATGATTTTATAAACCTCGATAAGGACACCCCTCAGCCTCCATTGCTCCAGGGAAAACAGCTCCAGCCCATTCAGCCTCTCCCTATAGCTCAAGACCTCCAACCCCAGCATCATCCTTGTAAATCTTTCCTGAACCCTTGCAAATTTCAGTTCATGAATGAGAAAAGTACATTGAGATGTCCAACTGTTGTGAAAGGTGTTATATAAATGTAACTTGTTTTAAAATGAATGTCATCAACGAGATCAATCTGGTAGAAGCATTTGTCCTTTATAGATCTTCCTTCTGTCCAGTCAGGGGCATTATTCTCCATGATAAATGTAGAAACCGCCTATCAATGGATATTTTTACCTGAAGATGTCTGGGATTTGATGAGTGACAACACCATGACAGCTTCCAGCATATCTTGTGTTGACATGTAGGAGCCTTTGCGTGGTGTCACCCACACTTTGCATACTGAAGCAGCCTGTCTGAGGTAATTGGTGGGGAGTTTCTATAAGAGCTCACAGAGTAACATGAGTGACTTCGGTTGCATACTTGACCTTGGGTAAAAGCAGCCATCCCATAAAACTGGATGCCAAAGGTTTTGAATTCCCCAGCTCTGGTGTAAAGTACATCGGTCATTTGACACTTCAACTTGGCTGATGTTACCGAGACTCCCCACGGATTTCTGAAATGACCCTGTGCCCTCCTCAGAGGAGGAGGGGTTTGAGGAGACTGGCCCTGCATTCTCTCGAGTTCAGAAGAATGAAAGCATACAAAATACTTACAGGGACTCGATAAGGAAGATGCCAGAAGAATGTTTCCCCTGGCTCAGGGGCAGGCTAATTAGGATTGATTTGAGAAGGAATTTCTTCTCTCAGAGGGTGGTGAGTCTTTGGAATTTGATACCGTGTAGGGCTGTGGAAGTTCAGCCCTGTGGTATATTTGAGATAGAGAGGTCAATAGATTTCTATGTGTAAAAGAAATCAAGCAACATGGGGATAGTGCAGAAAAATGGTCTTGAGCCGTGATTTAGTTGAATGATGGGGTAGGATTAATGGGCCGAATTTCCTATGTTCTCCCACAAACCTCATTATAAGCAACGTGAGTAAATGGAAATAGCTGGATATGCACTGGGGGAAGGTACTGTATTGCTGCTTCTTTACTGAAATGTGTCAGCAGTTGCTCAAGAGGCAATACTCTTGCTTCTGGGTTCAAATCCCAAGCCAGGAGCTTTGAGCACTGAACTGAAAACAAAAAATGCTGAGGGTCAGGCAGCATCCATGGAGAGAGAACAAGTGAACGTTTCTGCCTCTTCATCAGAGCTGGAGTATGAATCTCTCCAACACCAGCATACGGGACCCATGGGACTCCAGCATTAGCAAGGCTGTCTTTTAGATGAAATACTATACCGAGGGCTGAGTAAATGCTTCCAAAAATTAATTCTTTGCTATTTGAAGAGTGGTAAAATATTACCAATGTCTTGGCCAATTACTGCCCTCAATAGATCTCACAGAACATAAACTACCTGATCATTATTACATGCTATTTATGGGATCTGCTGAAGTCATGGAGGCGCCATATAAATGAAATATAAATTATTTCTCTTTATAATAGTTAAAGTCACAGTAATGCCAGCAGGCTGCTCTCCCATTAATGGGGGACGACTGGTGTTGGGTTTAACCTCAGGGTAACCATTGCTTCAGGCAAGGGGCAGGATGGTGAGGCCTTAGCGGATACAGGAATTGAACTTACTGTTGGCATCACTGAGCTTCACAAGTCAATCACCCGTAAACCAGAAGATGCAGCAACAAAATTATGCCATTCGGCCCATCAGGTCTGCACTGCCATTCGATCATGACTGCTTTGTTTCACAACCCCATTCTCTTCCCCATAACTCTTGATCCCATTACCAATCAAGAACCTACCTATCTCTGTGCCTCAAATACACACAATGACTTAAGTCAAATTCCAGCATTGGCAGTCCTTATACTGTCTCCAATGCAGTGACTTCATCTCCACAGCCTTTTGCAGCAACGTGTTCCACACAGTCACCACCCTCCAGTGAAGAAATTCCTCATCTCAGTTCTAAAAGGGTTGTCCCTTCACTCTGTGGCTGTGCTGTCAGGTCCCAGTCTCTCCTACTAGTGGAAGCATCTTCTCCACGTCCACTCTATCCTGGCCTCTCAATATTATGTCAGTTTCGATCAGATCTCCCCTCATCCTTCTAAACTCCATCAAGTACAGATCCAGCGTCCTTAACCGCACATCATATGAGAAGCCTTTCATCCCTGGGATCATTCTTGTAAACTCCTCTGGACACCCTCCAAAACCAGCGCATCCTTCCTTAGATACAGGACCCAAAACTCTCACAATGTTCAGAATGCAGTCTGACCAGAGCCTTAAGTGAATGCTAACATTATATTTGCCTTCTTAACTGCCAATTAAACTTGCATGTCAACCTTAGGTAAATCTGAGCTAGGACTCCTACGACCCTTTGTGCTTCAGATTTCCGAAATACTTTCCCCATTAGAAAATAGTCTCTATCTCTATTCTTCCCACCAAAATGTGTAACCTCACACTTTCCCACATCATATTCTAGTTGGCCCCTCTCTTTCTAATAACAACCTCCTCATTATGGTTCTTAAATTGCTCAGTTTTGGTTGTGTATTCTATAGGAGAAGGGGATATCAGCTTGGATTCATTCTCTTTTAAGTGTTAACTTGTTTTCCTGTGTTCCACCCCATGTTAATTCTCCGTGGTAGTGGCATAAAGCAGGAATTCCACCGGGAATGTTTTATATTCCTGAGAAGGCCTTATAGGGGGAGCGTGTGGGCTGATAATCTCCCACAGACGGTGAGAAACATCGCTGCTAAAAGGCATTCCCAGCCGCAGGGACTGCGACTGGAATTGTCCACACCCTGCATCTTCACAATCCACTCACTCAGGCCTCCCTCTCACAGCTGATCCTGGTAACAGCTGTTCCTAGTACATCCTCAGCCGAACTCATTCCCGAGTGCACCAGCAGGAATTCTGAAACTGCCCCACTGACCCTCATTATTCCAAACAGCTCAATGGGCAGATCGTAGGAAGGAGAAAGTGAGGACTGCAGATGCTGGAATTCAAAGTCGAAAAGTGGAGTGCTGGGAAAGCATAGCTGGTGACGCAGCATCCGAGGAGCAGAAGAGTGGACGTTTCGGGAGCTCGTCACATGAAGAGCTCATGCTTGAAAGATCGAAGAAAGGCCAAAAGCATTTGTTTTTAACTCATTCATGGGTTGAGGGCATCACTGACCAGGCAGCACTTATTTGCCTAGAGGGCAATTAAGAGTCAACCCCATCACTGTGGGCCTGGATTCACATGTAGGCCAGACCAGGTAAGGATGGCAGACTCCTTCTTTAAAGGACGTTAGTGAACCAGATGGATTTTTCCAACAATCAGCAATTGATTCACAGCTATCTTTAGATTTTACTGAATTCAAATTCCACCATCTGCCATGGCAGGAATTAAACCCAGGTCCCCAGAACATTACTTGGGGTCTCTTGATTACCAGATTGTGATAATACCACTAGACCATTGCCTCCTCCTAGAGTGAGGGAATTTTGACTGTCTCTTCCTTAAATTTAGTCAGTGACCCAGCATCCTCCACATTCTGGAAGTGAATTCCTCAGATTCATGACGCTTTGAGAGTAGTAACTCCTTTTCATCTCTGTTTCAATCTGCTGCCCCTTATTCTAAAATTCGGACCTTGTATTTTAGATTGCCTAACAAGTGGAAACATCTACTATTTATCAATCCCCTTTGCTTCGGGTAGTTAGCTGCCTGCCCCAATTATTTCCTCAAATTATTTCAAAAATAGGAAATTCACATGCCAAGAGCAATGGAGTGATATTGACACAGTGATAGTGCAAGGCTAGCAATCCAGAGACGCAGGCGGTACACTTGGGCTGGGCGTGGGGGAGTTTGCAGTTCTCAATTTAAGTGCAATCAATGAATCAGGAACTGAAAACCAGTATAGTCTCAGTATTGGTAACCATTGTTTGCTGATTGTCATTAAGACCTATCCGATTCACTAATGTTCTTTCAGGAAGGAAATCTGCCAACCTGACCTACTCTGGCCCTACATGTGACTCTAGACTCACAGCAATGGGGTTTGACCCTTAGCTACTTTCTGTAATGACCTGGCAAGCCACTCCGAAAAAGGATAAGTAAGGATGGGCAACTAATGCTGGCTTTGTGTATACTGCTCATCTTCATTGAAAAGCTAAGAATGAATCACTCTTGATTCTGGATGGTAACATGAGATGCAATACAATACTTTACAGTACAGGAACAGGCCATTCGGCCCACCAAGCCTGCACCGATCCCTAATGCTTATTTAGAAGTGCAATTTATTGCCTATGCGAAGTTTCTATCCCTCTGTTTGCCTCCCATTCATGTGTCTATCAAGATATGCCTTAAACATTGCTAATATGCCTGCTTCTACCACCTCCACTGGCAGTGCATTCCAGACACCCCCTACCCTGTGTGAATAAGTTTCCACGCACTTCTCCCCTAAACATTCTCCCTCTCACCTTGAAACTTTGCCCTCTTGTAGTTGACCTTTCCACCCTGGGAAAAAGCCTCTGACTTTCCACTTTATCCAAGCCTCTCATAATTTTGTAGGCTTCTATCAGGTTGCCCCCAGCCTCCATCTTGCCAGTCAAAAAAATTATCCAACTTCTCCTCATAACTAAAACCCTCCAGACCAGGCAACATCCTGGTAAATTTTCTCTGCACCCTCTCCAAAGCAGTCACGTCCTTCTGTTATTGTGGTGACCAGAACTGCACACAATGCTCCAAATCTCCTTATCAGCATTTCCATTCATATTGGTTGTTCATGGGATGTGGGTGTTGGTGGCTGGGCCTATCTATTCTTAATTGCCCAGGGGCTTTTAAGAGACAACCAAATCACCGTGGATTTGGAGTTACAAGGAGGCCAGACCATAGCAAGGGAGATGTAAGGCTGTTGTCAACTCAAAGTCACTCCTTCACCTCCCCCCACCCCTACTGCTGAGTTACATGAGTTACTCCAGTGTCAGTAAAATTAAATCCAAAAAACAGGGAGGTCCTCAGTAACACAATCTGGTCACGTGATTGGTCGTTATCCATAACCTAAAGTAACGTGTCAGAGAAAAGGGTGAACAGCTCATCACTGCGTGGGTTAAGTCCATGCCCACCAGCACACAGTACATTCTGTCTGATACACAGCTACTCACTGAGACTTAAATAGTTTGTGATGAGGGTACATGACTTTCCCAGTGATATTAAATGTCAGGCGGTGGCTGTCCAACTGAAAGCAATAACTTCATGTGACACAATGTTAAAATAAACATCCATAAGGCATGTGTTTGCGTGTTGGCCGAGCACACTGTGCCCTTAAACCTTTCGAACCCAGCACTTGTTTTGTCAGAATAAGCTTTCAGCGGGAGGCGAAGTGGGAGGATGTTTGTTTTCAGTGGCTGTCCTAACCTCTCTCTCACATGCTATCAGCTCAGCGCCATGGGCTTACACAGTTGGGATTGTTCCGTCTAACAGTCGGCCTCTTGCCGATATGCCACCATGATTCTGTCATGGGTCAATTCTGACAGAGGTAGCATTAGACCTGGTGGGGTGATGGTTCCTGTAGAGTCATAGAGATGTACAGCACAGAAACAGACCCTTTGGTCCAACTCATCCATGCCCTCCAAATATCCCAAATTAAGCTAGTCCCATTGGCTAGCACTTGGCCCATATCCCTCTAAACCCTTCCTATTCTTATACCCATCCAGATGCCCTTTAAATGTTGTAAATGTATCAGCCTCCACCACTTCCTCTGGCAGCTCATTCCATACATGCACCAACGTCTGCATGAAAAAGCTGCCCCTTACGTCCCTCTCACCCTAAATCTATGCCCTCTAGTTCTGGCCTCCTCGAACCCCAGGAAAAAGACCATGTCTATTTACCCTCTCCATGCTGCTACCTCACAATTGTGGGAAGACCCCTCCTTCCCCGTTGACAGAGATAAAAACACAACAAAGGGCTGAAAGTGGACTCCTGGAGACAGATCAGGGCAGAACCGCAGACCTCAATCCAGATGAAAGGGCGTGTCTCCTTCCTCACAGTCACCACAGCCATCAGTCAGCTCTTCACAAGGCTGCCTCCTTGATTTCAAAGAGGCCCATGTACAAGGTGCTGTGGAGGCCACGCCTGGAGTACTGCGTACAACTTTAATTCCCTTACTTGAGAAAGGATGTACTGGCACTGGGGAGGGTGCAGAGGAGGTTTACTAGGTTGTTTCTGGAGCTGAGAGGGTTGCCTGTTGAGGAGAGATTGAGTAGATTGGGACTATACTCATTGGAATCGAGAAGAATGAGGGGGATCTTACAGAAACAGATAAAATTGTGAAAGGAGTAGATGGGATAGAAGTAGGGAGGTAGTCTCCACTAGTGGGCGAAACTAGAACTAGGGGGCATAGCCTCAAAATAAGGGGGGAGCAGATATCGGACGGAGTTGTTGAGGAACTTCTTCAGCCAAACGGTTGTGAATCTGTGGAATTCCCTGCCCAGTGACGCAGTTGACGCTACTTTGTTGAATGTTTTTAAGGCAAAGATAGACTTTTGAACAATAAAGGAATTAAGGGTTATAGTGAGTGGGCGGAAATAGTCAGCCTTGATTTTTCTGAATGGTGGACCGGGCTCGATGGGTCAGATGGCCTATTCCTGCTCCTGTTCCTTATGTTCTTAAATTCCCAGTACTGTCATTGCCTCCACTCAGAGATACCCTTCCTTTCTCCTCCTGCCCTCCTCTTATTGACATTCCAGACCCTGCTTGCACAAGTCCTAATTGGACAGGGTTCCTTGAGGGCATCACTTAATTGACCATGAAACAAAACAAACAACTGTGGATGCTTGAAATCCAAAATGGAGTCATTTTTCTCTCCGTAGTTGCTGCCAGACCTGCTAAGTTTCTCCAGCACTTTCTGTTTTTGCTTTATGGCACAGTGGCTCAGTGGTTAGTACTGCTGCCTCACAGTGCCAGGGGCCTGGGTTCAATTCCAACCTCGGGTGACTATCTGCGTAGAGTTTGCACATTGTGGGAGGTTTCCTCCGGTTTCCTCCCACAGTCCAAAGATGTGCAGGCCAGGTGAATTGGCCATGCTAAATTGCCTATAGTGTTCAGGGATGTGTGGGTTAAAGTAGAGTAATAGGGCAGGGGAATGGGTCTGGATGGGTTACTCTTCGGAGGGTTGGTGTAGACTTGTTGGGCTGTTTCCACACTATAGGGACTCTATACTTAATTGACTATCTCCTCAAAATTCTAGCATTTGTGGATCCCTGATGTGAGTTTCCTCCCAACATCAGGATTGAGACCCACAAACAGCAACGCAGCCCCTCGTTATCAACAGAGGTGAGAGTTTATATGTCTCTGTAGAATTAAGGCTGGTTCCCTGACTTTAAACTCTCAAGTTGGAGTGGCCTGGATTGGGAAAACATCATCTTTCAGTGCCTGATATTCTATCTTCGTTGATAAAAGAGGGGAGAAATCAGGGCACTATTTTCAAAGCAGATACAGCCTCACAGAGTCAGCCTCCTGGAGGAACTGTCAATTGATAAACGAATCTTCCTATTCATTCTTTCTCTCACTCTCTTCCAGTTTTTGCATTCTGCTCCTAGATATACTGACCCTTGTTGGAATGAGGCTCCTTAGCTACCCACGTGTTCTTTCCTCAACTAATCAGCCCTTTATTATTGAGCATTGACAGTGAGTATTTGTACAGAATACAACCACGAATGTAATTCACGCCAAGACAACACTGCCCCTACTCTTTCACACTCTCTTCAGCTGACTGGGAGTGGTCAAAAGCGTAGGCCCCAGTTGATCCTTTGCCACGGTACTCCCTGACTGATACCAGATGACAGCACACAGATAGGATCTAATCTAGAGCAGGAAAACCTTCCCCTTTATCCTTCAAACAATTTCACATAAAACAAATTGTCCTGCATTATTGTTGGTGGAAGCTTGCAGTGTGCAAACTAACAGACAGGCGTTTCTGAAATTCCAATGCTGACTACTTTTCAGAAGTGCTTCAGTTGGCTATAAAACACGTTGGGATGTAATAGGTGATATATAAATGCAAGCTTTTCCATTCCATCACAGTTTCCTCATTAATCTGGACCAGAAAGACAGACAATTCCTGAGGGAATACTCAACAGTTCAAGCAGTATCTGCAGGGAGAAACAATTGAGTTGAGATGACAATTCACGATGAGAGGTCACCTCAGCGTGGAACATTAACTGTGAATGTCCTTCCACAGAGGTTACTTCCTCTTTCTATTTTTCTTAAGGGTCTCAGCATCTGCAGTATTTTGCTTTCGTGAAAACTAACGCTAGTTTTCAAGATTCATAAAGATCAGATAGGGCTCCTGATGAAACGTCCCTGGGATGACATATTAACTCCGTCACACTCTCTGCAGGTGCTGTCTGATAAGCTGAGTATTTCCAACATCTTCTGCTGTTGTTTCTTAAAGACTGAAATGAAAAGTGTTTAATATTAAACCTGACCCAACTGCCTGCTCAGGTAATCTATAAACATTATTGGGTATGATTTGAAGAAATGCAGAAGGATCTCCCAAAGTACTTGTCAATATTCTTTACAGATTTAAAACATGACCATTACTGGTGGTGACAATGCTTAGGGTGGATGTCCAGACAGGATCAGGTTAACACCAATTGCTCTATATATTACCAGCACAGTTCTCTTTGTTCTTCATTTATTACCATATCCCCATAAAAACACAAGAGGGTCATTCCAGGTGGCCATTTAGCACCAAGGCGAGGAGATATTTATTCACTCAAAGTGTTGAGAATCTTCAGAATTTTCCACCTCAGAGAACTGGCAATGGTCAGTTAGTTTCGATATTCAAGTCAGACCTTTTGTGTCAGGGAAATTCAGGATAATGTGGAATTCAAGATTCAACTGTTACTTCAACTCAGAAAGCAGACCAATCTACTCAGTTCCATGAACCTCACTGCTACCCCCCACGCCACTCCACCCCGCCCGCCCCCCTCCACACCGCAGCTCTGTCGCCACATTTCATTGACTCAGCTGCCCACCTGTTATCTTGGGGAATTCATTGATGATCTCTGCTTTCATTTCCTTCCATCCAGTGTAAGAGAAAGTGCTTCCCCATATTCCCCTGTATCTAGGTGACCCCTAGTATTGGTCCCATAGGTTAACTGGAGCACCTCAACTTTTCTTCTTTCCTCCCACAGTCCAAATATGTGCAGGTTATGTGGACTGGCCATGAAAAATTGCCCATAGTGTCCAGAGATGTCCAGGCTAGGTGGGTTAGCCATGGGAAATGCAGGGTTACAGGCATAGGGTGGGGGGTGGGTCTCAGTGTGGACTTGATGGGCCAAATGCCCTGCTTCCCCATTGTAGGGATTCTATGATTCTATTCTATGATTTTATGAGTACCCAGTCTAAACCCATCATTATCTTACACTCCTCCAACAAATATCCCATCGATGTCCTTTGCCCCAGCTTCTCCAACCTTGTAGCAAAAGCTCCTCTTTCCAGGACCCATTAGTAGGCGGCATGTTGACACAGTGGTTAGTACTGCTGCCTCACAGTGCCAGTAACCCGGGTTCAATTCCAGCCTCAGCAACTGTCTGTGTGGAGTTTGCACATTGTCTGTGTGAGTTTCCTCCGGGTGCTCCGGTTTCCTCCCACAGTCCAAAAATGTGCAGGTCAGGTGAATTGACCATGCTAAATTGCCCATGGTGTTAGGTGAAGGGGTAAATGTCAGGGAATGGGTCTGGGTGGGTTGCTCTTCGGTGGGTCGGTGTGGACTTGTTGGGCCGAAAAGTCTGTTTCCACACTGTAAGTAATCTAATCATTCTGTTAAATGGAATGGACCCCCACTTACCTTTGGCAGGAAGACCTCAGAAAGTGGTCCTTCCCCACTGTGCCTTGGCAGCAGCTGCCCCGAGTTTTAGTGCGTCCCTCAGCCTGTAGTCCTGGACCTTGGGATGTGCCAGTCTGCGGTCACGGTCAACTCCTTGTTCAATTGTTGGACCCCCACCCCCCAGCCCCGGTCCCTCAAATGCATGTAAATATCATCTGGTTCAAGTAAGAGACGCTTTTGGTTTGTTTGGATAGAGACAAACTCCAATGTTTGTTTCAAAAACAGAAATTGCTGGAGAAGCTCAGCAGGTCTGGCAGCATCTGCAGAGAGAAATCAAAGTTAACGTTTCGGGTCCAGTGACCCTTCCTCAGAATACTGTTTGTTTATTTCTTTGATATGCTATTACACAGAACCATTTGTGACCACGTATGTATATAAAGATATTTCTTATAAATAAAGTCCATTTTGAAATTAAAAAAACACTTCCCCCATTGTTGACTGCACTGAATTTTGTGGTATCCTGAGGATGCGAATGGTGCTATATAAATGCAAGTTCCACCTTTCCTTCAGACTCGCTCTGTTCTCAGTCAGCTCTTTACAGCCAGGACAATGATGAAGGCAGGACAGTGAAGGCAGGACAGTGATGAAGGCATTGCTATTGGGTTTAACTGCGCTGACCCATGGAAGGCAGTGAAATCCAATCATGTCCTGCAGACTTCCCACTCCTAATCACTATCCAGTGACCCCCTGCTGGGAGATACATGCCTGTAAATATTGGATGACTGAACCGGAGCAGCGTGTGCAATCGGCAGGAGTTGAGTAACTTGCCCATCATTACTCCCACACGAGGAGCAGCCTGTGGGGTGGAGTGCTGTTGAGGTCTGTGGAACATTACCCCAGCACGAGTCACCACCCTTGGGAGAGGAAGGGAGGGGGAGTGACCACCCAGAAGGGGGAGAACTGACTGAACTGCTCTTTCAGCTCAACAGACTGCAGAAAAGCACTAAGGCATAAATTTGAGGAAAGAAATCACACAGTGTAAATTCACCACCTTTCTGAATGTATTAAAAACAATCCACAAACTCATCTGTGCAGAAAGCTAGTGTGCTGGAGCCAGGTGGCCAGAGCTCAGAAGCCTCCCTTAATTTATGTTGTGTTTTGTTTTATTATTTCGAGAAGGGAAGCTGTTTTTCAGATGTCCACACCTACTGGGTATTATTTCCAGAAGAAAATGTAAGCTGGACATTTTCTCATGAATTACAGATTGTAACAACAGCTGCCTAACTTATAAAATGGCTTTTCCATTGGTTCTGTTCGCTTGATTTTTATATATATAAAAAGAAAACATACAGCAAAAAAAAGTCCTGTTTTTAAATCCTGCGAGTGGATTTACAGGGGGATCCCTGCACTACATGTTACAGGATTGACTTAAGACTGCACACTGCTGGCACATGCAACTAAAAGCAACTCTCTGTTTGCACCGCAGAAAGGCCCAGGGGTACATTTTTCTGTAATTAGCCTTTTATGCTCAGCAGTTTTGCAGCTGTGATGACATTTGGGTGTCGCCCCCTTGGTTCCCACAGTCTTCTTGCCAAGTTGTCTAGCCCCTGGGCATCAGCCAAGACCTGACGGCTGCTTTTTAACCCCCGCTTAAAGTGTACGCAGTGAGAGAAGGTGCTTTTAATTCCTGGCAAGTGTAAGTCATCCATAGTTCCTTTGCAAGGTCATCATTCATGGCTTAACTCACTACACTCAACTTGACAGGGATAGAATAGATTAAAGAGGTACGCACTTGCCTCTGTACTCTCCCACACGCCCGCTCCCATAAACACACTAACAGGACGTTCATGCCTCTCATTGTCAGCCCAGACAGACTTAACCCTTTAATTACATGTAAGCGTGTTTAGACACTTATGTCAGTGGGGCCCCGAGAATAATCAAAAGGACATTTTTTCACTTGCAATAAAGAACCATTCATGTCCTGGAATTGCTTGGAATTTTACAGCACAGAAACAGGCCATTAAACCTGACTGGCTCCTGCAAGCCTTCATCCCATTCAACTTTTTAAAAAATTCATTCATGGGATGTAGGCGTCACTGTCGATGCCAGCATTTATTGCCCATCCCTAATTGCACCCAAGGAACCATAAGACCATAAGAAATAGCAACAGGAGTAGGCCATTCGGCCCCTTGAGCTTGCTCCATCATTCAATAGGATCCTGGCTAATCTGACATTCTCTCACTTTCCTGCCCTTCCCCCCATATCCCTTGATTCCCTGACTGATCAAGAATCTATCTGTCACAGCCTTAAGTAAACACAAGGACTCTGTCCCTAGTCAATGACATTGCTGTGGGTCTGGAGTCACATATTGACCAGACCAGGTAAAGTCAGCAGTTCCCTTGTCTAAATGATATTAGTGAACCAGATGGGTTTTTCCATTACCATAGCTCCTCCGCCCCCTTTCTTTCCCTTTCTCCATCATGTCCTTATTGAGTTTCTATGGCTGCTCGGCTCAGCACTGGAGTGAACCTAACCCTGTTCACTCCAGGCAGTGGGATCAATAACACATTAACCCAGCCCTTGCTCTCGAGGCAGCTTCAGACCTGGATAGTGGGCTGTGTGGGCTTGACTTGGGAAAGATGCCAAAGCTGTGATGTAAAAAAATGCTGCTGCGTCTTCTCTTGAGCTTGTCGCCAGGCAACCAGGAGGCATTCTGCATAGTTTGTCCAAGAGCTATCTCAACCTTTGCAATTTCATTCTCATGTCAGCCACCCACGGGAGGGAAACATGGTCGTATATGCAGGACCCTCAGATAGTAGGACTGAAGGGAGGAAAAGGTATAGGGAGAAATCAGGAACAGGGGACAGTGTTGGATGATCGGCCATGAGCATATTGAATAGCAGAGCAGGCTCAGTGGACCGAATGGTCTACTCCTGTTTGTCTTATTCTGCATTGGCTGAGCTGAATCAATCCCCACAATTCTCTTGAAAGGGAATAGCTTGTCTGACTATTACCCCAGCACAGACAGCAGTGTTTGAAAGGATACGTGGACCTGTCATCCAGTGACTTGCTTCTGGATTTCAGTCTTTCCTGCGCTAGTTGACCACAGTCAGAACAAACAGGTTTGGGTGGAAGTGACATGTTGGCCAGTTGAAAATCAACCCCTTTAATTTGATATTGGTATTTGACTCCTCCACCATGAAAGCAGACAGTACAGAAGCAAAAGCCCTCCCAAAACGTCAATTTTCCTGCTCCTCAGATGCTGACTGACCTGCTGTGCTTTTCCAGCACCATTTTGATTTTGACTCTGATCTCCAGCATCTGCAGTCCTCATTTTCGCCTAGTTTAGGATTATGTTCGGCATGGACTGGATGGACCAAAGGGTCTGTTTCCATGACTATGACTCTATCATGTCTGTACCTTATCCTGAGGCCTCCTCATTCAATGGCCTACATCTGAATTAGTTAAAAAGTAGACATCTGCATGGTCTCCCTCAGAGATAGATTTCAAATGCACAACCACCAGCTTCCACCTGTCCATTGTTGACAGCCTTGCTGCTAACCCCTTTGATCGATGTGTCACACAGCTAGTCCAACTTCCAGTACTGCATGAAAAGTAATTGAACACTGAGAAAACTGAAGCCAGTGTTACCCACCCCTGTCACAAACTCCGCTCCCGAGGCACTTTGCTGACCACAAATGGAATGAGACTGTTCACATCAGCAGGGTTCTCCAAAATCTGAGCTGGATTTCCAACTCATCTCCATCACCACCTACATCTACCGCCATACTATCAACACTCTCTGCCATTTGCACTGCTCATTTCTGTTAATGCCACTTTTGAGTGCCCCACTACTCTTAGAGATGCTATCTTGTCCCGAGCCCTTAATAGCCTTGGGTTCTCCCAAACGTGTCCAGTTCACACCAAGTTCTGTTCATCTAGTGCTCCAGTATTCACTGGCCAGGCTTGGGTTCTGTTTAGCAACACCTCAAACCTTGTATTCAGTTGACTCCACTGCCTTAACCCTCTCTTCATCTATAGCCACCACCAACCCTTTCAAAGCTCTGTGTTCCTCCAAATCCAGCCTCTTGGATTCCCTCACTGGAGGCTGGGCCTTCTAATGATGTCAGGAATGTCCTCCTTAAACCGTTCCAGATCTCTCTCCCTTTCCAAGTCCTTTGGGTTTTTTCCCCCCTGCTTCCCAAGCAAATTAAAAGGGCCTGAAATTACCAAACAAAGACATGCAGTAATGGGAGTATGAAAGAGAGAGAGAGAGAGGAGAGAGTGGTGTCTGTTAGTTTGGTAGTTTTCTTATGATTTGGAATAAACCTGTGAGCAAAGGGAAACAGCATCAACAAAGTGTGTCGCCTGAAAGAAACGTCCACTCACTGTTCCCCGAACAAATGGAAACATTCGTCTGAGTAATTCTGGCAAACCTCACACTCTCCCCTGGCCAACCCTTCAACAGAGACTGATCATTCTGGATACACATCAGCATGTCGGAAATGGGGTCCAGCCAAAGTTGGAGGGAAGTCTGTTTATAATGTGATACACAGGATATTGCTACTTCACTCTCCGTGTGTTGAGAAGTCTGATGTTGATCAGATCCTCTCACAGTGAGCAGGAAATATCGAGTGTGTTCCCAGGCTCATTGCAGAAATGCCTAGTGTTGGGAAGATCTCAAACTGCTCACTTAGGTTATAAACAGTGACAGTGCCCCATGTCCATCCCTGGAACCTGATAAAGGAGCAACGCTCAAACAACTTTCAAATAAACCTTTGGACTATAACCTGGTGTAGGGCGAAGTCTACTCCAGCACTTGAACAGAGACGTCAGGGCCAGTGAGGAAGAAAGTTACAAGTACAGAGGCTGGGCCAGCAGCAGGGATGTACATGCTGAATGTGTTGCTACGTCCCTGAGCGGAATACTGAGGGAGACCTCTGCAGGGGTAGCACAATGGTGCCTCACAGCGCCAGGGACCCAGGCTCAATTCCACCCTCGGGCGACTGTCTGTGCGGAGTTCACACGTTCAGTGTGTGTTCCCTGGAAACGCTCTGGTTTCCTCCCACAGTGCAGGTTAGGTGGATTGGCTGTACTAAATTGCCCATAGTATGCAGACTATGTGGATTAGCTATGGGAAATGCAGGGATAGAGGTCCTACCGCAGGTTTAGTGTGGACTTGTTGGGTTGAATGGCCTGCCCCAACACTACACAGATTCTATGAATCAGAGGGGCAGCCTTTTGGATAAGCTATTTAACCAAGGGCTCATCCACCTCTGTGCAGGCCCTTAACTAACCGGTCAACCAGCAATTCCAACTAGTCATTTCTCACAATGCTGCTTGTGATATCCCACAGTATTGGCTTCTCTGTTTATCTAAATATCATCAGTCATTGTGCTTAAGTTAAAGTAATCATTAGCTCAGTGGAAGTTCCTTCTTTCACCTGTATTGCTCGATAGTGGATCACAGAGTCGCTCCACCAGGTAACCGGGCTGATAGTAATCACTCCGTCATTGGTGACTGCCAAGGCCCTCAGCTCTGGAACTTTTCTCCAAAAACCTCACCTTTCTGCTTTCAGAAACTCCTTAAAAATGTACCACCACCTGACTGTCTCTTTCCATGACACGGAGCTGAATTATCGCAGAGTCATACAGCACGGAAGAGGCCTTTCAGCCCATCGAGCACACGCTGACCTATTGAAACAAAGCCAAAACTTTTGTTTGATGCGGAAGAATGTTGGCCATTTCACGCAGTAAGGACGCTATGTAAATGCAGGTTCGTGTTGTTGTTGGTGCAAGTCCCTCACTCTCTAAAACAACATCTTTAAGTAACTGTACAGAGAAACCACTTTAACAGTAGCAACTTTAACAGCTCTGCAGCAGCATGTTTCACATCTCTCCCAGTCCGCATTTCTGTTCACATTACCGTACCAAGGGAGTGCTGCTCAACCAGAGGCATCGTCCTTTGGAAAAGAAGTTAAAATCGAGGCTCCATCTGTTCTCGTGGCTGACGGTAAAAGAAGGCACGCATCATTTCGAAGAAGGCGATGGAGGGGGAAGCCCTCATCAATATCAGTAAAACAAAAAAAAACTGGTCATTGCCGTACTTGGGATCTTTCTATGCACTGACACATTTATTTATCCACTGTGACTAGGACCTCAGTCTGTAAAACGCAAATGCAATCCTTTTTTATGCTCCACCAAGGGGAGCCCTTTCAGGGGCAAGTGAGGGCATAACTGAAGTGGATAAATAAATGCAGCTCGAAACAATACACTTCATTGGCTGTAAAGAAATTTGGGAAGAAATGTAAAATTTAAAAAAGTGGGGGCAGATGATCTAAAACAAACAAAAACAGCCAGTGCTGGAGAAACTCAGCAGGTCTGCCAGCATCCATGGAGAGAGAAACAGAGTTAACATTTTGAGTCCAGTGCCTGTGCTCCAGGGAGAGGCAATGGCCTAGTGACCTTGATACTTGACTGTTAATCCAGAGACCCAGATAACATTCTGAGGCCCTAGGTTCAAATCCTTCCCTCACAGATGGCGGAGTTTGAATTCAATAAAAATCTGGAATTAAGACTCTAATGTAAGCATTGCTTGGGGGGGGGGGAAAGCCCATCTGGTTCACTAATATCCATTAAGGAAGGAAATGGCCATCCTTACATGGTCTGGCCGACACGTGACTTCAGACCTACAGCAATGTGATTGGTTCTTAACTGCCCCCTGAGCAAAAAATGATGACATCTGCATCCTGTGACTAGGACCTCAGTCTGTAAAACGCAAATGCAATCCTTTTTTATGCTCCACCAAGGGGAGCCCTTTCAGGGGCAAGTGAGGGCATAACTGAAGTGGATAAATAAATGTCGACTTTGTACAGTCAGGTCATCAACATTCTTTCCAGACAACAGGACATGGAAATGTAAAGTTTTATAGAACGAGTTCAAATTCCACTTTCCTCCAGGCAGCTGTAGCTATTCCTACACTTCAGTCACGAGGGTGTGCAGTCAATGTTGCTGGCTGGGAACATCATTTGCAATCTCAGCTGTAACAGAAACACAACTCCAGCTGTTCCTGATTACAGAAGATATGTCGCCTTGAGACAAAAGGCAAAACTAACAGGAACGTTAATGTAGCAGCTCATTCAGCATCTCAAACCCTGCTGCTGGCCCAGCCTCTGTACTTGTAACTTTCTTCCTGTCAATGTTTCCTCAAAACCCTTGCACTATTCAGTTACCGGTCTCCATGTCTCCGTGCCCTACCAATCATACAGGAAATGCAGGTGGCATATTGAATTAGGAAGGGCTTCACAGTCTAAGATTAATCCTGTACTTCACCCCCAACCACACACACAAAAACAAAAAGACCTTGCATTTACGTAGCACCTTTTACAATGACAGGATAAATCTGAGGGGTTTTTCTCACAGCCAATCAAGTACTTTAGAAATACTGTCACAATTGTAATTCAGGAGAAATGGTAGCCAACTTGCATGCCAACAACTCTCAAACAACAGCACCTTTGATAATGACCAGGTTATCTCTGCTCCTGATATTTATTGACATGGTGGCTCAGTGGTTAGTACTGTTGCCTCACAGCAACAGGGTCCCAGGTTCAATTCCAGCCATGGGCAACTGTCTGTGTGGAGTTTGTGTGAGTTTCCTCCGGGTGCTCCAGTTTCCTCCCACAGTCCAACGATGTGCCGGTCAGGTGAATTGGCCATGCGAAAAAAATACCCATAGTGTTAGGTGCGTTAGTCAGAGAGAAATGGGTCTGGGTGGGTTAATCTTCGGAGGATTGGTGTGGACTTGTTGGGCCGAAGGGCCTGTTTCCACACTGTAGGGAATCTAAATCTAATAATAATCACAGTAAATGACACCATGAAGTGATCACTTTGTTCTTTTTCCAAAGAATGCAACAGGAATTTTCCCCATCCACCACCACAAACAGGCTAATGTTTACCGAAGTGCACACCATTTCCAAGATGCGCTGCATGAATTCACCAAGTCTGCAAAAAGCAGCACCTTCCAAACCCACAATTACCGCCATCTGGAAGGACATGAGCAGCAGATATACCACGACCCACAAATTCCTCTCCAAGTCACTCACTATTACGACTTGGAAATATCTTGCCGTTCCTTCACTGTCGCTGGTCAAAATCTTGGAAGTCCCTCCCTAAGGGCATTGTGGGTCAACCCACAGAACCTGGACTGCAGCCGTTCAAGATGGCAACTCACCACCACCTTCTCAAGAGGCACTGAAGCCAGGCAATTAAGCCTGGCACAACCAACAATGCCCAATCCAGTGAGTAAATAAAAAGTAATCCCTCTCGAATTAGGTGCCATTGTCTGAGAATTAAGGCCAAACCATTCTGGAGAGATGTTAGGAATCACTTCTACTCACGAAGGGTGGGAGAGGTTTGGAACTCACTTCCATAAGTTGTCAGTCATTAATTTTAAATCTGACAGAGGTAAATCTTTGTTAAGCAAAGCTATGAAGGGATATGAACCAAAGGCAAGTATATGGAGTTAGGCCACAGATCAGTCATTGAATGGTGGAACAGGCTACAGGGGCTGAATAGATTAGAGTTGTGTTGGAAAAGCACAGCAAGTCAAGCAGCATCCAAAGAGCAGGAAAATTGACGTTTCAGGCAAAAGCCCTTCATCAAGATTTCTGATGAAGGGCTTTTGCCCGAAACGTCAATTCTCCGACTCCTTGGATGCTGCCTGACCTGCTGTGCTTTTCTAGCACCACTCTAATCTTGACTCCGATCTCCAGCATCTGCAGTCCTCACTTTCGTCCAGGGGCTGAATAGCCTACTCCTGTTCCTCATCAACATCATTGAAACAGATCATCTGGAAGTTTTGGGAAAAGGAGCTTGCTGTCTGCAAATTGATTGATGTATTTTCTACACATCACACATCAGAACATATTTTTCTGGCTGTAAAACATTCTGAGAGGCTGTAATAGCTGTCGCATAAATGCAAGACTTTCTTAAGTTTCCATCCTTGGTCTGAGCCAAATACAGATTTATGGAGTTTGGTTATGGATCAGCCATGATCTCATGAAATAGCCAAACAGGCTTGTGGGGCTGAGTGGCCTACTCCTATTCTTATATCTGACCAGGTTTTGTGCAACAGTTTCTGGAGGGGGAAATTGAACCCATAACCTGATAATTAACCCCAAAGCTGCAGCCAACATCTCCGGCTCATCACCGGGATGGTCCATGATTGAGTGAGCATGCAGGATGGAAATTATGGTTGTTTTTGTCTTCTCCTGACCAAAGTGTAACTGCATATCGCTCTGGCATGCCCGTCGTTTATCAAATGATCTGAAAACGGGGATCGAGATTCCTCCTCCGTGTGACTCAACAACCATGGGAGCCATTTCCTCATATCCCAACTCTTACACAGAGAGCCTCAAACCTGCCCTTACAGGATTTCACCGGAGCCACAACACAGGGTGTATTTCACGTCTGAGGGATTGCTGACACGCCACATGGTAGAGTCATAGAGGCATACAACATGAAACAGACCCTTCGGTCCAACCAATCTATACTGACCATAATCCCAAACTAAACCAGTCCCACCTGCCTGCGCTTGGCCCACATCCCTTCCAACATTTTTTATTCATGGACTTATCCAAACATCTTTTAAACATCGTAACTGCATCCAATCCATCACTTCCTCTGGAGGTTCATTCCACACATGAACAACTCTCTTTGCAAAAAGGTTGCCCCATATAACTTTGTAAAATTTCTTACCATAAAAATATAGCCCCTAGTCTTGAAATCCCCCATCCTAGAGAAAAGATACCTGCCATTCACACTATCCAAACCCCTCATGATTTTATAAGCCTCTAAGGTCATCTCTCAACCTCCTACACTCCAGTGAAGAATGTCCTAGCCTATCCAACCTCTCCTTATAACTCAAACCCTCCATTTCCTGAAACATCGAGATAGACCTTTACTGAACCTTCTCCAGCTTAATAATATCCGTCCAGTAGCAGGATGACCAAAACTGAGGACAGTACTCCAGAAGTGACCTCACCAATGTCCTATGCAACCTCAATGTTACGTCCGAACTCCTATATGCAAAGGTTTGAGCATGAAGGCATGTGTGCTAAACATCTTCTTAACCACTTTGTCTTCATGTGACATAAACTTCAAGGAATTATATACCCAAACCCCGAGGTCTCTCTGTTCTACACTACTGAAGGCTCTACTTTTAATTGTATAAGTCCTGTCCTTGTTTGTTTTACCAAATGGCTTCAGTAATAAGATCAGACTAACCAATAGCTTCTGCGTTAGAATCCACAGATGCAGAGTGTTGAGGAAGGCCACCTTTTAGCATTCACGTGGAAACCTCTTGCTATTTTCAGTCCAGAGTCCCAAAATCTCCTTTTCTTCCTTTGATGTTAATTTTTGTCTCAGTTTGTTCAATGTTCTGCTCTCACGCAGGGCCTCAAAATGTATTCCTACATCAAAGGAACTATATAAATGAAAATTGTTGTTGTTGTAGCACTATTCCCCCCATTCCAGCACCTTAATATGTTAAATAATTCCAGCGCCTTCACTGTTTCACTTTATCTTGAAGTCCATTTCACATTCCTTAAGACAATGATCTCACTGACCTCGGACTATATAAATTTTCCTATTGCCAGCATAAACCTATGTTCTCTTGTGCTACTGAGACCATTTTATTTGAAGCCTTGCCATAGTTTTACCTTGTGCTTTCCCATTTATTATCGCATTTAATTTAATGAGCTCAGCTCTCAGTCACCTCCCACCAAGGCTGCAAAGTTACTTAAGAGTGTCTCAGTTCACACAGATCAGATAGAGTCCTGCATATAATCTCTAGTTCATAATGAGCTCTATTGTCACAAAAGTTCCTTGTGAAAGTACGCAGTGACAAATACTTCTCAGAACGGGTACCAGAGCATTTCCTAAGAGTGGGTTTTCTATGACAAAGATGAATAATCCCAATTAGATTCCCTAAATTTTTTGCAATCTTTCTGTTTATCCCAGGGACTGCTTCCACATCTCTGCAAATTCAGTTAACTGTGTTCTTCAGCCATCTCTGCTCTTTCACATGTACTGTCTGTCCTCTGATACCAGCCTATCACTATCAATTGTACCTCACTCACTCTCACCCGACCCTCAGTGTTTCGTAACTCATTCCAAAGATTTAGGGTTGGATTTTCCCTTCCTCTTGGTGTCTGATTGGGACAGACGGAAGATCTGGCAGCGTAGGATTGGAAGATGTCAGAATAATGCCTTCCCATTGCCATGATATAGTACTAGCAGAGACAAAAAGGTGTGGCGCTAGAAAAGCGCAGCAGGTCAGGCAGCATCCAAGGAGCAGGAGAATCGACATTTCAGGCATAAGCCCTTTATCATCTCTAACCTAGTTTCTCTCTACTGTCCAGAGATGTGTAGCCTCTGTGGATTAGTCATGGGGAATGCAGGGTTATGGGGTGGGTTAGTGCGGACTCGATGGGCTGAATGGTCTGCTTCCACATTGTACAGATTGTATTATTTGGAACACCATAGCTTTCAAGGCAATGGACATAGTGCTGGGAAGTGCGATCAGTGTAGATAGGTACTTGATGAGCAGAATGAGCTACTTCCATGCTGTAATACTGTACATCAAAGGGAAATCTGTAACTGGGCATAGTTAATTTTTGATTATGTAAATAATATCATTTGCAAGCAAAATTGATTTTTCTCTCCTGCCCCTAAACATTTCTTCTCTTGGCACTGAGTTAGAAAATTGTGTGATTGAGCCCTGACGGGGGAGCAGATTACTGGCAAATTTTATGTGTTAAACATTCCTCAGCATTCTGTGAGAGGAATTCTCCTATTTAATGTCAAATCTGCCTTGCTTAACCAATACCACTAAAATTCAGGTTTCCCCTGTGGTGACAATTGTCTCATCGTTTTATTCAACAACTGATGTCTCCACAAAGCACAAAGAGCTGCCCTCAATCTTCATTCCTTTAAATCAGTCAATTCAGGGTCAACAAGGAGCAGACAGACAGAGAGAGAGAGAGAGAGAGATAGAGGTCCAAAATCATTAGCAATGGAGTCAGTCTGTAATTTTCAAAATGATGATCAGACTTGATTGAGTCTTCGGAACTGTTCAAAGTATCAATATTCTGAAATTTGCTTTGCTTTTCATTTCCACCAGCGTAACCCCATCAATGTCACCACAATTACTCTAGAATTTACAATCTTCCCAGCAAAATAATTGCCAGACACAATATTTCTGCTAATATTACATCTTAAGGTGCACCAGCACCAATCATTCACCATCTATAAATCTGACTGGATATGTCCATTGTTCATTCTAACATAGAGACACCAGTACATCTTTCAAAAAATAGAATCCATACAGTGTGAATGCAGGCCATTCGTCCCATTGAGTCCACACCAACCCTCCAAAGAGCATTCCATCTAGACTTACCCCCTCCACATCTTATTGTAACCCTGGATTTCCCATGCCTAACCCTGCACTTCCCAGATACAATGGGCAATTTTTAGCATGACTCATCCTCCTGAGCTTTAGACTCTGGGTTGGAAACCCACGCAGACACAGGGAGAATGTGCAAACTCCACACAGACAGTCACCCAGCGGGTAGAATCAAACACAGGTCCCTGGCACTGTGAGGCAGCAGTGGTAAGCCCTGGGTCACCGTGTGTACATGCATTTACACCCAGGATAACGATTTTCTCTTGTCTTATCCAGGGGTAGAGGTAATTGTTCCTCTTATTTGAAATCTTTGTTCCTGCTCTCGGTGACTTTAACTCAACAAAGACTGCAATATTCAGAGACACTGGCTGTCTGATAAACCAGAGTGGCTATTCAGAAACAGATGGGGGTCAATATCTGCATTTACACCAGTCAGTGGAGAGCAACGTTTGTTGGGGATTTAACATGGTGCTCCACCTGTTTCTGCAGGATCCCCAGTCCAGCCAATTAGGTTAAAATTTTCCCTGTATGGTTCAGTCACATCATTAAGCACAGTAATTCCACTCGCTGTGGCCTGTGGCGAGCTGATGACTGCAAGGTTTTATTTAAGTGTATGAGATGTGGATAATTAAACATTCCTCAGTCAGTATTCACTGCATAGTCCTCGTAGGGAGTCACTAACAAGTGATCAGGAGCAGGAACCAATAGTGCTGAGTTTCCTCTGCCTCACATTTGGGATCCACTGTAACAGCTTTACATGAGCCTGGGACCTCAAAAGGGACAGAGGATACAATTGCCTTCAAAGAAAAGGACAGAAGAAAAGCAGTGACTTGGAGCCCAGGCTCAAGAGGGTGGTGTTGGAAAAGCACAGCAGGTTAGGCAGCATCTGAGGAAAATCCATGTTTCGGGCATAAGCCTTTCATCAGGAATGAGGCTTGTGGGCCAAGGGGCTGAGAGATAAATGGGAAGGGGATGGGGTTGGCGGGGGGGGGCAAGATAGCTGGGAAAGCAATAGATGGATGAAGGTGAGGGAGAAGGAGATAGGTCAGAGGAGAGAGTGATGGACAGGTCCGTAGGCTCATGCCGAGTTGGAGGCTTGGGACTGGGATAATATTGGGGGGGAGGGGAAATGAGGAAGCTGTTAAAATCCACATTTATCCCGTGTGGTTGCAGGGTCCCAAGGCAGAATAAGAGGCGTTCCTCCTCCAGGCATCGGGTGATAATGGTTTGGCAGTGGAGAAGGCCCAGGACCTGCATGTCCTTGATGGAGTGGGAGGGGGAGTTGAAACGTTGAGCCACAGGGTGGTGGGGATTGTGGGTACAGGTGTCCCAGAGATGTTCTCAGCCATAGCGGGCTGCAGATCCTGTGTTTGACCTCTAATCTGCTAAGCTTGGCTGATCAAAATTCCAGTGACAGTCAGGCTACTGTTAACCCTGGGCTGGGGAGGAGAAGTTCAAATAAAAGTTAGATTTCCTATGAAACTAATTGAGAGCCATCTTGGCATTGACAGGGTTACCCCTACAACACTGGACAATCTGTGCAAGCTCCTGCAGTTTTCCATTGTGCATAGCCACTGGGCTTACCCATGAGGGTACAACAACATACCAGTGCGCCAGTGGGCGGCACGGTGGCAGTGGGCGGCACGGTGGCACAGTGGTTAGCACTGCTGCCTCACAGCGCCAGAGACCCGGGTTCAATTCCTGACTCAGGCGACTGACTGTGTGGAGTTTGCACATTCTCCCTGTGTCTGCGTGGGTTTCCTCCGGGTGCTCCGGTTTCCTCCCACAGTCCAAAAGATGTGCAGGTCAGGTGAATTGGCCATGCTAAATTGCCCGTAGTGTTAGGTAAAATGGGCTACATGTAGGGGTATGGGTGGGTTGCGCTTCGGCGGGTCGGTGTGGACTTGTTGGGCCGAAGGGCCTGTTTCCACACTGTAAGTAATCTAATCTAATCTAATCTAATCTAATCTAATCTAATCTAATCTAATCTAATCTAAATCTACAGAGAACATCTCTTAAAGCAATGCCATGTGAAACTCAGTATTGAACTAATTAAAGAGATTTAAGTAAGAACAGGAGAAACAGGAGCAGAAATTGCTGGAAAACTTCAGCAGGTCTGGCAGCATCTGTGGGAGAGAGAAAGCAGAGTTAATGTTTTGTGTCCAGTGACCCTTCTTGACTGGAGTGGAAACTCTGTTTTCTCTCCACAGATGCTGCCAGACCTGCTGAGCTTTTCCAACAATTTGTACTTTTGTTCCTGATTTTTTTTGTTTCCGGTTTCACAATTCTTTTGTTTTTTCTTAAGACAAGGACAGATGAATCATGGTCAAACAGGTAAGGAGAATCTCAAAGCAGACTTCAGGACTTACCAGTGCACAACCTGTTTAGAAATTCAATATTAATTCAATGTATAATGTTTCTGAGGTCTCGCAGGTGCTGAAACAATAACAATATTTGAGTAGCCCTACATTTTACACCACAAAGTGCACCACAAAACGAGGGGTAAATTGATGATGGGAGACTCTGAACAAATCAGAGGATGAGGGAACCCGGTGTAATTTGCAACAGAGCAGCAAAGGATTAGCAGTGCAAGGAAGCAGTTGTATGGCAAGAAACCCACAATGTAAAATGTAGGGCTACTCAAATATTGTTATTGTTTCAGCACCTGCGAGACCTCAGAAACATTATACATTGAATTAATATTGAATTTCTAAACAGGTTGTGCACTGGTAAGTCCTGAAGTCTGGAATTCCCTTTGCACCACTTTCTTCCCTGCTTTGAGATTCTCCTTACCTGTTTGACCATGATTCATCTGTCCTTATCTTAAGAAAAAAACAAAAGAAGTGTGAAACCGGAAACAAAAAAATCAGGAACAAAAGTACAAATTGTTGGAAAAGCTCAGCAGGTCTGGCAGCATCTGTGGAGAGAAAACAGAGTTTCCACTCCAGTCAAGAAGGGTCACTGGACACAAAACATTAACTCTGCTTTCTCTCTCCCACAGATGCTGCCAGACCTGCTGAAGTTTTCCAGCAATTTCTGCTCCTGTTTCTCCTGTTCTTACTTAAATCTCTTTAATTAGTTCAATACTGAGTTTCACGTGTCATTACTTTAAGAGATGTTGTTGTACCCTCATGGGTAAGCCCAGTGGCTATGCACATTGGAAAACTGCAGGAACTTGCACAGATTGTCCAGTGTTGTGGGGGTAACCCTGTCAATGCCAAGGTGGCTCTCAATTAACATTTCCGACAATTCCAAAGGAAGCAGGAGAGAGGTCACTAATGTGTTATTTCCTGTGTCAGGTCCTCCACCTTTCTTGAGGCAGTTCTCTTGCGCAGGTGTTGAACAACACATAGCACCTTGTTCCCTGCCAGCTACCATCCACAAGGGGAAAGGCCTAAATCTTAGCCCAGAACTGACTCACAAAGCCATGGAGTCTCAACTGTCTGATTCACTGTGGAACCTGTGTGTCAGGAAACTTTACCGCTCCATGTTGTCATTGGGGAAGTTTGTGCAAGTGCATGACCATCGCAACGATGATCAGATTTTCCGGTGGATGCTGTCCTAGGGCACACTGCCCCATAACCTTAGAAGGTCCTCCCTTCGGGAAGCCAGCAGTCTTTAATTAGATTTACTTAACAGGTGAAGGAAACTGGAAAATCCCTCAATCGTTTGAGTTAATGCAAGGTCATATATCTATGGATCTGACGACTGGCAGCTTGTGGCCTGGGGTCGAACAGAGCCAGCAAACCCATACAGGGTCTACAGGCCTGTTCAGTAGGACGTTGAACCACTCATGAGTTTTAAGAACAGGCATTTTCTTTTCCGCAAAAAACCTACACTCCGCAGTCACTGGCATCTGCGCTGAGGGAAATGGTCCCTTCCCATCCTTCTAGATATTTTTAATCAACCTGTTCAGACTCACCTCTGAAGCAAGTAGAACTTGGACCGAGATCTCCTGGCTCAGAGGTAAGGACAGTACCACTGCACCACAAGTGCTCTTGAGGCACTCATGTCAACAACAAGATGTTGGTCTGATAAAGCTAATGCCATGAGAGGAAGAAGTTTGAGCAAATGTGGGCTTAATAACTGATGTTCTCGAAGGTTGAGAGCTATGTGTTGTTGCACTGAGTGGCGTTATTTATTTATTGATTTGTAATAAGTGTCATTTTGATTTCTTTTGTAGAGTAGTACAGTAGTTAGTTTATTTTTTATGCTGTTTTTGATTTTATGATGCTATATTTTCATATTTTTGTAACCTCCTAATTTTGTAAAGAAAAAAATTTCAATAAAAATATTTTTAAAATACATGATGTAGATTATTGCATTATTGCAATACTCACATTACATTGGCTAGTTAGGCATAACAACTAAGACTATCAGGAGCCCTTTCCAACTCCAGTTTAGTTTAGTTCCCCATCCCCCCCACCCAACCTATTCTCACTTTTGTCATTGCACTGCCCCTTTTGGGGGCAAACATCTACCAACTCCTCATCATGGTTTGTTCCTGGACATTGGTGACACAAAATGGCTGCTACATTTGACATAATTCAGTTCACTGCACTCCAAAAAATGAATCATTCCTTCCATAATGCACTTTGAGACATTTCATTAAAACTTTGTGTAAATTCAATCATTTCTTTAATGCAGAAATGGAACTCACTGTGTTGTATTAATTTTTGCATGGTACTGGATTGTGAGCATTGACCAGTTGGAAGGAAGACTGTGACAGTGACAATCAAACCTTATCCTGTCTTCCATCATTACCCAGAGAGCCAGCATTCCAGAATCAGCAACCTTTGCTTGATGCTCCAGATCTGCCTTAAGATAGTGATGTTCCATGGTAGCTGAGATGGACTCTTTCACCAGAGAGCTTTCAAATCTAACACCCATTTGGATTTGCATTCACCCTTTATATCAGTTGAGAGTGTCCTTTGGAAGTTGATTTGGTAACTCTTCATTCCTGACTGGCCATTCCATGTGCAAGTGAGCCACTGAAGATCAAAGGCTTGACTCTGAGCTGAGTTAACAGTTCTCATTAAGGCTTAAACTGAGCAGTTGCACCTGGGCTAGTTGTAAGAAATCACTAAGGATCTCTCTCTTCCTTTCTCTGCTTTAAGACATAGTCCTTTAAACATTCTTATTTGAGGAAGCATTTGGTTCCTTGCCCAGTTACTTCATATGGCTCTGTGTCAAAATTTTCTGATAACATTCCAATGAAATGCCCTGCGCTGTGGCATTTGTTAAATTAAAGACACTCAGAGTTGTTGTTGGTGAGCACCTTTGTCTCTAGCTGCTCATTCCGGGAAATAAAATATCAGGAGAAACAGATGTTGGATTAGATATTACCTCTTTTATTCTGTCTTCAAAACAAACATTAACCCTCTTACTTAGTGCCAGTTAACCTCAGATAGCATCTCTCTCTGCCCTGAGTTTAAAAGTTGTTGCTTCATGTCCTGTTAGAATATGTAATCTCCGTTGTTCCCTAAGAAATGTTGTCTTTTGGATCAGTGTTCAATCAAGAGTCTATCCTTCTCTCAAGTGAATATAAAAGATCCATTGGTTCTATCTGAAGAAGAGCATGGAATTCTCCTAGCGTCTTCATCCAGTCATCCCCTCGCAGTTAATAAAGGATTATACGGTGCTTGTAGTTTGCAAAGACTAATGCAGTAGAATAATTATAAGGCAATTATAGCATTTATAAAGTGTGTACGGATGATCTAGGACACGGGTTGTGTGCTCCATGTAAATAACAAGTGTGCTTTCCCAGCCTGAGCAATAGGCAGGTATGAACTCATAAACGTGATGATATCAAACAGGATTAGATTGGTAGGTGCATCAAGCCTGCCATGTGTGATTGGGATATGGTCATAATACAGACACTCCTTCTCCATCCTGAGCAATGCAACCTTCTGGGAACAGTCCAAAATCAGGAAGAAACCCAATACAATCAGGGAAAATATCTGGAAATTCCCACCTGGTTCGTCTTTTGGATCAAAGCAGATCCAGGCTATAACATTCATCAGGAATGTACGTGACTCTCCTCCACCCCAGCCACAGGCATGAACAGAGTGAATCCGATTTGCGATTCTTGGGGAAAAGATGAATTACATCATATTCAAGCTGGTTCTGCTTCGAAGGAACTTGAAAGCATAACCTCTGATCTTCCGTAACCCTATCGTGTTGCTAACACACGAACCACCACATAACTATAACAATACATATCAGATTAATCCTACCTTCAACCAGTCCTGCTGTCACTATGGGTTATCATAGCATCGTGGCTGTCTGAGCGGGCTAGCAATATTGAGTGATTAATCCTCAATTTGAGTTCTATCTGCAGCAATGAGGGCATTTAAATCAAAGATAAGAGGAAGCTTTGCTCTGTATCTAACCTCATCGTATACCTATCCTGAGAATTACATGAGTACAGTGTGAGGCAGCTTTACTTTCACTTTATAAATGCTATGCCTGTCCTGGAAAGTCTGACACATGCGGTGTAGAAAGAGCTTTAATTTAAGACTAATAGACTTGAGTAAGAAGCTTATATCAATAATGATGAGCATTAAACCAAGAGATTATCACAAAGAAGCTATCTAATTCACTTATGCTTTTTAAGGAAGAAATCTCCCATTGTTACATGACCTGGCCGGCATGTGACTCCAGATCCACAGCATTGTAGTTTATTCTTAACTGCCCTCTGAAATGTCCCAACAAATCAATCCGTTGTACTGAAGAAGTTGGCCAACCACCACTTTCCCAGCTGCAACTTGCCAGTGAATCCCAAATCCCAGGAGAGAATTTAATCAGAATCAGATGAAACAAATCTGGGATGTTGCAAATGACCTCCAACACAGAGGAAGAGAGAACACATCCCGCTTGCCAATCACATAATCCTGCCTGGAGCGTCTATGAATGGGTGTTGAATATGGACAAGATTGTGTTCTGGTGTGATGCCTTCCATTGCAGAGCAGCTGCTGAGCATGAAGCAGCTGCACTAATGCAGAAAGAAGGATCTCCAAGTTGAGGTGCTGCAGGAAACTCACCGAGACCCTCATCCCCATTTAACTTCACATCAGAATGAGCCAGCGCCTTTAGGAAGGGAAAGAACCCATTCATCAAGGAAACAGTCCAGCACCACAGATTGGGACAGCTCACCTAAAAACATTTCTCAGTCACACCCTGAACAGTTTGATAGCAATGATTGATCGACTGATTCGATTTATTGCCACGTGTACCAAAGTACAGTGAAAAGCCTTTGTTTACGAGTGGTACAGGCAGATCATAGCAAGCAAGGATGCATCTAGTCAAAGTGTTTCTAATCATCGGAGGTAAGAGAGCATTAAAGGGTTATATTCGGAAGGATGTGGGCTCTGGTGTGCACAAACAAGGATCTGTGGGATTGTAGGTATCAGACAGAATTCTTTGCTTTCTTCTTCAGCACATTATTCCTCCATTTTGCAGACACCCTCAGATGACAAACATTTGCCCTGAGAGGTAAGGACACAGCTCGCCATTTTCAAACATCAGCCTAATCCTTTGCAGTGAGATCATCTCATTATGCCATCCCTAATCCGGGAAAAACAGTTTAATCATTGTTTCACTTTGATAATTGCCGTGGGAGAAAGCTGCCTGGTGGTTGCAGGGTTTACACATGGTGGGTGCGTTATTAGCTAACTGAAAAGAAACTGAAAAATTCTCTTGCGTCTTCCAGCCTTTCCTCAGCTGAAGACATTTGACATTTTCTTTCTCACTGGGGCTGGATTCCCTTTGCTAATTCAGTCTGTCGTGGCGCAGGTCTGAGACTGTGACTGAATCCTCGTCCATGACTTGATTGTAATGAACAGTAGAGCAGTCCAAGGGGCTGAATGGCCTAATCCTGTTCCTGTTCTTTATGTTTCAACATTCAATGGCTCACTAAAAATCATGGATCCACGTTCAGCAGGTAAGAGGGAAGTCAAAAGGAATTTGGCCTTTATTTCAAAGGAAATGGTGCATTAAAACAGGGAGGTCATGCTAAACGGTATAAGGCGCTAGTCAGACCACAGCTACAGTACAATGAACTGTTTTGGCCTCTTTATCTGAGGGAAAAATATACTTGTATTGGAGGCAGTCTGGAGAAGGTTCATGAGATTTGCCCTAGGCATGGAGAGATTGAGTACGTTGGGCATGTACTCATTGGAATTTAGGACAATGAGAGGTGACGGTACAAGGATTCTGAGGGGACATTGCAGGAGAGAGATGGGAAAGGTTGCTCCCCCTTTGTGGGACTGTGTAGCACCAGAGGGTACCTTAAGAGATCACCCATTTAAGACAGAGATAGAGAGGAATTTCTTCTCTCAGACAGTAATGAATTTGCAGAAGTATTTATCTCAGAGGGCTGTAGAGAATGGGTCATTAAGTACATTCAAAGCAGAGATATAGAGATTTTTAATCGGTGAAGGGGTAATGGGAAAAGGGCAGGGAGATAGAATTGAGGATTATCAGATCCTCATTGACCTCATTGAAGAGGGGTGAATTGACCAAACTCAATGGGCGGAATGGCCTACTTCTGCTTCTATATCTTATGTTCTTACGTGATCGGACAATGTATTTTTGATGTTTGAGGGGAGATGGGTGACAAGGACTGCAGGAGATCTCCACTGTTCTGCTTCCAATAGTACTTTGGAACCTTTGACAGTCACCTGCAGCAGAAACAGCAGGACATACCAGACCTGAAAGTCAGCCCTTCTGACAGTACAACAGCACTGAACTGGAATGTCCTCAGTCAGAACCATTGACGGCAAGCTGCTGTTCTTCTCTGATCACTGCCTCCTGTTGGCCAACTGTCATCCACAGGATGACCAGCAGGTCCTCATAGGAACATGGAAGCTGAATGTGAAACTGTTGCCCCCAGAAAACATTAAGGAGCTCAAAAGGAATTACACAGGTTGGACAACCTGAAGCCCCTCTTTGCGTCTCCAGTGGACTGGTGGGAAACAGTCAAGGAGAACATCAAGAAGTTCTTTATCCTCAAAGGTGTTTGGAAGGCAAGAGAGAGATAGGGAGACTGTCCAAACTCCAGGACAGTGTGCAGAACCTCCTCCTGCTGCAGACAATGGAGGTCAATGTCACGGAGGATCCCCAGGAGGTGAAGAGCCAGCAAGCCTCGCTGTTTGCACTAGAGGCTTCCAAGATAATCTTCCAGCCCAGGGTCTGCTCCATGGAGCAGGATGAGATGTGCTTGCCCTTTTTCTTCCAGAAGGTGCACAGGGAGAGCTCTGTGCTCAGCAGAAGGAAGAAGATGGCTCAGTAACATCATCTTAGTCCGACATCCTGAGGAGCATCAGAGGCTGAGAGGTTTATAAAATCATGAGAGGCATGGATAGGGTAAATAGACAAGGACTTTTCCCTTGGCCTCAGAGTCTCGTAACGTGCTTCACAACCAAAGAAGTCACTTCTGAAGCAAAAGCAGAAACTGGTTCTGACAAGGGGTCACTGGACCCGAAATGTTAACTCTGTGCGAGATGTTGAGTTTCTCCAGCAATTTCCATTTTTGTTTTAGATTTCCAGTGTTTGCAGTTCTTTGCTTTATTTACGTCCTTCTGAAGTCTGGTTATTATTGCTGTGTAGAAATGTCTGCAGTTAAGCCCAAAACATTTGAATGTGGAGAGTCAGTGCTGCTGACCTGAGCTGTGCTCGGGGAGGGTTTGAAATGAATGGGAGCACAAAGTGCAGTCAGACCTCTAAATGCCAATTTCAGATTGCTTTGGCCTACCCTGGTAGCTGTACTCATTTCCCAGTAAAGCACCTCACATAAGGGCCTTAGAGGGGCATAAAATGCAGGTCAACCAGTTATAAAAGATGACAGATTGTAGAGATTTAGAATCAGAGAATCTAGGACTGCTTCAGTATCTGAGGAATCACAAATAGTGCTGAACATTGTGCAAACATCAGCAAACATCCCCATTTCTGACCTTATAATGGAGGGAAGGCCTTTGCTGAAGCAGCTGAAAATGGTTAGACCTAGGACACAACCCTGAGGAACTCCTGCAGAGATGCAGTGATACAGAGTGAGTTCCAGTATTTTAACCCAGCCCCAGTGATGGAACAGAGAATTCACCCTTAATAATCAGTCTGTATCATAACCAGACTGTAAAACCCTCTGAGAATAACTCTTAGCTCTGGAAAATTTAAAAAAGTTCAAATACAATGATAAAAACTTTAAAAAGCAGCCTCATGGGCTAAGGTTGGGGGGTGGGGTGGGGTTGGGGTTAGGATTTGCACACAGAATAGTCAAAGAACTCTCTCCATAATCACGTCGTCTGAAAGCAAATTCAATTATAGAGAGAAAGAGTGAAAGGGAGCCAGTTAATTGTTGCAGAACTTCTGACCCGATTTCAGTGCAAGCTATCTGTATTCCCTTCATTATCAACACCCACAGACACAGTGGATGTCACCCTCGTCAATGGCAGAATCTCATGAGCACTTAGATACAGACAAGTGTGGAAAATTTGCTAACTCACAGAAACAAACACAGTCTCTTGAGCATTTGAGACCTGAGGAGCAGCTCCCAAGCCTGGTACTCCTCATTCTTTTTGTGCAGGGTAGTGACTAATCTATGACTCTCTAATAAGGATCCTTCTTCGCACCTGCTAGACACAAAGGAATGGTCAGCCAGTACAACGAGAAAGTTTAAAAAATAATGAGGAAGGTTTTGTTAATGTCCTTTCAACCTCCCATCTTTGTGCCAGAGATCCTTTCTCATCCCTCTCAAAAAAAATGTGAACTCTCACTGAGGTTGTTGTACGATAAAGGGAGTGGGCAGTCCAAAGTCAGTTTCATGTTTGAACTAAAATTTCACTAAAACCATTGGTGATAGTAATGGATTACTACTGGTGCCATTGACCAGGTTACATTCTACACAATGAGAGGTTATTAGCAGCATATTAGTGTCTGGCAATGTCACTTTAAACAAACATCATTCAGAAAATGGAGAAGGGGATGTCACACAAGTGACTGCTGTTATAGTCAACGAGCCTGGATTTATTGAGACACTTCATTCAACTAATACAATTTGAATGCCCCAGACATTGTGAACAAAACTGGATGAAGGGCAGTGCATAATATTTCTGAGTCCTGTGCCAAACCAAGCTCTACGTAAAGACTTCAAAATCCCTGATACCTGCTCCCAGCCTGCAACCTGTTTTCCAACCTGCAACTTCTTTCAGATCAGTTTGTCCATTCCAAATGCACGAATCTTCTGCTCCTGACAGCCAGAACAACAGTTTGTATTAGTAACATCCTTCATGCAACCGTAAACATCACAAGTAACCTCACGGGGGTTTAATCAGGTAACATCTGACACCAAAGTAAATAAAGAGACATTAGTACAGACTAAAAAGCTGCTCCTAAGGTCTCAAAGAGATGCAGTAAACATTTTATTATCTGATGGGACCAGAATGGGCAATTTGATCAAAGATTCCAATAGTCTATAGGTCGACATACTGAATGTAAACACACACAAAGTAATAGCAACATAATGCAAGGGATATACTGTACACATCACTGTTATACTTAATTTACAGCATAAATCACTTAGATAATAATGCAACTTTGCCTTAAAGAAAACTTACCACAGATAGCCTTCTCACTCCCATCCTCAGCTGCCTACTTGGACAAAGGGTAAATCACTATTTGAGGAGAAATTGACTCCAAGTTGAATCTACTGTTGATATTTTGTGTGACCATTTGATTGGACAAGTATATTTACACTGAGGTAAATAAATTAAAAAATCTATAATAACTGGACAGAGTAATAAACTTTGCAGTATTTAAGGAATATAACTTTTGCCGGTTTATCATTTTACCAGTTCATAGGGTACTGGTTAAGACAAAGTTTGCTCTAGTTTTAAGGAGCTGCTTAAAAAAAACAGAAAGAGATGGGCAAGTAAAGATGTCTTCCCTGGAATGTTCAATGGTTTAATTGTTCTGTTTTTGATTATGTAGTGTGGTAACTGATCTAAGGTAACTGTGCATGATTGGTTAAGCCTGGGTAGGGACCCAGAGAAAAGTATACAAATATCACAGAAACTATTAGAAAAACTGAGTTAAAGTTCAATTTAGTCAGTTATAAATGTATAAAGTTCCTGCACACTTGGAAATTAGAATCACCTCTGCAGAAATTTGATATATGAAATAAACTACATTCCCCATCTTAGAGAACCAGTATCATAGAATCCTAACAGTGTGGAAGCTGGCCATTCAGCCCATCCTGACCCTCCAAAGAGTATCAAATTCATTCCTCTGTCCAATCCTTGTAACCCTGCATTTCCCATGGCTAATCCACATAGCCTGCACATCCCTGAACACTATGGGCAATTAGTATGGAGCACCCAGAGGAAACCCACACAGATACAGGGAAAACGTGCAAATTCCACGTAGACTGTCACCCAAGGGTGGAATTGAACCAGGGTCCCAGGCGCTGTGGGGCATCAGTGCTAACCACTGAGCCACTGTGCCACAGGTTTATCACTTTCGTTGCCATTTATTTTCCATTTGGCAATCGATATAAATGTTCCAGATGTAGTGGCTAACTATTATATTTGAATTTTCAGATCATGAAAAGGTACATCAGAAAACAAGTTGTGAAGGGGCTACAAAGTGTCAGCAAAAATATAGATACGGCTATAGATAGGCACAAAAATTGGCAGATGGTGTATAATATGGGAAAAGGTGAAGTTCTCCACTTTGGCAGGTGGGGTAGAAAAGCAGAATAGTATTTAAATGGAGACTGCACGATACTACAGTTCATTTGTGTGTCCTTCTGTTTAAATCATAAAATATTAGCACACAGGTACACCAGGTAATTATTCATGTAAATGGAATGCTGACTTTCATTGCAAAGAGGATATCATACTGAAATAAGGAATTCTTACTACAACTCTAACAGGCTTCAGTGAGACCATACCTGGAGTGTTGTGTACAGTTTTCATGTCCTTACTTTAGGAGGATTCACTCATATTGACAGCACTTCAGAGAGTTGGTTTGATTTCTGAGCTCAATTTGTCTGTCTTATGAAGAAAGAGCAAACAAATAGGCACCTATGTACATCAGAGTGCAGAAGAATGAAAGGTGATCTGATTGAAACATTAGATTCAATAACATAGGGCAGACACTGAGAGGATGTTTTCTCTGAGAAAGAAGAACCTCAACAAAATTTCAAATAGAAGAGGGTATTCTGTTTAAAAAAGAAATGAGAAGGAATTCATACTCTCAGTGGTTGGTTAGGTTTGGGAATTCTCTTCCAGAGAGAAGAGTGGAGGCTGGATCATTAAATTTATTTTAGGTTGAGTTAGACAAATTTTTGATCAACAGGAATGGAGGGTTTGAGGGACAGACAGGAAAGTAGAGTTCAGGTCCCAACTAACCATGAAATGACAAAGCAGGATTGAGAGACTGATCTTACAAAAGGGAAGTGGAGAGGGTTTTGGTCAAAACTCCAAAGTCTAGAGTCTAGGCAGCTGAAGGCATGCTGTTAATGAGGAACAATTAGACACTTAAGTTCTCAAAATGACAGAATTGGAAGAACACAGAGATCTTGACAGGCTGTGAACTAGCCGCAGGTAGGTAGGATAGTGAAGAAGACATCTGGTATGCTTTCCTTTATTGGTCAGAACAATGAGTATAGGAGTTGGGAGGTCATGTCGCAGCTAACCAATGTTGGTTAGGCCACTGTTGGAATATTGCGCGAAATTCTGGTCTCCTTCGTATTGGAAGGATGTTGTGAAACTTAAAAGGGTTCAGAAAAGATTTACAAGGGTTAGAGGATTTGAGCTTTTGGGAGAGGCTGAATAGGCTAGGGTTGTTTTCCCTGGAGCATCGGAGGCTGAGGGGGTGACTTTATAGAGGTTTATAAAATCATGAGGGGCATAGATAGGATAAATAGACAAAATCTTTTCCCTGGGGTGAGGGTGTTCAGAATTAGATGGCTTAGGTTTAGGGTGAGAGGGGAAAGATATAAAACAGACCTACCGGACAACTTTTTCACACAGAGGGTGGTACGTGTGTGGAATGAGCTGCCAGAGGAAGTGGTGGAGGCTGGTACAATTGCAACATTTAAGAGGCATCTGGATGGGTATATGAATAGGAACGGTTTTGAGGGATATGGGCTGGGTGCTGGCAGGTGGCACTAGATTGGGTTGGGATATCTGGTCGGCATGGACGAGTTAAACTAAAGGGTCTATTTCTATGTTGTACATCTTTATGACTCTAGTAAAGGATACAGAGACAGAGAGGAGTAAGGCCTTTGAGGGATTAGAAAACATGAATGAGAATTTAAAAATCGAGGCCACTTTCCTGGAGACGCTTCCCACAAAATGATAGCAAATTGATGGTTTTCATTCAATGCAATTATTCACTGACTGGCATTAGACATAAATGGAGGGCGATTATAGAATTTGATTGATAAAACCTACAAAGAGGAATGAGTCGGAAAGAGAGATCAGAACCATGCTTTACATATTATGCATGTATGTATTGTTGTGTAAGGATTTTACAAACTCTGGAGCAACCTTGCAATGATGTTATAGAGTTGGCTTCCACTGGAAGCAAATTGCAAAGTGTGGGTGGAGTCAGTTAGATAAATGGAAAGTGGAAGTTGGATAGAGTTCAGAGAATAGTCTTTTGGTAATGTAATAGGAAGAGTAAAGTCAGGTATATCCCAGATTACCACATATTTGATATTGATATGCACAAACAGTTCTAATGAAACCTAACCTCAAAGATGACCTTGACCCTGATCAGCCCATCATGAATGCAAACTCATGGTTGTAGGCATTTAAGCACACAACAATAAATGTGTGTAAAATGCACAAATGTCTAACCCCCAAATCCACACACGATGTGAGAGTATCCAGGAAGCAGACTGTTCTCAATAGCACTCATGACATGTAGGTTCTATGTCAAACAAGCCTTCATAATCTGCTGACTGTTCCTCAGGCCCCACCCTGCATAGTTACAGATAGACTTACACCATTGGACAGATCCATGTCTTATCTCCTAACTAGTCAGGTCTGGTGGAGTACAGAGGAGTCAGTGAAGTCTGCAGGTGCTGGAGATCAGAGTTGAGAGTGTGTTGCTGGAAAAGCACAGCAAGTCAGGCAGCATCTGAGAGTAGGAAAATCGACGTTTCGGGCCAGAGCCCTTCATTAGGAATGAGGCTGGGAGCCTCGGGGGTGGAGAGATAAATGGGAGAAGGGGTGGGGCCCAGGGCATAAGTGTGGACTTTGCCAGTTTCCTCATTTCCCCCCCCACCCCTCCGCTCCACCCTCCTGTCCGACCTATCACCTTTACCCCCACCTCCATCCACCTATTGCACTCTCAGCTACCTTCCTCCCAGCCCCACCCCCCTCCCATTTATCTCTCCACCTCCAAGGCTCCCAGCCTAATTCATGATGAAGGCCCTGAAACATCGATTTTCCTGCTCCTTGGATGCTTCCTGACCTGCTGTGCTTTTCCAGCAACACTCTCTCAACTGGAGTACAGAGGAGCCAAGCAAAGGAGAGATGAAAATGAGTAAGATACATATGGCTACAAACTCAATTGCAAAAAAAAACTAAAGATAAGCCTTAAGTACAACATCAACGTTACTTACTAAACTGGAGACTTAACACAATGACTTTAACAAAACAAAGCAGCCAAGATAATGCCCATGAGTGGAGAAAAATTGATATTGAGCCAAACAAACAGGTGACATTCAAACAGTTGACCAAGAGATTGGTTAAGCAGTTTGTTTTACAGGATGAGAGTAAAGAATTTTAGAAAGGCTTCCAGAGCTTAGGACCCAGAGGCTGACAGTTTCAGAAAGCTGAAAATACAGTAATTGACAACATTCATAATGAAAGCTGGTTTTCCATGGTGACTGAACATTGCTGGTACTCGTTATGAGAGAGAGGTGGAGCTGGGAGTGGCTAAATGATCCCTGTCTAGTTTACATACCATAGGATCCCTACTGCATGAACACAGGCCATTCAGCCTATCAAGTCATACCAACCATCTGAACAGCATTCCAACCAGACTGCCCCCTCGACTGTACCTTTGTAACCCTGCATTTCCCATGGCCATTCCGCCTAATTTACACATCTTTGGACTGTGGGAGGAAACCAGAGCACCCAGAGGAAACCCACGCAGGAACAGGAAGAATGTACAAAGGTGGAATTAAATCTGGGTCCCTGGCAGTGTGAGGCAGCAGTGCTAACAACTGTGCCACCCAATGGTTGAATTAATTATAATTGTTGATTTAAACCCTGTAGTGTAACAACCAGTTTGATTCATCCAACTTTTTAAAGTAATAAGCTCATAACTGACTCCTCACAACAACAATAAACCTTTTTAATCACCTCATCAGGAGTGGAAAGGAACCTGGATTACCAGCTAGCAGTTAGTTGCACGAAAAGGTGATGTGATCCATGGGGCAGGTTACAGCTTCAGTGTGTGTCCCTCACTTTACTGAGTTACTTTAACAAACAGAGATGCAGGACCTTTGGTCTGCCTGAAAATTGTTGGTCTTCCAATGCAAAGAGTTATCCTCAACCAAGATTGGCACATTCCAAGATCCAGGACAGTGAGTTGAAGGATGAAAGAAAGCTTGGGGCAGCAGCTGCAGAGGCACAATGTCTACCTAAGGACTTTTCAGTCATCGTGCTCTGAGGTAGACAGGCAGGAGGCTGGAAGAATGCAGCAAGCCAGGCAGCATCAGGAGGTGGAGGTGTCAACGTTTCAGGTGTAACCCTTCATCAGGACTCTGCACTGAGGGGCTGGTAAGTATAGAATCTTTGGTGAAAGTGACAACAGCAGATGCTGGAGATTAGAGTCGAGAGTGTGGTGCTGGGTCAGGTCCTTCCTGATGAAGGGCTTTTGCCCGAGATGTCAATTCTCCTGCTCCTCAGATGATGCCTGACCTGCTGTGCTTTTCCAGCATTGCATTCTCGACTATAGAATCCTTGGACTGTGTGCCTTACAAAGAACGTACATTGTATTGATCAAGACTGTGCAGCATGGTGGTTAGCATTGCTGCCTCACAGCACAGGGAGCTCAGTTTGATTCCAACCTTTGGCAACTGCCTGTGTGGAGTTTTCATGTTCTCCCCATGTCTGCTTAACCTGGGCTTATTCTGGGTGTTCTGGTTTCCTCCCACAGTCCAGGGATGCATATGCTACTCAGATAAACCATGGGAAATGTAAGGTTACAGGAATAGGATAAGGAAGGTGGGTCTTGATGGCATGCTCTTTGAAGGGTTAGTGGGGACTCGATGGGCCCAATAGCCTGCTTCCTCACTGTAGGGATTCTATGATTCTCGTTCTCAAAAACTGGGATAGTAGTCTATTTCATATATCAGGAGGATTGGCTATGCTAAATTGCCCAAGGGAACAGGGTTCTCTAATTAGATTAACTATGGTTAATGCAGGATTACAGGGATAGGATGAGGCTCTGGGTGGAATGTGGACTTATGGGTTGAATGGCCTTTTTCCACACTGGAGGGATTCTAGGAGTATTGAAATTGTTTTGAGGTTTCTAAGATTGGGACATGGAGTATCGCAAAAAGTTTATTTCTTTGCTCTTTGAATAATCTCCAACTGGAAATATTTTTGCCCTTTGGCAATATACCTGAAGTGAAATTTATAATGTCAATGTATAACATGAATGTTAAGAGCAATACAATTAAATGAAGTGGAACATATTGTGTGGAGACAAGCAGAATTTTATTGTATATTTGTAATATTTGTAATGTTCAACTATTCAAATATTGAACTATTTTGTAATGTATTTTTACAAATTTTATGGATAGAATACAAGTTTGGAAAAAACGTCTTTGACATTTCATCTTCAAAATTCTGACTCCTGATGATGATCTTATGCCTGCAACGTAGATTCTCCTGCTCCTCGGATGCTGCCTGACCGGCTGTGCTTTTCCAGCATCACACTCTTTGACTCACCACAACTGCCAGTTATAGAGCTGTATCTCAACAAATTCAGAGTCTTTGGAAAAAACATCTTTGACTTTTCATCTTCAAAATTCTGACTCCTGATGATGATCTTATGCCTGCAACGTAGATTCTTCTGCTCCTCGGATGCTGCCTGACCGGCTGTGCTTTTCCAGCATCACACTCTTTGACTCACCACAACTGCCAGTTATAGAGCTGTATCTCAACAAATTCAGAGTCTCCTCTAAAGAGAGGAAAAAGAAGAAAAAACTTTGTACTTAGAAAGCAACTTTTATTACATCAGGAGGTTTACACACTCTACATCCAATGAAGTATTTAGCCAGTGTAGCTGTTGTTGTAATTTAGGAAGCACTTAACCAGTTTCAAGAAGGCAGACAACACACTTGCCTTCATTAGCTGGGGCATCGATTATAAAAGTTGGCAAGTTATGTTACAACTGTACAAAACTTTGATTAGACCACATTTGGAATATTGCGAGCATTTCTGGTTGCCACACTACCAGAAGGACGTGGATGCTTTGGAGAGGGTACAGAGGAGGTTTACCAGAATGTTGCCTGAAACGGAGGGTCCTAGCTATGAAGAGAGGTTGGATAAACTCAGATTGTTTTCACTGGAAAGATGGAGGCTGAGGGTCAACCCGAAAGAACTCTTCAAAATTCTGAGTGGCAGTGTTTGGGTGAATAATTGGAGGCTCTTTCCCAGGGTGGAGTGGTCAACAACTAGAGGGCACAGATTCAAGGTGAGAGGGGGGAATTTTAGAGGTGAAGTACCAGTAATATTTTTCACATAGAGATTGGTGGGTGCCTGGAACACACTGCCAGTGGAGGTGGTGGAAGCAGGTGCCTCAGCAATGTGTAAGGTGTATCTTTAAAGACATATGAACCCAGGAGGAAAACAGAGGGACAGAAACCTTGCATGGGTAATAAGTGGCAGGTTTAAATAAGGATTAGGAATCAGCACAGGCATGTTGAGCCAAAGGGCCCGTCCCTGTGCTGTATTGATTTGGATTGTATAATTGCATTGTAATTTGCACACAGCAAGTTCCCATAAATAGCGTCGCAAAAACCACTGTTGGAATATTGTGTGCAATTCTGGTCTCCTTCCTATCGGAAAGATGCTGTGAAATTTGAAGGGTTTCAGAAAAGATATACAAGGATGTCGCCAGGGTTGGAGGATTTGAGCTGTAGGGAGAGGCTGAACAGGCTGGGGCTGTTTTCCCTGGAGCGTCGGAGGCTGAGGGGTGACCTTATAGAGGTTTATAAAATTATGAGGGGCATGGATAAGATAATTAGACAAAGTCTTTTCCCTGGAGTGGGGAATCCAGAATTAGAGGGCATAGGTTTAGGGTGAGAGTGGAATGATATAAAATAAACCTATTGGGCAACTTTTTCACTCATGGGGTGGTTCGTGTATGGAATGAGCTGCCAGAGGAAGTGGTGGAGGCATTTAAAAGGCATCTGGATGAGTATATGAATAAGAAGGGTTTGGAGGGATATGGGCCGGGTGCTGGCAGGTGGGACTAGACTGGATTGGGATATCTGGTCGGCATGGACGGGTTGGACCGAAGGGTCTGTTTCTGTGCTGTACATCTCTATGAGTCTATTTAAGGTGAGGAGACAAGGCTGGGGAGTCAAAGAATGGGAGTGGTCGCTGAAATCTTTGGTTGATCCTTGGATAGATCAGTCAACAATTAATTGGAGAACATGTTGAGGAGATCTGCTTGGAAGGGGAGAAGCTTATCAGAGGATAGAGTGAAGAGCCTGATGTGTCCCATTCAGTGTCTGCAGTGTCTGCAGTGTCATGGTGCTGGAGAGAGAGGAGCACAGAGAATCCTAATTTCTGTCCATCTCTCATCCTTGGGTAGTGAGGGTCTTGAGAACAAGTGGGTCTTAAGGGAAAGATTCAGCAAAAGGAATAGATGCATACAGGTTAGGGGTAGGGGGAGAAAGGGCTGTGATTAGGGGATCTTTGAACATCCCCTGTTTAGTTGCATGTCCTTCCAGGTCAAGTACTGAAGGGCCACAGAGGCTGCACCTCAGCAAGTGCACCCTGATCTGCACTCATGTGGGGGAGGGAAGGAATGTAGGAGAGAGGGAGGCAAGATGGTTCAAGAGATAAATTCACACTGAGATGAAAAGTTTTAATGAGAACACCAGCATTTTCCCATGCTCTGCGTTCCCAATATCTGTGACAAAATGAAGAAACAGATTATCCTAATTGATTTCCCTGTAATAATTGGGGCTTTTATCTGGTTCATCTATTTACATAGCGATTGTTTGGCTGGTAGGTTTTGAACTGAAGTTGACCAGTGTATCGCAGCCACCATGTAATACTGCATCTTTGATGTGGTGAAAACAGCATAAAATCCTTTTTGAATGAAATGCACTTTTCTTTTCCGCGTCTTATCCCCCCCCTCACCTCTCGCTGCACATTAATGAAAGCGGAGGTGGACTGAAGTGCCGAAAGTCACATATGCTGAATACGAGGAAGATTCATAAATCAGAGACACTTAGTGGGAAAAAATCAGGGGAAACAGTGGGGTAGATGAGGGTCCTCCTTTGCTGCAGCTTCAATGCATTATGTGACCCAGCGGTGGAGGAATTCATCATGGTGTCACTCTTTCTCACAGAAGCAACAAAGATCCAGGGTTGCAATCAACTTTGTATAAAATTGGCGCTCTGTGCCTCTCACAATGCAGCACAAAGACAGTGGGCTGGTGTCCCAGGCTGGAGTAAACCCTGCACAGCTGTGACCAATGCCAACACAGCTCCCATCAATATGGAGTGACCCTGTCACTACAGCAACCTGCTGGTTGCCTCAGTTCTACAGCCTCCCCCGACAAAGCAGGGAACAAACCCTTTTGTGACTGCTGGAAATCTTAAATATTTCATTAGCTTTTCTTCTCTCTTCCTCCCTCTCTTGATCTGGGCAGTGTTAAAAAAAAGTGTACTTTTGGTGGGTAAAACCTTAGGCCAACAAAGGATTATCGGCAAGTGCATGAACTATTAAAAGAGGAAAGTCCAAAACAAATAAAGCACGTGTAATATGTATGCAAAATAAGCTTTCGGATACTTATTTGAAAGTTTCATTAAGGTGACAGGGCAACTAATCCCCTAACTCCGCTACATACTGTAGGAGATAGAGAAAAGAGTGTTTGGAAAGTAACTCGACAAAGGAATTTGTGTTTGTTTTATGGCAAAGTTTCTGTCTGAAATCTCAAGCTACAGTATCTCTTTTCAAACAGAATTTTTTGCCAATTCTTGCAAATTTCTAAGTGAGTTGCCCAGCGATTTGACAAATTAAATTCAAGTCCTCAGAGATTTGTGATGAGCGAAGGTTGGATTGAGTAGTTTGCGCAAGCATTTACAATCTTTAACAGAAAGTTTTCCTCTCCCGTCCACTGGGGACCTCAATCTTCTTTAAGAAAAGATTAGATTAGATTACTTTACAGGCCCTTCGGCCCAACAAGTTCACACCGACCCTCCGAATAACAACCCACCCAGACCCATTCCCCTACACCTAACACTACAGGCGATTTAGCATGGCCAATTCACCTAACCTGCACATTTTTGGACTGTGGGGGGAAGCCGGAACAGCTGGAGAAAACCCACGCAGACGTGGGGAGAATGTGCAAACTCTACATAGACAGTTGCCTGAAGCGGGAATTGAACCCAAGTCTCTGGCGCTATGATGCAACAGTGCTAACCGCTGTGCCACTGTGCCGCCCAGCTGTAAAAGCAGTGCAGAACAAGTATATAAAGAAGGAGATAGAGAAAACAGTATTCAGACAGCAACCTCAGCTGATTCCTGGGATGAAATTTATTCACTCAGAGGACGTAGGGGGTCTCTGGCTAGGTCAGCATTTATTGCCAATTTTTAATTACCCAGAGGGCACTTAAGAGTCAATCACATTCCTGTGGGTCTGGAATCACAGGCCAGCCAGAACAGGGTAAGAGGATGGCAGATTCATTCTCTGCAGGATATTAGTGAATTAGGTAGTTTTTCCAACAATTGGCAGTAGTTTCATGGCCATCATTAGACCCTTAATTCCAGATTCTTTATTGAATTCAAATTCCATTAGCTATGGTAGGGTTTGAACCTGGGTCCCCAGAACATTCATTGAGTTTATGGATCAATAGTCCAGTGATAATGCCACCAAGCCATTGCCTCCCCTACATGAGGCCATTAACTTTAGAAGAAGGGTTGCAGGCTGGTCAAGAATCCAGTGGAGTGTAGAAGCAAGAGCTGTGATCTTATTAAAACATTAAAGATCCTGAGGAAACCGGAGAGGGTGGATTCTAAGAGGATGGCTCCCCTTGTAGGAGAGCTTTGAACAAAAGGGTCAGAGTTTAAAAATAAGAGGTCATTCATTTAAGATGAAGATGAGGAGAACTTCCTTCTCTGCACTTACAATCTTTAGCTGTGCTGGTCCATGCTCACCCAAAACAGGTTTCAACCCGAGTATCTGAAAGGGTGAATACAGGGGAGTGCCATAAGTACCACCCGCTGTGATGATGTGCAATGTGCTTGTGAGCAGGACAGCTTAGGATCACAAAATGAGACCATTGTGTGATTTGGTTCTGGCAGCCAAAGCACCAAATTTATTAAAAAGAGACCTGGATTTGCAGCTGGTGTGCTTAATCCACAAGGCTATAGATCAAGTGCTGCAAAATGGGATTAGAATGGGAGCGTTGTTTTTTTTTATTTCAGCCATCACAGAGACAATAAACCGAATGGCCTCTTTCCTGGCCACAATTATCTGGCTCTGTGGCACCTACATTGTGGTCTACCTCAAAATCTCTGTACCAATGTCTATCATATCACTGCAATCGTCACTAACATCCACTGAATTACATTGTGTTAACTACAAGAGACTTCTCTAGTTAGATCAGGAAGTCACAAAGATCTTTTCCCTCAGGAGGTGGAGATCAAATCGAGAGGGCATAATTTTAAGGTGGAGGAGAAAGATTTAAAAGGGGCCTGGGAGTCAACTTTTTTCACACAGACGGTGGTGCATACATGAAACAAACTGCCAGAGTAAGTGGTAGATGATGGTAAAGTTTACAACATTTCAAAGACATTTGGACAGGCACATGAGGAGGAAAGGTTTGGAGGGATACGGGCCAAATGCAAGCAGATGGGATTAGTTTAGTTTGGAAAATCTGATTCGGCATGGACGTGTTTGACCGAAGGGCCTGTTTCCACGCTGTATGACTATATGACTTTACAACCAAAATACATGGGAGCAGGGATTTAACCCATTGACTCTGCTCTACTATTCAATGAGATCATTGTTGTCTGATAACCCTCATCCTCCATTTTCCTGTTTTTCCCCATAACCCCTAACTCACTTACTGATTAAAAATCTGTCTAGCTCAGCCTTGAATATACGTTATGACCCAATCTCAACGGCTAGTGGTGAAGCATTCCACAGATTCACTCCCCTCTGAGAGAAGAAATTCCTCCTCGTCTTTGTTTTAAATGTGTGACCTGCTGCACTGTCCAAAGTACGCTCATGAAGAGGGGTCAATTAGAAAGAGCAACAATAGATCATATATTCAAGTCATAATCAGGGCTATCCATTCTCAATAAAAAGGGAAGGTAATCTGTAAAATAAGTGAGGAAATATAACAAAGTATAAGCTGGAAATTATGATTGGTGCTGGTAGCAGAGAGATGAGCTCACAAGGAGCACAGGTCAGCAAACTGAGGCTGAGTGTTACAGTGGTGTCTTTGACCTGCTTTCTGTCTGAGTAGGAGTTTCCCAGCAGTGAGTGCAGGATTACTCTATTGCTAAAATGTTTCTCTGTTTATATCAGCAAAACTTAATTATAAGTTTACATGATTTGGAAACAGTTGCTGAAATGATTGCTCTTTAGCATTTTGGTGATTCTCATATAATCCAGACCATTTACTCTCTTCCCTTTCACTTTCTCACAGAAACGTCTTTCTGAATTGTTCCCACGTCAATAAATGTATACAGTTCCATAAAAAGAAGTAAGCATCTTCCAGAATGTATTTTCCCGCTTTTTTTTAAAATGGCATTGTGGTCAGGTTACAAATATTAAATGTTTCTTAATAACTCTGCCATATAGCTGTGGACAGAATTCCTTCAGTGAGGGCAAACGAGTTTGAAAGGAGCTGCTTTATTCTGAGGGATTTACACTGTCGCACATTGATAGCTGAAGACAAAGAGGTCCTTTTGTTCAAGATTTGATTTATCCGAGAGTTTAAGGACCCTAATGAATAATTCAGTGTTATCATTCAGCTTGACGTTTGATTATTATGTTTTTACTCTTTTCACACGTGATAACCACAATTGATATTGGTCCATGAATAGACTGCGAACAGTCTCAAAGGAAGTAATGTATATGGATAATACAAAACAAGAAAGCCTGTTGTTGGCATCTTCACTGTCAGTTTGATAAATATAATGTGTCACCAATTAAAACCTCATTGCCATTCTCTGGTTTATTCACTGCCTTGTTAAGGATTGCTTGTGTGGTGATTTCCGTGGACTGAAACCTGCTCTGATAATGCAGAGTATGCCTTTCCCATCTCTTCAAATTTCTTTGGGATGTAAATAAGATATTCACTCACCACTTATTGTTGGAGACAAAAAAATGACCATGAAGTCTATTTTTGTATTGTCTGTGGGTGTGGGTGTTTTTTTATAGAAAGAATGTTATTAATTTTTGAGGTTGAAAATTTCCAAACTGTGCCCGTTCCCAATGGCCATATACTTTATAATAGAAATACTGGTAATCTTATTCTAATTTAGCCTCACTGGGAGATTAACAAGTGCTGGAAAACTGGATACGTTTGTCAAGAAGTTAACACAAGCACCGGCTGAGGTTGCCATGTCGGTCTCGCTTTTTCAACCTCTCCCCTCGCCTGAGGCATAGTGACCCCCAGGTTAAAGCATCATCCAGTCGTCTCTCCCGACATGAGTAACCCTATGCCCCTTTAGGAATATGGTGACTTTATGTTACATCACAGAGAAAGGTAAAATAGAAGAACCAAAAATGAGTTTTCATTTCTTTTAATAAATAAATCTTAAAGAATAAAATAAATCTTTAACGGGAATGTGAGTGAATGAAGCCCTTCTACATTATTTCCAAAAGGCCAAGTGTTCGGCCCCAAGCTATGGTTTCTGGTCAAACTGAGCTCCCACTAGAGCCTCCAATATCGACCTTAGTCAGAGCGGTGATGCTCAATGGCCTACATGAAAAAGACTTACAATTGTATAAAGTTAAAAATCACACAACACCAGGTTATAGTCCAACAGGTTTAATTGGAAGCACACTGGCTTTCAGAGCGTCGCTCCTTCATCAGGTAATAGTGGAGGGCTACCTCTATTACCTGATGAAGGAGCAACGCTCTGAAAGCCAGTGTACTTCCAATTAAACCTGTTGGACTATAACCTGGTGTTGTGTGATTTTTAACTTTGTACACCCCAGTCCAACACAGACATCTCCAAACCATGACTGCAATTGTATAGAGTCTATTAAAACTTGACGCCATTAAAAGCATTATGTAGCCAACGACCTTTATTTGACGTGTAGTGACATCAGAAGAATAACAGCCACTTTGTGCACAGCAAGCTCCCAAAAACAGCAAAGTGATGAAAAATCAAGCTCTATTAATTTGACTGCACATATAGAATCACAGAATCAGGCAACCTTGTCAAGGCTAGGTTTAAAGGGGATAGAGGACTATACAAGTGTCAGAAGTAGAAGCTGGAATATACCATAAGCACCTTCAGCCTGCTCCACCATTTAAAATGGTCATGGCTGATCCTTCGTTCCCATTGACCCGAACATCTCTCGATTACTGGCTTGGATGAACTCAATGGCTGAGCATCCCTACAGCCCTCTGGGATAGAGAATTGCAAATTCTCCAAGTGAAGAAATGCTGAGTTTGAAATAGTAGAGCACAGGTTTATACGGCTGCCATATACTGTGCTGGGGAGTAGACAATCCTTCCATGGTTTGGACACAGTGGCATCATCAGAAGCTCCCAGTTACATGCCAGCTGAACATCAAATAAAGCCCCTTTCAAACCCAAGAAATCAATATTGGACTTCAAGCTTAATCTGTTAAATGCCGAACATACCTGAGTCCCATTTAAATTCCCACATTGTCTCATTAAATAGACTATTAAATGTAGTGCTAAAGTGCGGAGCAAAGTTTCAAACTTGATTCAGATGGTACATGGATTCAGTTGGGATGGCACAGTAGCTCAGTGGTTAGCACTGCTGCCTCACAGCACCAGGAACCCAGGTTCGACTCCACCACAGGGCAACTATCTGTGTGGAGTTTGCACGATCCCCCCTTATCGGTGTTGGTTTCCTCCCACAGTCCAAAAAAGGACAGGTTAGGTGGATTGGCCATGGGAAATGCAGGGATAGGGTGTGATTGGATGGTCAGTGTAGGCTGAATGGCCTGCTTCTGTACTGTAAGGATTCAATGATCTCTTGACCCTGAACCAGAAGATGTGGAACTCAGCTGCGGCTAGGACACTCCAGGGAGAAATGCTTACTGATCCTCTCAAGAGGTCAAACGTTCCCTGCCAGTCCATGGCCGATCCTGGATTGTATGCAGCCAAAACGGAAAAGATTTATTCAGGAAGGCCCCAAGCTCATCGAGAGAATCCATCAGGAATGTGGAGTTGAAGGGAGTGCATAAAACTTGAAACAACCCTGAGACTGGCAGAACCTCCTGCCCACTGCCTCACGTGTGGCAGAATCTACAGACCATACCATCAGCAAGTAATTCATCCTGATCCTGAGGGAAGGAGCCCAAGAGGACAGTCATAACTGTGGGGTAAAGGTAAAGTTATCATAATCCTACCAGACCATCGGGTTGTCCTCTCATTAGAGAGATACGACCGGGGGCGATTTAACCCGAGGGTCACCATGCCTCAGGTGAGGAGAGAGGTTGAGAAGGAGAGTTCTTCATGGTAACCTCAGCCAGTGTGGGAATTCAGCCCAGGCTTTTAGCAAAGCCTTGCATCACAAGCCAGCCAACTGAGCTAACCGGGGACATTAGTAGAGGTGGAAGTGGGTACTGGAGATGCTGGAGATTAGAATCATGATTAGAGTGGTGCTGGAAAAGCACAGCAGGTCAGGCAGCATCCAAGGAGCAGGAGAATCGACATTGCAGGCAAAAGCCCTTCATCAGGAATGAGAGCTGATGAAGGGCTTTTGCCCGAAATGTCGATTTTCCTGCTCCTCGGATGCTGCCTGACCTGCTGTGCTTTTCCGGCACCACTCTAATCTTGACATAGGTAGAGGTGCAGACTTTCAGTTTGAGCAGCCTGTTCAGGTGGATGTAAGATAATCTGACATTGCAAAGAGGGGTGGAGAGTCCTACTGGCATTTTGGCCAACACTCCCCACCAATCAATACTCCTGAAACCAAATGAACAGGTCAATTATCCACTGAGTTTGTCTGCATTGTACCTCACATTGTAACCCAGAGTAGGTGAAGTGCTTTGAAAGTGTCCCCAACATGTAACCAGTTGCTATATAACCGCAAGTTCTGTTTAAACCCATTCACTGGACCGAGACTGAAAATGTATTCGCTGTCCTCAGCCAAAATTTAACTCTTGGGCTAACAACACATAAAGCAGACCATCTGATCATTATTGAGCTGCTGCTTGTAGGAGCTTGCTGTGCATAAATTGGCTGCCATATTTCCTACACTATCACAGTGACTACACTTTGAATGTTGTTCATTGGCTGTAAGGTGCTTTGGAATGTCCTGAGGTCATGGAAGGCACTACATAAATGCATGTCTGTCATTCTTTATGCTGGGTTTAGACTGGCAAATCCATTAACTGTATTGATTCATTTTGTTCCATGTCCTATTTTCCTGGTTGCAATATAGAGGACACAGACTTGAAAGGTCACAGATTCCCTCCCTGTGCTGCTGTGTGGTAAATCTCAGAGGTGGCTGCACTGGGGTTAAATCAAGAAATGCCAGTGTCAGAGAGCTATAGGAGGGGAAAATTAGCCAGTTATCCTTTGCTTCTGAAAAGGAGGTATGGGCACTTATATAGCACCTTTCACAGCCTCAGGACTTGCTAAGGCATTTCACAGCCAATGAAGCATTTTTTGAAGGGCAGTCGCTGTCATAATGTCAAAAATCCAATCTGCACATGGCATGCTCCCACAGAACAGTGTCAGGTAATGAGAAGGTAGTCTGATTTTGTCACATCAATTGAGGGCTAAATAGTGGCTAAGGCCTCAAGGAAGCTTTGCCTTTTGTTCCACTAAAACAGTGCCAAGGGGGTTTTAACATTCACCTGAGAAAGTGGACAGGGCTTGTTTTAACATCTCGGCTAAGAGGTGGATCCAGTATGGTTCAGTAATCTCTGATCCATGTAATAATATTCAAAATCACACAGCACCCAGGTAATAGTCCAACAGGTTTATTTGAAAGAACAAGCCTTCAGAGTGCTGCTCCTTCGTCGGGTAGCTACCTGACAAAGGAGCAACGCTCTGAAAGTTATAGCTTCCAAATAAACCTGTTGAACTATAACCTGGTGCTGTGTGATTTTTAACCTTGTCCACCCCAACCCAACACCAGCACCTCCACATCATTTCATTATGGGTGTTGGATAAGTAGCAGGTTGGGACCACAATGTTACAGAACGGACTAGGTGCAGAAAACCTGCCAGTTTCAGAGGAATTAGCGGACACTTTCAGGCGGAAGAGTGTTCTGGAGGCGCCAAACCCTCTCTCACTGTTCACTTGGAACTGGTACTGTTGTTGTCTGGGCTCATGTTATGGTAATAATTTAATTGGGCAGATCAAATTGTTCCGAGTGTTGTAAATATATAACTATTGCTTTTGTAATGTTGCAGGGAAGAACAGCAGCACAAAGCAGCTGAATAGACCTCAATTTATTCAGATTTAATTCAGCCAAATGCACTTTCTGGCATGTCCGATACTCCCTCTTTTTTTTCGCTTCTTAAAGAACCCTTTTAGTGTTGACACTGACAAAGCAGCCTGTGTAATTAATGGCATGACATTTGCCTTTTATTCTGCCTCCCTGGTTATTCAGGGCTCTGTTTGAAGTCTGTTGCCAAGATTGAAACCAAAGGGTTTTGCTAGCCTCCCCTACCCCCTCAGTTGTTCTTATTTAACCGTCCAATGTGCTTACCCTCTGTGTTTACCAAATGTTCGATTAAAGAAAGCTGGAAGATGGTGGGTGAAGAGACGGGACTGGGGGATTGGGAAGTGCTTGGGGGTGGCTGGGTGCTGAATGTTTGCCCAGTGTCACTTTATAAAGACACCTCACTAACCCTTGAGGTCAGCCAGGATTGACACCTTCACTCACAGGCTAAGATCCTGCTTGCTGGCCCTTAGAGATGCAATGGGCTGTCAGTAATCCGGCCACAGGTTTTTCATTTACTGATCTCCTGGCCTGAAAAGATAATCTGTGAGTAATAAGAACTTAAAGAACTCAGATCTTGACTGTTATTCAACCAACAGATGGACATCTTATTTCAATTTAATTTCAAAGGCTTACTTGACAAAAATGCCCAGGGGAGGCCCAATAAAAAGCAATAATGAGCTACCAACTGTGGGAGACTAAAGGGTTAAATCCCCTGTCAAACTGTATTCCTTACTATGTATTTAATTCAACTAATTAATGCCACTCTGTTTCTCACTGTTTTTAAAGCAATATATTATCGAGAGCGTTTATCAATTAGCTGTGGATGCTGAGTAATGCATGTTACATAAGTGGTTTAAGCACATTTTAGGTCATCTGGCACCAATATGAATACATTTTATAAAATTTAGTTTATTTGGTAAAGGTAGCATGCTTGTAAAAAAAAGCCAGTAAACCTTGTAATGCATAAGATATTCAGTTCAATAGCTAGAATCCTTTATGACTGCAAATCCAGAACAATATCCTTCTCTCTCTCTCTCTCTCTCTGCCCCTCTCTCTCTCTCTCCATCTTTCTCTGCCTCAATCCCTTCCACCAGCAGAGACTCAATGTCCAGCCACTAGCCCTCATGTTTTAGGACTTTTGGCTCTGCCAAAACCTGAAATGCCACCCTTTATCTCTGCATCAAAAGTCTCTCAGGTACCTGTGACCTCTCCTGTGTCATAGTGTCCCTGTCAAACACTGCAAAGTGATGTTCCACTTCAGGAGTACAACAGGTTATATTTACATAGTGCTTTCAATGTCATAAAACGTCACAAGGTGCTTCATGCAACTGGGGCACACAGGGAAATAATGAGCTGGAAGACAATAACACCATAAGAAATAGGAACAGGAGTAGGCTGTTCGGCCCCTCAATCCTGCTGTGCCATTTGATAGGGTCATGGCTGATCCAACATTCCTCACATCCCCTTTCGAACACTTTCCCAATTTCTCTTGATTCTCCTCCTGATCCAGAATGTATCTCCTTCCGCCTTAAATATAGACAAGGGCTCTGCTCCAACAGCACTCTGTGGCAAGATGTGTCCAAGACTCATTAGTCTCCGAAAGAAGACATTCCCCACTCATCTCAATCTTAAATTCACACCTTTAACTGTGAGACTATATGGTCGTAGACTGAACTTACATTTTATTGGCTCAGTCTGAGGCGAGTGAAGTGTTTTGGAGGGATTCTTACCATGATGGTGAGTGGATTTCCTCACACCATGACACCGAATCTTCCTCATTGATTACCTACCGCATTTGTTATGGTGTCCCCAAGTCTGATTTCTACCCCATCAGCTGATATCCTGGAATTCTCCGGGATCCTTTGTGCCTACACCATCTTTGAAAGCCCATGGTGATCCGGGACATGATCTGTCAGATCGGAGCAGCCATGCATAGTTCCTGAGATTGGCCCCGGACATGGCAGACAGAGGGAGTCTGGAAACCCAGCTTTGGCAATGGTGAGGTGGATGTGCTGCTGGATAAGACGGTGCATGGACAGGACATCCTCATTTCCGCACCAACCCCCCCCCCCCCCCCCCAGAAAAGAATGGGGGGAACCGACCCCAATCCTTGCAAGCATAGTTTCAGGTTGTCATCTGGGGTTGAAGCAGTTTCCATTGTCCGAAGGATTGGCCAGCACTGGAGGAAGAGGAGGCCAATGTCCTTCTCGAATCTGCCAGTTTCCGAGCCACCATTCTCTCACACTTACTCTGCCTCTGCTATTGTACCCTGCTCCACCAAGGCTTGTGCTCCGCCACTCTCACTATCGCCTGGAGAATCTTCCCCACTCGCCTTCACACATCCCAATCCCCAACACCATTAACCCTGCAAGCCCTCTGCACTGCCCACTCACTCAATCGGGACACCTACCCATCTGTACCAACAGTGACACCCAAGTCACTAGCTTTCTTTTCTATGATACCCGTCTCTCTCTCTCTCTCATTTCAGGAGGAAGACAGCCCACAATAGGGCAGAAAGAGTCAAGGCAGATGGTGGGCAGCCCAACATTCTGCTTATGAGGACAGGACCTTGACTCTGACCACCCTGAGGGTGCCTGGATAGGGATCGGAAGTTGCTGCTGACTTACGGTGCCAGGAACCCCTGAGTGAAAGCTGTCTCCCTTACTGTGACTGAGGCCTGTGGACTCTGTGCCAGGCTTTTATTGTGAGCTAAATGGCATAGCAAGACAGCAGTAATCCGAGCCTGGTATCTCTAGCTGAGGGGGCAAAGTGCAAACCAACAATGCAGAGTGGGGTTGCTGTGAGCATTCAGGGAAGCTCAAAGTGAACACAATAATCCTTCCACAGAAATGTACCTATACCTCCATCAACGTCATCAATGTATCTGTTGCATCCGATGTGGTGTCCTTTACATCGGGGAGACAGGACGCTTGCTTGCGGATCATTTCAGAGAACCATCTCTGGGACACCCGCACCCACCAACCGCAGCGCCCCGTAGCTGAAATAACTACTCCCCCTCCCATTCTGCCAAGGACATGCAGGTCCTGGGACTCCTCCATCACCAAACCCTTACCGCCCGACGCCTGGAGGAAGAATGCCTCATCTTCCACCTCGGGACCCTGTAATCACATGGGATCAATGTGGATTTCACCAAGTTTCTTCATCTCCCCTCCCCCACATTATCCCAGTCCTAATCCTCCAATTCAGCACTCCCCTCATGACCTGCCCATCACCTTTCCCATCTATCCGCTCCACCCTCTTCTCCAAACTATCACATTCTCCCCCAATTTCATCTACCTATCACATTCTCAGTTACCTTCCCCCCAGCCCTACCCCCCTTCCCATTTATGTCTCAGCCCTCCGGCCTAACAGCCTCATTCCTGATGATGGGCTTATGCCCGAAACGTCGATTTCTCCTGCTCCTCAGATGCTGCCTGACCTGCTGTGCTCTTCCAGCACCACAATCCTGACATTGATCTCTAGCATCTGCAGTCCTCACTTACTACTAAAGTTAAAGATCACACAACCCCAGATTTTAGTCCAACAGGTTTATTTGGAAGTACTAGCTCTCAGAGCGCTTCTCCCTTGTCAGGTAGTTAGTGGGGCAGCTTCCTGATGAAGGAGCAGCGTTCCAAAAGCTAGTCCCTCCAAATAAACCTGTTGGACTATAAGTTGATGTTGTATGATTTTTAACTTTGTCCAATCCCGTCCAACAGCAGCATCTTCTCATCACAACAATCCCGAGTGAGGATCCCGGAGACGCAGCGTGGTGCAGTCCCTGAGTTGGGGGCCTGGGATGTCCCTGAGCACACAGTGTCCTGACTGCAGCATTACAGTGAGAGGTACCAGGGCAGCATGGGGTACAGGCATTGAATGTCAGAAACATCCTGCCAATGAATCGGAGATGTGACACGAGGTTCTGAAAAGCTGGCACTTGCCTGATACCAACATTCAAGGATGTGGGGTGTGCATGACCTGTGTCAAAGGAGACTAACGAGCACAATGCCTCTGGAACTTAGCAAAAGCTGAAATTGAAAACATTCTTTTCAAGTGAAGGGGAGTGTGTGCACACCACTGCTTGTAGTCTCACTGGCATAATAATGATTAAATCACAGGTTTCATGTAGGAGCAGAAGCAGAAAGACAGAATTGACTGATTTGTTCCTGATGTAGATTAGATTCCCTACAGTATGGAAACAGGCCCTTCGGCCCAACAAGTCCACACCGACCCTCCAAAGACAACCCACCTCCCCTACATTTACTGCTGACTAATCCACCTAACACTATGGGCAACTTAACATGGCCAATTCACCTGACCTGCACATCTTTGGACTGTGGGAGGAAACCGGAGCACCCGGAGGAAACCCACACAGACACGGGGAGAATGTGCAAACTCCACATAGACAGTTGCCCGAGGCAGGAATTGAAGCCGGGTCTCTGGCGCTGTGGGATAGCAGTGCTAACCACTGAGCCACTGTGCCACCCAGTACAGATGCTCTGGATCTGTAAAGAATCAGCAGAATGACAGAGACATTTCAGACAAATTCTACTTTTACTCAGATCAGACATATACCTGTTCATTCATTCCACACAAATGCCAGGCAATGACCACCTACAATAGGTGACAACCTAACTGCCACCTCTTGACATTCAATGGTGTTACCATCATTAGATTCTCCATAGAGTCATAGAGTTGTAGATATGTACAGCACAAAAACAGACCCTTCAACCAACTTGCTCATGCCGACCGGAATATCCCAACCCAATCTAGTCCCATTTGCCAGCACTTGGCCGATATTCCTCTAAACCTTTCCTATTCATATACTCATCCGGATGCCTTTTAACTGCTGCAATTGTACCAGCCTCCACCACTTCCTCCGGCAGCTCAGTCCATAAATGCACTATCCTTTGTGTAAAAATAATTTCCCCTTTTAAATCTTTCCCTTCTCACCCAAGCTATGCCCTCTAGTTCTTGACTCCCCCACCCTGGGGAAAAGACCTTGTGTATTTACCCTCCCCATGTCCTTCATGATTTTATAAACTTCTATAAAGTCACCCCTGAACCTCCACCACTCCAGAGAAAATAATCCGAGCCGATTCAGCCTCTCTCTCTAACTCAAACATTCCACACCTGGCAACATCCTTGTAAATCCTTTCTGAACCCTTTCAAGTTCCACAACATCCTCACCCAGTTTTCCAAAAGTGACCTAACCAATGTCCTGTGCAGCTGCATCCCGACTCCCAACCCCTATACTCAATACTCTGTCCAATAAAGGAAAGTATACCAAATGCCTTCTTCACTACCCTATCTATCCGTGATTCTACGTTCAAGGAACTGTGAACTTGCACTCCAAGGTCCCTTTGTTCAGCAACATTCCCCAGGACTTTACCATTAAGTGTATAAGTCCTGCCCTGATTTCCAAAATGCAGCACCTCACATTTATCTAAATTAAGCTCCACCTCCCATTCTTCAGCCCATTGGTCCATCTGATAAAGAACCCGTTGTACTCTGTGGTAACCTTCCTCACTGTCCACTACACCTCCAATCATGGTGTCATCTGCAAACTTACTAACCACACCTCCTATGTTCATTTCCTATGACAAAAAGTAGTGGACCCAGCACCAATCCTTGTGGCACACCACTGGTCACAGGCCTCCAGTCTGAAAAGCAACCCTCCACCACCCTCTGTCTTCTACCTTTGAGCCCTTTCTGTATCCAAATGGCAGTTCTCCCTGTATTCCATGTGATCTGACCAGTCTCCCATGAGGAACCTTGTCCAACACCTTACTGAAGTCCATATAGATCACATCCACTGCTCCACCTTCATCAATCTTCACTATCAACATCCTGAGGTTACCATTGACCAGAAGCTGAACTGAACTAATCATATAAATATTACTGCTGCAAGAACTGTTCAAAGACGAAGAATCCTGCAGTTACTCTGCAAAGCCTGTCCAACATCTACAAGTCACAAGTCAGGAGTTTGATGGAATACACTCCACTTGATAAGTGCAACTCCAACAACATTCAACAAGCTTGACACCATCCAGGACAAAGCAGCCTGCTTGATTGGCATCACATCCGCAAACATCCACTCCCTTCTACTTAGCAAAGCAGCAGCAGTGTGTACTATCCAGAAGATGCGGCAATACAATTCATCAAATTTCCTTTGACTGTACCTTCCAAACCCACGACCACTACCATCTTAGAAGGACAAGGGCAGGAGATACATGGGAACACCATCTGCAAGTCCCACTCCAAGCCATTCACCATTTTGACATGGAAACATATCACAGTTCCTTCACTATCACTGGGTCAAAATCCTAGAATTCTCTCCCTAAGGGCATTGTGGGTCAACCCACAGCAGGTGGACTGCAGCAGTTCAGGAAGGCAGCTCATCCCCACCTTCTCAAGAGGCAACTAGGGATGGGAAATATCCATCCCTATTGGCCCAATAGGGATGGCCCAACCAGCAACGTCCTCATCCCATGAGTGAATGAAAAACTACTCTTGTTGATATAAGCTACACGTGCTGCTGTTTGTATATGTTCCTGCGTATTCATGTTGCTGTTCAACATGTGCTCCAGTATATAAGGTTTCCTGATCAATAAGTTCTTGTTCATATATGCTGTGATCATGAATGCTCCTGGTTCATTTCTACTCTTGGTCACGTTTGTTCTTGTTTACACATACTATTCCTGGCATGCGCTGCCCTTCAGTGTTCTGTTACTAATCCTGAAGAAGGGCTTATGCCCGAAACATCGATTCTCCTGTTCCTTGGATGCTGCCTGACCTGCTGCGCTTTTCCAGCAACACATTTTCAGCTCTGTTGCTAATCATGTCAACTTCTCCTGAAATAAAATGCTTGTCAATTCAATCCCCAATTATCTCCAAAGCCTTTTGGAAAAGGTTCTCAAATTCATAACAGACAAGTGAGCATAGAAAGTTCGACCTTTCAACTGCGCTCGCGAGGTAATCCTGCAAACTACACACTAACTGCAGATGTGATGGTGAGATTTCACAAACTGACTTGAGGCAAAAAATATTAGATCAGAGCGGAAACGAAGCATTGAAATAAAATCTTCAACGAACAAATCAAAGTGCACTAAATTTAATTCAGAGAGTTTGCTTGATCATATCGTTGTAAAATATGACACTTTTCATTTTGTATAAAGCCTTCTTTTGTGTTGCAGAAGTGGTGATATAGTGGCAATGTCATGGGACTAGTAATCTGAAATCCCAGGCTCATGTTCAGGGACATGGGTTCAAATCCCAGAATGGCAGATGGTGAAATTTGATTCAACAAAAATCTGGAATTAAAAGTTTGATTAAATGGTGACCATGTAATGATTGTCAATTGCTATTAAAACATACCTAGATCCCTAATGGCCGTCAGGGAAGGAGATCTGCTATCCTCACCATTCTGGTCTACATGTGTCAGGGTGAGATGCTCTTTGAAGAGTTGGTGCAGACTAGATGGGGCAAATGACCTCTATCTGCATTGTGGGGATTCTATGACTCTATAACTTGATAGAATAATTAACAACGAATCAGAACAAATGCAATTATAAATAATTAATTCAGGCATTTGGAATTTGCATCATGAAGGGAAGCATAAAAATTGGGACAATAGGCAATTACATTGATAGACTTGAAGTGAAAGCATACACAAAGATTTATAATCAAAGCTAGCCACAGATAAGTGTATTAATATTTACAGATATGTGTACAGCATTACAAGGAAAGATTGAATATCTGGAGCTCTTTCCCTAGAAAGATGAAGACTAATGGCTGATATGAGAGAGGAATACAAGATTATGGAAGAGTTTCATTGTATGGTTGTGGGAAACACATTTATGCCCATGGGTGAGACCAGCACTAGGATCATAATATAAGACGGGCACCAATGAGTGCTGTAGGGAGTTCAGGTGAAATGCCTTTCGTCAAAACTGAATTTGAGTGTGTTGCCACAAGGAGTAATTGAAGTGAATCACATAGGGTGCATTTAAGGGAGAAAGGAAGGGAAGAATTTTGTTTTGGGGGCTGGATGAAATGGAGCACATTCATGTGGTTCATGCTGACTGGCAGTGATTGAAATGTGTTATGTATGTACTTGGGGCAGAACTTCTTTCACGAAGAGGGTGGTGTGTGTATGGAACGAGTTGCCAGAGGAAGTGGTGGAGGCTGGTACAATTACAGCATTTAAAAGGCATCTGGATGGGTATATGAATAGGAAGGGTTTAGAGGGATATGGGCCAAATGCTGGCAAATGGGACTAGATGAGTGCAGGATATCTGGTCGTCATGGACAGGTTGGACTGAAGGGTCTGTTTCCCTGCTATACATCTCTATGACTCTTTCTCCCAAACTTTACTCACTTTTTAGGAAGCCAGTGTTAGCTATAAGGATGCAAACTGTAGAATATTTTCACTACTGTCAAGATACACCAGACCATGATAAAACATACTGCTTCTTCTGATCACGTGGGAATCTATGTTCTGGTACAGAAAATGCCCTGTGGCTTATTCTAATCAAGCACAACCAGCAATCCTAAAATAAAATAAATGAACTGTTGGGGGGAATGGTGTAAGAAATTATAAAGCAATGACGCTTTGTAATTCTGGTTGCTTTTAAACAAAGGGCAGCTTGAGAAAGTGTCATTAAAGTGGCATTTGAAACAGTAAACAAGTTAGGCATTGTGCATCATCTGTCTACAGGACCTTTTTTGGGGAAGGGGGTGGTTGGTGGGGAGAGAGAGCAAGAGAGAGGGAGAGTGAGAGAGAGAAGAAGCAAAGGCAACGTGACTGTGTAGTCAGGCCCGTGGAGAAATTTGCATCTGATTGGAGTTTAATGGGCCACATCAGCTCAGCTATCTGAGCAGTCACCATGGGAACCAAGTCTTTCTCAAGATTTTCAACAGGCCCAAGCTGCCTTTATTGTCTGTTCAAAACGTGTCGTGCGAGACCAGTGGGGCAAGTGCTCCTATGTATCAATTTGTTTCTGCCTTAAGACTCTGTATTGCTGAGCCATGAATATATGGGGGTTATTGCAGCCTCTTAGACAAAGACCACAGCTGATCTTGTTGTTATGGTTACCCAGTCAGACTATGGTTTGGAATGATGACATATGGTCTCATCCTGACCTGAAGGATAAGATTCCAATAGAACTTCCACAAAAGCCAAAACCACTCCATTTATCCTCGACGACTCATTTTGTGGTGAAATCAACATTTTTTTATTTTATAAAGTTTCTTATGGTGTTGCCCAGCTGCGTTTCATGTGGAAATCGAAGTCGCATTAAACGACTGATTGATTATTTTTGACATGGAATCAACACTGGATGTGGTCAACAGATTAAAGTAATCACCGGGTAAGGTTGAATTGTCTAATAATAAAACTCAGAATGTGCCAGAGCTACCTTAGCAGTGGTTCAGAGAGAAATCTGTGGCTGTTCCCTCTCCCTAACCTTACTGAGAGAAACTGAAACCTACCCCCGCCTCATCAAACTGCCACACTGCCTGACTATTTCCCCCTCACCCCAAATAATCATACTGAGAGAGTACCTGCCCAGCTCCATTGCAAATCCAGAGTGTCCCATATGGCAACCAAGGATACACCTGTAAATGCCCTGGCCCCATCTGGTCCCTCACAATCAGATCGGAGCCAAGTGCATCACTGTCTTGGAAGACAAGCCCTAGTCCGCCACAAGGTCATCTTACCAAGGTCAGACTCACTGACAGAACATGGACATCTGGATCAAACAAGCCACTATGACATTTCCACCCATTCTGCCTCCTGATCATCGCAGGAATTTAAGGGTTTATTGTAAAGCCCATCAACACTGAGCCCAATGGCTGCTATCACTTTATCCTTGGCCAGAGGTTGATAACGAAACAGTCAGAGTCCAACCTCACCCTGTCCTTGAGCTTCAGATGAAAACAGCACTCATAAAAAGCAAAGATAAGGAAGAGAGACAAAGTGAAAGAGAAAGATAAGAAGCAAATTCTTTTTATTTAATAAAAAATCATTGCAAGTAGCACCAGGGGAATAATGATGCCATAAATAATAATTCCTGAGACAACCTTTGCTCCCTGCCCTTTGCTGGCTTCCAAATGATTTGTCGTCAGTGAGTAACAAAGCCAATGTTTATCAAAGCACAGCGTCAATCCTCTAAATCCTACCCATTCTAAATATTTAATTGTTGCGCCATGCTATAGTCATCTATATTCAAGGAGATCTGAAGTATCTGTAGACTGCAGCCTGTTTTGAAAACAAATTCCTTCAAGAATCAGGAGTAATTGGAACACTTGAATTCATAATCAGCAATTACCTCATTTACCAGCTTGTGCCAGACTCAGCTCTGTTATTCAAATGATATGTTAATAAAATATGGTCTGAACACGTTCACTGTTCATTGGAAAAGTCAATCAATTGTAGTTTTTTGGCGCTAAATTAAACTCCAACTTCACCAGATAAGAATTTGCAAAAAGACACTTGCAATTTTACATCTTGAAAAGTACATTTTGCATAGAAGCCACTGAACTAGTCTTTGCCCTTGTAACTTCACTCAACAAGCCACAGGGCTGTAAGAGTTAACCTGCCCTTTCTCATTTGACTCATGCTGCAACAGTACCAGGTTTCCTAACGAGCGTCAATAGCATGTTTCAAATTCCCACAATCAAAAGGCTTTTAGAAACAAAGTTGTGAAATGTTAGATAAAAACAATGACCTATTTCCCAGAGATCTGTGCACCAGAAGCAAGGCAGCAGTTGGGTGAATATGGCAAATTGTACAAGGGTTAGGGATTCCCCTGCCAGCACAAGACAAAGTGACTTTGATTATGAGTGAGTCATTGGGATATTATCTCGCTATCTGTCCAGGGTCACGTATCAGATTTATTCAATGCATGTTTCAGAGTTTTCTAAACCCGCAGCCTTTATAAAATGTAACTTTATTATTTTCTCAGCTACCCTCCCTTCCAAGGAAACGTCTCAGCTTGCTTGAGGGTGGTACGGAGGGAGTGCAGCACTGTCCGAGATGCAGTCTTTTACTGAGAAACTGAATCAGCCATCTCGTCAAAAATCACATGAGAGATTTTGGGTGAGATTCGTGTCCGGGAAAGGAGATTTCTACAGTTCATAAACAAACCAATTAATCATTAATTTTATTTACTGCTTGGTGGGAGATTTTGCTACACACAAAGATTACTCATTGAATGTGAGGATCTTTTTTTAACATCCTGAGGACTTGGTAGGGCTCACATGAAACACAAAACGTATGAGTTAGAAGCTGAGAAAGGCCATTCAGGCCCTCAAACCCTTTCTGCTATTCTGTAAGTTCATGACTGTGTTATACATTATCATCTATCCCTGGCAACCTTTGAATTCCTTGTCGAACAATAAACTATCCACTTCTGCCTTCAAAATACTCAATGACCTTGCTTCCAGCACCTTCTGAGACAGAGATATCCAAAGTTGCAAATATCTGAGTGAGGAAAAGAAATCTCTATCGCTATCCTAAAAAGTGAACCTCTAACCTTAAAATGGTGACCCCTGATTCTGGACTCACTCGCAAATATCCTTTCAAGGTCCACCATTCAAGATCTTATAAAGTTCAATCAACTTATTGGAGGTGGTTCAGAGGGGATTTACTGCGTTGAATTTGGAATGAGCAGGTTGTCTTTACAGGAATGATTGGACAGACTGGGTTTGTTTTCACGGAGTTTAGACGAGTAAGACATAATCATTTGCTCTATATCAAACTAACTTCTTGCGACATATGGGAAAGCAAATCTTAGCAGGACTTATACACTTAATGGTAAAGTCCTAGGGAATGTTGCTGAACAAAGAGACCTTGGAGTGCAGATTCATGGTTCCTTGAAAGTGGAGTCGCAGGTAGATAGGATAGTGAAGAAGGCGTTTGGTATGCTTTCCGTTATTGGTCAGAGTATTGAGTACGGGAGTTGGGCGGTCATGTTGCGGCTGTACAGGACATTGGTTAGGCCAATTTTGAATTGGATTGAATTGAATTTATTGTCACGTGTACCAAGGCACAGTAAAAAGCTTTGGAATATTGCGTGCAATTCTGGTCTCCTTCCTATCTGAAGGATGTTGTGAAACTTGAAAGGGTGCAGAAAAGATGTACAAGGATGTTGCCAAGGTTGGAGGATTTGAGCTAAAGGGAGAGGCTGAATAGGCTAGGGCTGTTTTCCATGGAGTGCCACAGGTTGAGGGGTGACCTTATGGAGATTTATAAAATCATGAGGGGCATGGATAGGGTATATAACAAGGAGACAGTGAGGTCTGCAGGTGCTGGAGATCAGAGTTGAGACTGTATTGCTGGAAAAGCACAGCAGATCAGACAGCATTTGAGGAGTCTCTGGGGCGGAGGAGTCCAGAACTAGGGTGCATAGGTTTTAGGTGAGAGGGGAAAGATATAAAAGAGACATAAGGGGCAACCATTTCACGCAGAGGGTGGTGTGTGTATGGAATGAGGTGGCAGGTGGAAGCTGGTACAATTGCAACATTTAAAAGTCATCTGGATGGGTAAATGAATAGGAAGGACTTAGAGGGATATGGGCCGGGTGTTGGCAAGTGTGACTAGATTAGGTTGGGATATTTGGTTGGCATGGAAGAATTGGACCGAAGGATCTGTTTCCATGCAGTACATCTCTATGACTCTATGTGTTGGAACACCTAGATACCTCTGTATGTAAGAATTCTGCAGTCATTCTCTGGTTAAATTATGTTCTGTTTTTATTCTATTTTTCCTGCATTCTACATTTTCCCACATTATATTCTGCCTGCCAAGTTTTTGTCGATTCAGGAACCCAGCCTAGATTAGTCTGCATGTTTCTTATGTTAGTTTCAGAACACCTCCTTCTATCTATCTTTGCGTCATTTGCAAATTTAGCCACAGTGCCTTCAATCCTCTCATCTGAGTAATTGATATCAATTATAAAATGTTCAGGCCCCAGCACAGACCCCTGCGGATCCTACTCGTCATATCCTACCAAATGCAAAAGACCCACTCCTGTATATCCACTGGCTTCTGACAACCAGTTGAACTTTTATCCATGAGCTCGTACAGTATACAATAACCTTTTACATAGAAACTTGTCAAATGCCTTCTGGAAATCTAAGTGCAGCACATCAACAGGCTCTACTGTATCCACAGTGCACGGTACTTCTTCAAAGAATTCCAGTAATTGGTTAAATGTGATTTTATATTCACAAACCATGCTGACCTTTCCTGATTCCCTTGGGTTTTTCCTGTAATGATCTCCTTAATGATCGATTCTTCCACCTCTGACATGAGAGATGTCAACATATCGTTTCTTGATTTCTGTCTGCAGCCTTTCTTGAACAGAAAGGTTGTATTTGTTACTTTGTCATAGAGTCACAGAGTCACGGAGATGTATAGCATGGAAACAGACCCTTCGGTCCAACCCGTCCATGCCGACGAGATAGCCCAACGTAATCTAGTCCCATTTGCCAGTACTTGGCCCATATGCCTCCAAACCCTTCCTATTCATATACCCATCCAGATGCCTTTTAAATGTTGCAATTGTACAGCCTCCACCACTTCCACTGGCAGCTCATTCCATACACGTGCCACCCTCTGCGTGAAAAAGTTGCCCCTTAGGTCTCTTTTATATCTTTCCCCTCTCACCCTAAACCTATGCCCTCTAGTTCTGAACTCCCCAACCACTTTGTCTATTTATCCTATCTATGCTCCTCATAATTTTGTAAACCTCAAAAAGGTCAGCCCTCAGCCTCCGACACTCCAGGGAAAACAGCCCCAGCCTGTTCAGCCTCTCCCTATAGCTCAAACCCTCCAACCCTGGCAACATCCTTGTAAATCTTTTTTGAACCCTTTCAAGTTTCACAATATCCTTCCGATAGGGAAGAGAAGAGAACTGCGCACAATTTTCCAAAAATGGCCTAACCAATGTCATGTCCAGCCACAACATGACCTCCCAACTCCTATACTCAATACTCTGTTCAATAAAAGTAAGCATACCAAACACCTTCTTCACTATCCTATCTACCTGTGATTCTACTTTCAAGGAGCTATGAACCTGCACTCCAAGATCTCTTTGTTCAGTAACACTTCCTATGACCTTACCATGAAGTGTATAAGTCCTGCTAAGATTTGCTTTTCCAAAATGCAGCACCTCACAATTATCTAAATTAAACTCCATCTGACACCCCTCAGCCCATTGGCCCATCTGATTAAGATCCTGTTGTAATCTGAGGTAACCTTCTTCACTGTTCACTACACCTCCAATTTTAGCGTCGTCTGCAAACTTACTAACTATACCTCCTGTGTTCATATCCAAATCATTTATATAAATGACGAAAAGTAGAGAACCCAGCACCGATCCTTGTGGCACTCCACTGGTCACAGGCTTCCAGTCTGAAAAACAACCCTCCACCACCACCCTCTGTCTTCTACCTTTGAACCAGTTCTGTATCCAAATGGTTAGTTCTCCCTGTATTCCATGAGATCTAATCTTGCTAACCAAACTCTCATGGGGAACCTTGTCGAACGCCTTACTGAAGTCCATATAGATTACATCCATTGCTCTGCCTTCATCAATCCTCTTTGTTACTTTTTCAAAAAACTCAATCAAGTTTGTGAGACATGATTTCCCATGCACAAAGCCATGTTAATTATCCCTAATCAGTCCTTGCCTTTCCAAATATGTTTAAATCCTGTCCCTCAGGATTCCATTCAACAACTTGCCCACCACCGACGTCAGGCTCACTGGTCTTTCATTTCCTGGCTTGTCCTTACCACCATTCTTAAATAGTGATACCACGTTAGCCAACCTCCAGTCTTCTGACACCTCACCTGTGACTATCGATTATCCAAATATATCAGCAAAGGGCGCAGCAATCGCTTCCCTAGCTTCCCACAGAGATCTAGGCAACACCTGATTTATCCATCTTTATGTGTTTCAAGACATCCAGCACGTCCTCCTCTGTAATATGGTCATTTTTCAAGATGTCACCATCTATTTCCCCACATTCTATATCTTCCATATCCTTCTCCACAATAAATACTGATGCAAAATATTCATTTAGTATCTCCCCCATTTTCTACGGCTCCACTCAAAGGTCATCTTGCTGATCTTTGAGGGGTCCTATTCGTTCCCTAGTTACCCTTTTGTCCTTAATGTATTTGTAAAAGCCTTTTGGATTCTCCTTAACCCTATTTGCCAAAGCTATCTCATGCCCCCTTTTTGCCCACCTGATTTCCCTCTTAAGTATACTCCAACTGCCTTTATACTCTTCTAAGGATTCACTAGATCTATCCTGTCTATACATGACATATGCTTCCTTCTTTTTCTTTACCAAACCCTCAATTTCTTTAGTCATCCAGCTTTCTCTACACCTACCAGCCTTCCCTTTCACCCTGACAGGAATATACTGTCTCTGGATTCTCGTTATCTCATTTCTGAAGGCTTCCCATTTTTCAGCAGCCTCTTTACCTGCGAACATCTGTGCCCAATCAGCTTTTGAAAGTCCTTGCCTAATACCGGCAAGATTAGCCTTCCTCCAATTTCGAACTTCAACTGTTAGATCTGGTCTATCCTTTTGCTGTCTGATGGTTCCTTTATAGGATCCAATACATTTTTGAAAATTAAAATTAACGCACCTATAATCTCACTAGCTGCCTCTGGCAGACCTGAAGACGCAATCCATCAGGATTCAGTAACACATCACCTGTAGCTCAGTCCGTTTGTTCAGTGCCACTGACCCTAGTGATTCTCATTTCACTTAGTTCTGTATGACTCTCTGACTTTAAGTTCTGCTCACCCTTTAACCTCTTGATTTACAGGTATAATAATACTTTTGTATCCTCTATAGTGAAAACTACATATATATTGAGTATATCTACAATATCTTTATGATCTATTATTACCTCAACAGAGATGCAAATGCTTTTCACTTCATTTCCCTCTCAATCATAGATCTGTAACAGTACAGAAAGAGGCCATTCAGCCCCTCTTATCAATACCAGCTTTCTGTAATAGCTGTTCAGTTTGTCCCACTCCAGAGCCCTGTCAGTTTGTTTCTCTCCTCATGGATAACAATCCCAACTTTTGTTTGAAGGCCTCATTTGAATCCCCATTCTCAAGCAAGGCATTCCAGATCCTAACCAATCACTGTGTTAAAAAGGTTCTTCCTCAAACCACAGTTGCTTCTTTCACTAATCAGTCAACACCTGTATTGTCTGGTTCCACCAATGAGGTCAATTTCTTGTTTTTTTCACTGTTCAGACCATTCAAGGATTTTGAACAACTCTGTCCTATCTCCTCTCAATCTCCTAGTCTTCAAGGTGAGCAGTCCTGATTAATCCATGTAATGTTCCCCTTCTCTGGAATTACCCTCATAAATCCACTCTGCCTAGCGACTTCACATCTTTAACTGAAGCTCACTCTTGTTGAGGCATTGTTCCATTCAACAAGGGAGTAGAACATTGCCAAGGGAAGAAAAACTAAGCAGAAAACAAAATATTTCAGCCTGAAATACAGAGGGCACTTTGCTTACTGTGCCAGTTTTGTACACATTGTTCCCCTTGCAGCTGGTTCTAACAATGATAAAGATGCATAAGACAAGAGAGGAAATGCAAGAGGAAAATATACAGCAGAGCATGTGATGGAAAGAGCTTCAAGGAGCAGATTAATTTCTCACGGGTATTCTGTACTCCTCCAATTCTAGCCTCCACCATATTTCCAATTTTATTTGACCAAAAAGGCCTTGAGCTCAGGAATTCTGTCCCGACATCTCTCATCCTTCTTTTGCTGGCATTGTGTTATCATGGGGAGGCAATGGCCTAGTGGTATTATCGCTGGACTGTTAGTCCAGAGACCCAGGTAAGGTTCAAATCCTTTCCAAGGCAAACTATGGAATTTCAATTGAATTAAAAGTTCTAATAACCATGAAATCATTGCCGATTATCAGGAAAAGCCTGTCTGGTTCACTAATGTCCTTTGGGGAAGGAAGCTTCTGGCCTACATGTGACTCCAGATCCATAGGGATGGGCAATAATGCTGGCCTAGTCAGTGACACCTTCATCTTACAAATGAATTTGAAAAATTATCACAGATTCACATCTGTACTGTACCAATGTTTGTGTGAGTTAGAGGTACTGGAGTGGACAAAGTTAAAAATCACACAACACCAGGTTATAGTCCAACAGGTTTATTTGGAAGCACTAGCTTTTGGAGTGCCTGATGAAGGAGCAGCGTTCTGAAAGATAGTGCTTCCAAACAAACCTGTTGGACTATAACCTGGTGTTGCGTGTTTTTAACATTCACGTGGTTAGTGCTACTTAAAGGAGAAAGTGAGGGCTGCAGATGCTGGAGATCAGAGCTGAAAATGTGTTGCTGGAAAAGCGCAGCAGGTCAGGCAGCATCCAAGGAACAGGAGAATCGACGTTTTGGGCATGAGCCATTCCTGAAGAAGGGCTTATGCCTAAAACGTCGATTCTCCTGTTCCCTGGATGCTGCCTGACCTGCTGTGCTTTTCCAGCAACACATTTTCAGCTAGTGCTACTTAAAATCAGGCATGACTAACTGAGATGGGAGTCTTCACCTCTCTCACTTCCTTCAAGACAGCTCTGTTAGACCAATCAATGGTCATCTGCCCTAATAGCTCCTGAAGTTCAAAGTTTGTGAGAAGATTTGTAGCTTGGGTGCTCGTTGCTGTGGTTCTGTTCGCCGAGCTGGAAGTTTTTGTTGCAAACGTTTCGTCCCCTGGCTAGGTGACATCTTCAGTGCTTGGGAGCCTCCTGTGAAGTGCTTGTGTGGTGTTTCCTCCGGCATTTATAGTGGCCTGTCCCTGCCGCTTCCGGTTGTCAGTTTCAGCTGTCCGCTGCAGTGGCCGGTATATTGGGTCCAGGTCGATGTGTTTGTTGATGGAGTTTGTGGATGAGTGGCATGCTTCTAGGAATTCCCTGGCTGTTCTTTGTTTGGCTTGCCCTATAATGGTAGTGTTGTCCCAGTCAAATTCATGTTGCTTGTCGTCTACATGTGTGGCTACTAGGGATAGCTGGTCGTGTCGTTTCGTGGCTAGTTGATGTACATCAACACGACCAGCTATCCCTAGTAGCCACACACATAGACGACAAGCAACATGAATTCGACTGGGACAACACTACCATTATAGGGCAAGCTAAACAAAGAACAGCCAGGGAATTCCTAGAAGCATGCCACTCATCCACAAACTCCATCAACCAACACATCGACCTGGACCCAATATACCGGCCACTGCAGCGGACAGCTGAAACTGACAACCGGAAGCGGCAGGGACAGGCCACTATAAATGCCGGAGGAAACACCACACAAGCGCTTCACAGAAAACTCCCAAGCACTGAGGATGTCACCTAGACAGGGGACGAAACGTTTGCAACAAAAACTTCCAGCTCGGCGAACAGAACCACAGCAGCTCCTGAAGTGGTTTGCTGTCAAATATTGTTTGATAATTCCCCCTGAGAAAGCAACTGCCATTGATTGGTTGGTTGATTGATTGTTGTCACATATACCAAGATACAGTGAAAAGTAAAAACTGAGACAACTGCAGATGCTGCAAATCAGAAACAAAAACTGAAATTGCTGGAAAAGCTCAGCAGGTCTGGCAACATCTGTAGAGATAAATCAGAGCTAAACTTTCGGGTCACGTGACGCTTCCTCAGAACTGGCGAAACTGGTCAGAACAGTGAAAAGTGTTGCTTTGTGTGCTACACGGGCAGTTCATACTGTACAAAATGCATCAGGATAGCAGAGCAGAGGCACAAGGCACTCTACAGATGCACCATATTGTTGTTGTAAGCATTTTTAAAAACCAGCCAAGTTTTTCACCTGATGAGAGGGTTAATGCATTGAGAAGCAGTTACAAAAGGACATTCCAACAAGAGCTGTTTGATTATTTTTAACATGGGAGTTAAACAAGACATGTCACAAGTCTGGCTGAACCAGGGTAGTTTATTGAAGTGTTGTTGTCTGATGTAATTCTCGCGGCTTTGTTACTTCTCATTCTCTGTGGGCACACTCACTCTATTCATTCCATTCAGTGGAGCCCACAATGGCAGAATTCATGACTGAGAAGGCGCGATAACAAGCTCCACGGACACTGAAAGCAGCCCAGCAATATGGATGGTGGGCTATTGCAAGCCATACTTGCATTTAATCTGATTAGTATGAAGTGTCTTGTGTGTGGGAGATCTTGAGGAACGGACACAATACAAGTACAGAGAAAAATTACTGCCGCTGGCCTGAAAGGAAATGTTTTCACAACAATTGGCGTTGAATTTCCCATCATGGGTGAAAATAGAGAAGAAAAGAAAGTTGCCAGCAGCTCAGAAAATGTTAACTGATGGTCTTAGTGAAAGCTTGCATCCTGTGTTCACAACGTTAAACAGACAGCGTGTCAGCACAATGTGATCCTGAAGCCTGCCTAAAGGCAGTGCATTGGCTCAGTGGTTAGCACTGCTGCCTCACAACATCAAGAACCCAGGTTCGATTCCAGCCTCAAGTGTCTGTCGATGTGGAGTTTGCACATTCCCCCCGTGTCTGTGTGGGTTTCCTCTGGGTGCTCTGGTTTCCTCCCACAATCCAAAGATGTGCAGGTTGGGTGGATTGGCCATGGGAAATTGTCTATGGTATCTAAGGATGTGTAGATTAGGTAAATTAGCCTTGGGAAATGCAGGGTTATAGGCTGGAGAGGTGTGTCCGGGTGGGGTGCTTTTCAGAGACGTGAGTGTGGTGCTGGAAAAGCACAGCAGGTCAGGCAGCGTTGGAAGAGCAGGAAAATCAACTTTCAGGAATGAAGCTGGGAGCCTCAGGAGTGAAGCGATAAATGGGAGGGGGCTGGGGCTGGGGGTGGGAGTAAAGGTGATAGGGTGGAGTGGATAGGTGGGAAGGAAGATGGACAGGTTGTGAGGGCGGTGCTGAGCTGGAAGGTTGGATCTGGGATAAGGTAAGGGGCGGGGAAATGAGGAAACTGGTGAAATGCACATTGATGCCATCGGGTTGGACTGTTTCCACACAGTAGGGATTCTTTAGATCTAGATGACTTGACATTACTTGTCTTTTCTTTTACTGGAAGGGCAACTTGGTTACGTTTTATCTCCCACCTTTACCAGAGAAGAACTTGGTTTGGTTAAAACATAAGCGCTATCTCCTGGTTAAAGATTTGCTTCAATGCTTTTGTATGTCAATGCATTGTGAAGTCCAGCTCTGAAGTCAGGCACAGGAATTCTTTACACATCTGTCTGAAATTCCTCTCCCACCTTATTTTTCAGAATAGGAGTTAACTCAACGGAAATAAGGTGATACTGGAATGAATAGTGGAATGGCAAATACATCAACTGTTGACGTGACTCCCCACAGCCCCAAACTAAGTCCTTCATTAATCATGTCTACTCCAAGTTGACTAGGAAGTGTCAAAGAGCACTAACTGTGTTGGAGATTTCTGTCTCTAAATTTTTCATTTACTGAAAATTTTTAAATGTGCACTGAATTGGCTCAACACAGTGTAATCTCTAACCTACGTTACAGCGTTAAACATTTGAGTAGTTCCAGATACAACTCTGGACCTATGGTTGGGGCTTGGTAAACTAGAAATTGATATTTGGCTCGTAAACAGAAATTGCTGGAGGAATTCAGCTAGGGCCGGTAGAATCTATGGAGAGAAAGCAATGTTAATATTTTGAGTTCATCAGACTGGGTTCAAGTCCTCCTTGCTCTAAAGATGTTTCATAGCACTTCTGAATCATTGAGTCATACAGCATGAAAACAGATCCTTTGGTCCAACTCGTATAGACCAATCAAACATTCCAATCTCACCTAGTCCCATTTGACCCATATCTCAGTAAACCCGTCTTATTCATATACCCATCTAGAAGCCTTTTAAATGCTGTAAGTATACCTGACTTCATTACTTCCTCTGGCAGCCTCTTCCATACATGCACCACCTCTGTGAGAAAAGGTTGCCCCTCAGATTCGTTTTATACCATTCCCCTCTCAACCTAAACCGATTCCTCAAGTTTTGAACACCTCCACCCTAGGAAAAAGACCTTGTCTATTTACCCTATCAATGTCCCTCATGATTTTATAAACCTCTATAATGTCACTCAGCTTCTGATACTCCAGAGAAAACAGCCCAGCCTCTCCCTATAACTCAAACCCTCCAACCCTGGCAACATCCTTGTGAACCTTTTTTGCACCTTCTCAAGTTTCACAACATCCTCCCTAAAGAGTGATCAGAATTGTACACAGTATTCCAAAAGTGGTGCCATCAATGTCCTGCACAGCCGCAATACAATGTTAAAACTCTTATAACTCAATATTCTGACCAATAAAGGCAAGTGTTCCAAATGCCTTCCACATCAATTAAAGTTTCACCTGCACTTCCACACGTCATTTACTGTAACCGTTGCCCCCGATGCAGTCTCCTGTACATTGGGGAGACAGGACACCTACTCCAGAGCGCTTTAGAGAACATCTCTGGGACACCTGCACCAACCAACCCCACCGCCCTGTGGCCGAACTCTTCAACTCCCCCTCCCACTCTGCCGAGGATACGCAGGTCCTGGGCTTCCTCCATCGCCACTCCCGCACCACCCGACGCCTGGTGGCAGCACACCTCATCTTCTGCCTCGGGATCCTCCAACCCCATGGCATCAATGTGGATTTCACCAGTTTCCTCATTTCCCCTCCCTCTACCTTACCCCATTTCCAACCTTCCAGCTCAGCACCGTCCTCATGACCTGTACCATCTGTCCATCTTCCTTCCCATCTATCTGTACCATCCTCCTCTCCGACCCATCACCTTTACCTCCACCTCCATCCACCTATTGCACTCTCAGCTACCTTCCCCCCAGACCCCCTCCCCGCCCATTTATCTCTCCACCCCCGAGGCTCCAGCGTCATTCCTGATGAAGGGCTTTTGCCTGAAACGGCGATCTTCCTGCTCCTCGGATGATGCCTGATTTGCTGTGCTTTTCCAGCACCACACTCTCGACTCTAGTCTCCAGCATCTGCAGTCCTCACTTTCGCCTTCTTCACCACTCTGCCTACCTGTGACTCTGCTTTCAAGAAATTATGAAGCTGCACCTCAAGCTGTCTTTGTTCGGCAACATTCCTTAAGACCTTACCATTTAAGTGTTTAAGTCCTGTTCTGATTTGCCTTACCAAAATACAATACCTCACATTTACCTAAATTAAACTCCATGTGCCATTCCTCAGCCCATCAGCCCATCAGCCCATCTGATCAAGATCCCATTGTACTCTGATGTAACCTTCTTCCACTACGCCACCTATTGTGATGTCACCTGCAAACTTACTAACTGTACCTTCTATAACCAGTTGATTAAAAACTATATCTACAATATCACCATTCCCAGAGCCTCCAGCGAACAATCATTTGAATAGAAGAATTCCATCCATCAAGTAGACAACAGATTTCCTTTGTTATAGGACACAAATGAACCAGATGACAATTGACGATGGCTTACATGGTCACCTTTTGGCCAGCTCGGAGTGAATTCAATTTTCAACCATCTTCCATGGTGTATTTCAAGCCTCATCCTCAGAACATTGGCCTGAGATTCGGGATTGAAGATCCAGTGACATTATCCCAACACCTCCCTTTATCAAGCACAACTGTGATGACTCCAATAGCCAAAGCTCACTCAGGACAAATATGCAGTGCACAGGGTGAGTATTACAGCCCTACTCCCTAGTGCTTTTGCTGATGAGGGCATGGGATATAAAACAGATTGTTCTTCCATTATTTTCCTGTCCACCCCCAATTTGTCCTCCATGTGGGAAGGAAGGAGAAGTCAGGAAAACATCAGGCCACCTGCCCACCTTTAGGTCAACTGAAGGCCTTAAACCACCATTGATCCAGCCATTTTTCAGTCTGCAAGCAAGGGCAAGGAAATTTCTTATTATTCTTTCATGGAATGTGGGCATCACATTTGCTGCCTGTCGTAGGTTTTCCTTGAGAAGATGGTGATGAACTTTCTTCAACTGCTGCCGCCAATCTGCTGTAGGTAGATCCATAATGCCCTTAGGGAGGGAGTTCCAGGATTTTGACCCAGCAACAATGAAGGAATGGCAACATATTTGTAAGTCAGGATGGTGAGCGGTTCAGAGGGGAGCATGCAGCTGGTGATGTTCCAATGTATCTGCTGCCTTTGTCCTTCAAGGTAGAAGTGTTAGGAAGGTTCTGTCTGAGTATTTGTGGTGACTTTCTGCAGTGCATCTTGTACATCATACTGAACAGTCCAGCATCTTTCACAAAATGGGCTCCAGTGGGCAGGAAGGGGTGAACCACCTTTGAGGGGGTGGGTTCCTAGTCCAATCAGGGGCACCCCTCTGCAAGATGGTAACCCCCATCCCCACTTTGTCCTTCCCCAACTGCTTTCTCTAGCCTGACCGTCTCATTGGTTCTCTCAGCTGTGCCTGCCTAAAATCCGTAACCTAAGTCCCACTTGGGATCTTAATTTATTTGTCCCTTAAGGGTTGGACTGTGTGGGACACTATGCAGTTTTTAAAATAACTCACAGAAACACAAAAAATTGGTACAGTGCAGCATGAGGCTATAAGTCTATTCTGTCTGTACCAGCTCTCCAAATGTGCATTAAGAGATCCACCTCTTCTCCTCTGGCTTTCTTGTCATGCACTTGCACATTGTTCCAGTTTAAATAACTATCCAGTGCCCTCCACCACACCTCCAGACAGTGCAGCCCAGAACCAAACTACTCGCTGTATGAAATAATATTTTTCTCTTCAGGATAGCTTCTTATGTAAATTGCTTCAAATTTGTTCCCTCACATTCTCAATCCTTATTCAAGCAGTATCTCCTTGTCCTGACTCCTCATGATTTGGAAAACTTCCGTCAAATCTCCTCTTAGCTATCTTCTCTCCAACGAGATCAGTCCCAACATTCCCAATCTCTCTATGAAACTGCGCTGGACAGTTTCCATCAACCAATTTTGAGAATATTCCCGTGTTTTTCCTTTGAATCCCTTGTGATCCAGATAAAGAATTCAGAAAATGATCGGGTTGGAGGGGTTTCTTAAAATTTCTGAAAAATTGTCTCTTGGAATGCTATAGCTGTGTCTTGAATGGGACACGGAGGCCTTGCTGACCACAACTTGCATGACTAACTTCATTCACATGCCTCAACAACTAGCTTCCTGGGAACCAGGGAAACTTGGCAAACTTACAGGAGGGTTGCAATCACAGGGCATTTATTTCGTTTGTGGCATTTGGAAATGCCTCTATACTGAGTCCACAGACCATGCTGAAATGCTTGCACCTAATGATAGCTCTCCTAATTCAGATGACTATGCATATGACATTGATAGAGAACAGGCAGCTTAACTTCACATTGTTCTGGCAGCCAGAAGCAGAATGTTGTGCTGTGATGTGACACCACTGCACCCTATGAAGAGTTCCCATGTGGGAGAAGACCAGGCAAAGCCAAGGAGAATAAAGGATGTCTTTAAACATTGGACAATCGTTAGGCCCCCTCCTACTGCTGTTGGAGACCAGCTGACTGAGATGAGGAAGAATTTCTCCACTTAGAGAGTTGAGAATCTGTGCAATTCTCTCCCACAGGAAGCTGTTGGGGACAGATCGTTAGATACATTCAAGAGGGAGCTGGATGTGGCCTTTGCGGCTAAAGGAATCAAGGGACGTGGAGGGAAAGCAGGATACTGAGATTGCATGATCAACTATGATCATATTGACTGGTGATGCAAGCTCGAAGGGCCGAATGGCCTACTCGTGCACCTATTTTCTATGGTTCTATGCTAACACAAGCTGGGAATTGAACGCGCAATCCTTCATAAGAATGTAAGAACTAGGAGCAGGAGTAGATAATTCAGCCCCCCCCACCCCCCGAGCCTGATCTGCCATTTGATATGATCATCAATGATCTCATCCCAACTCCACTTTTCTGCCTTCAATTAAAAACTACCCACTTCCTCATTAAACTTGGGAACCACTGCACTCTGGGTTAATGAAATTGACAGATTCAAGACCATTAGAGAGGAGTCTTTCCTCCTTGACTCTGTATTAAATCTGCCGCACCTAAAACAATGAACTCTCATTCTCGAAGGACATCCAATCCTTACAGCTCAGCATCAGAGAGGCAGAGTGCTTAATCACTGAGCTACAGGGATTATGTTACAAACATGGGAAGGGGCTACTCTTGTGCAGAGCACTGAAATTTACATTGAGTGGAATTGCAAAATTGGGATCACATGGCCCACTCATTACATACCTTGTCCAATATTCAGTTTAATTGAATTAAATGGACAACTGAGAAGTCTCTGCACGCCTTCCATGTCTCCTTCGACTGTTGTGGTACCCAACCCCTGAATGGAGTATTCCAGATGGAGCCTGACCCAGGCTCTGTATAACTGGATCACGAGTTGTGACTATGAAGGATAGCACGACACATTACAATTCCTGTTTCTTGCTGTAAAATGAGTGTGCTGTATTCTGTAGTGCAGGATACGCACTGTGGAACAGCCAGAGAACCTCTGGACTGAACGGAAATGCTGGACAACTGCAAGCAAGCCATGGGAAATTTTAATGAGGAAACCAAGCTGTAAACATGATATTCTCCACACTTTCCCCAGTGAAGGCTGTTTCCTGCTATTCTGTACACTGGTGGCAAGCTCAGCATTGCTAAATCAACCTTTCCTGTGCTGGTATATTGAGAAAATTATCTTACCTTTCAGTAATGCCCTACATTTTACATTAATTCCAGTTCTGTTCACATAAGGAAAAACAACAACACTCACATACATCAGCAGAAATCAGGTTTACAAGATTTTAGCCCAGCACTCACCACCATCTCATTCTGCAGGTGGTTTTTCAATGAGGGAGTACTGTTAATGACAGGTGTGAGAACTCTGTTTTAATATTTGTCTCAGATGCAGACCGTTTGGATGCCAGGTTAAGTCAAGGCCTTGACCACTGGTTATAAAAGCTGGTTTATTAGGGACTGCATTGGGGCTGTGGTGATGCCACAACCTCCGAGGCAAGAAGCCTGGGTTCAAGTTTCACTTGCTCCAGAGGTGTGTAATACCATCTTTGAATATGTTGGTAAAATATTCCATTGTGCTATTGTAAAGACAGAACCAATCCCTCAAAGGTAAACTTACCATTGTCTCAAAGAGACTGTCCTAGTACACAGAGAACAAGAGATGGCTGAATCATAGAATCCCTACAGTGTGGAAATAGGCCCTTCGGCCTAACAAGTCCACACTGACATTCCGAAGAGTAACCCACCCAGACCCATTCCCCTGTCCTATTACTTTACATTTACCCCAGACTAATGCTCCTAGCCTATACTATAGGCAATATAGCTTGGCCAAATCACGTAACCTGCATATCTTTGGATTGTAGGAGGAAACTGGAGCACCCAGAGGAAACTCACGCAGACACAGGAGGAATGTGTAAACTCCACACAGACAGTCACCCAAGGCTGGAATCGAACCCAGACCTCTGTCGCTGTGAGGCAGCAGGGCTAACCACCGAGCCACCGTGCCTCCTATACCACCATGCCACTGTACCTCAGGCAAGGGGTGACATTGAAAAGGTGGGAATTTCATGATGTTCTTGGTCATTGCAGGAATTGAACTCACACCATTGGGCATCACTCTTCATTGAAAATTAGCTAGCCACCCATCTGCCCCCCAATGTTTAAACATCCACCATCAGCATCACTGTCTCTTGCTCCTCCAGCTCCTGCTTCTCTCAGATCTCTGCATTCCTCCAATAGTGTACAGCCATGGTTTTAAGTGCTTCACCATTGATAGTCATACGTTCATTTGACTGGATCCAGGACTCTAGAATTTTCACCCCAAGCCTCGCAGTCTCTTGGCTTCCTTGTCCTCCTCCTTTAAGATATTTAAAACCTTGATCTTTGACAAAGCCTTTCGTGAGCTCCCCCATTACCTCCCTTTGTGGCTCAGTGTCACATTTCTCAGGTAGCACAGTTTGCAAAGCACGTGAACTTTCTTAATAACAGTGAAAACATTATAAAAATGTGAGTTGTGATTGTTGGATAGAAAAGACACTGTAATGATTGTAACGAGGTCAGTCAGGTGAAACTCATAAAATACAGGCTCCTGTTTGGGGCTGTTAATCTGGTCCAATCAGGGAGTCCTGAACTGACAGATATAAACAAGAGTGACCTGGGAGTTGATTTAGCCCAGTTGGTTTGATTAGGTTAGATTAGATTACTTACAGTGTGGAAACAGACCCTTCGGCCCAACATGTTCACACTGCCCCGCCGAAGCGCAACCCACCCATACCCCTAACCTAACACTACGGGCAATTCAGCATGGCCAATTCACCTAACCTGCACATCTTTGGACTGTGGGAGGAAACCGGAGCACCTGGAGGAAACCCACGCAGACACGGGGAGAATGTGCAAACTCCACACAGTCAGTCGCCTGAGTCGGGAATTGAACCCGGGTCTCTGGCGCTGTGAGGCAGCAGTGCTAACCACTGTGCCACCGTGCTGCCCACAAACAGGTGATGGGAATGGTGATGGGACTGCATAGCAGTCTAATTCCAGCAGCATGGGTTCCATTCCCATCACCACTTTGAGGTTATAATGAAGGACTGTCCTTCTTAACATCTTCCCTTGCTTGAGTTCTGGTGGCCCTCAGGTTAAATCACCACCAGTTGCTTCTCTCTAATAAGAGGGCAGCCCTTTTGTCCTGGTAAGGCTATGGTGATACTGCAGAAAGTCTAGGGGTCTGTTTCTATGATATTTTCCCCTTCACTTTTTTTGATCACGCAGCCTTGCTTGAGAAGGGCATTGCTTGTCACTGGCCACTTGGATGTTTCCTTTCTTGCTGGTGGTGGAAAATGAATAAAGATTTATACACCTGTTGTCTTTCACTGTGTCTCATACCTGCACACGGATAACGTGGGTGCTGGGGAAAATGTAAGCACTACCACAGTTAGGCAGCAGTGTGGGGTTTTATAAAAACAAAATGACCAGGAGATTCAGAATCTCCTCAATTTTGGGCACTGACTCTGTGCTGGCTGGAAAAAGAAATGAAAAAAAAATAACCAAGAGATTAGAATCTCCTCAGTTGAGGACTGTCTCTGTGCTGGCTGGTGCTACAGTCAGTGTGCTTCTGCTGGTACTGAGGAGGAGAAGAGACGTCACTTTGTCTTTTCTGCTCCCCCCCACTCCATTATTTTAAAAAAAGAAAAATAGGAAAAATATATAAACAGGAGTTGGGGAAAATATAAGCACTAGTGCAGTTATGTGGTAGCATGTGGCTATATAAAAAAAGAAAAAAATATATAAACAGGAGTGACCTGGGAGTTGATTTAGCTCAGTTGGTTTGCATAGCAGTATAATTCCAACAACGTGGGTTCCATTCCCATCACCAGTTTGAGGTTATAATGAAGGACTGTCCTTCTTAACTTCTTCCCTTGCTTGAGGTCTGGTGGCCCTCAAGTTAAATCACCACCAGTTGCTTCTCTCTAATAAGAGAGCATCCCCTTTGTTCTGGTAAGACTATGGTGATACTGCAGAAAGTCTAGGGATTTGTTTCTATGATTTTTCCCCTTCACTTTTTTTGATTGCACAACATTGCCCTTTGTTGAGAAGGGCATTGCTTGTCACTGGCCACTCGTGTGTTTCTTTTCTGGTGGAAAATGAATAAAGATTTTCCCCAACTCCTGTTGTCTTTCACTGTGTCTCACACCTGAGAAGAAACAAAAAGAAGAAAAAAACATATGAACAGGGGTGATTAGCTATATTGGGTCTGTGTTTCTGATTTGATTGCACTGTCTTGTCTGTGTTTATTACCGTTATCTTTGTGATGGCTGAAAGTGGGATTTGAGATTTGTCCTCATCTCCCTGAAAACTGGTTGAACGATAGAGTTTGGGGTTTGGCTTTGCTGCCCATTCCCCTGTACATAGTGGGTTTTTTTTTGTGAACTGCTGCTTTCTGTTTATTGTTAACTGTATTTTGTACAGTTTAACAAAATAAAAAAAAAGAACAGGAGTGATCTGCTGCATCCTGGAGTGGACCCTGCCTGTTGGAGTGAAACAGGACGGGCTGTCCTTGAGGTGGCTGGAAGGTGTGTCAGGGCAGACCAAGAGCCAGAAGGGGTGTAAGAGCAAGCTGCCTTTGAGTGGCTGGAAGCTGGGAGAGTTGGGTGGTTTGCTGGGTTGCCAGGGATGCCTGTGATATATGCACTGTTTTACTGTTCGGTTTATCGGACTGTCTATATATGATTGCATCTACTGTTTCTTTCTTGATATGATAAGGTGGAATTTGAGGTTTGAACTCTCTTCCCTGTGAACTGGTTGTACAGTGGGGTTTCGGGGGGGTCTGACTTTGCCCCTTTCTCCTATAAATTGCTGTTTCTTGTAAACTGCTGTTCATTGTTGACTGTCTGTAATTTGTACTAGTTAATAAAATTAAAAAATATATAGAAACAGGAGGGTCAGGAGTTCTGCTCTCTCTTGGCGCTGGCTCTGAGGGAGCTGAGTTAGTAGCCTGTACTATGTATTTGCAAATAGAACGGACTTGGAGAAAGGCCATCGGCCTTTGTGGAGTTATTTCACGCTACGAAAAATAAACCACAAGTTGAGACTTCACCTGGGATATGATCAAAAAAAGTAAATGTTTAACAATTTAGGATGAAAAAGCGTAGGATAGAAATAAAAATGAAACAATGGTAATATCAGTTCAAACTCTCTAATCTCAAGTACATTTTGTGACACAGTCTACTTCTTATAAAAGGAATTAAGTCAGTATCTGGAAAGGAGGTTCTGAAACTAAACAGGAAACTGGGACTTGTAGAGGGGCCTTCATTGAAAAAGCTAGCTTCGTATAGGCTTGATGGCCTGAATGGCCTCTTCCCATGCTATGATTTCACTGACTATGGCTCATCTATTTCTTGCAGAAAAATCTGTCTATTGTCTCTTTCCCCAGGTTTCTGTAGTGTCAAATATTGGATCTTACAGCAATTAAAAGTCAAGGTTTCATATTTAAATGATGAGCTAGAGGGGTCTAGAGAGTGAACAAACACTTTCTGTATCACTACTATATAATCTAGAGAAAAAAAAGCAGTCCCTTAGAGTTAAACATAAGTCTGGATAATGGTTTAAAAATTACAGGTTACTGTGCTCTCAAGTTAATGTGCACTCTCCATAATTGTACCATCCATATAAAGGGAATACTTGGTCAGGGACCAATTCACTCAGTGTAAGTTCAATAAGGAATTCTTTCATTTACACAGTGTTCACTTACCCCTAGAAAAAAAAAGGGTTCTTCACCCTGAGAATTTGCTGCAAGACCTTAAATCTCATACCATCTTTACTCTATGTATAACCATCATATTCACTTTTGTTTGTCAAAAGTCGTATTTTTGCTCCAAACATGTCTTTTGAGCTAAAACATTTTCCGAAGTTTAGATTTTGTGAAAATGTTGTCACACTCTCAATCATGCAAAGTGCCACACAGCTGCCAGTGTCAATATCTCAACCTTCTCAGCAACCTATAGAGAGCTGTATTTAGAGGGAGCGTCTGAGGACCCAAGTATAAATGTGTCCTTTCATCAAAACTCTTTAATTATAATCTACTGTCCAGTGTCAGTTCAAGAGGGATATATACCTAAGGCTTATACAGTTTAAGTGATGGTCTAGGTGCATAACTGAGTAATTTATATTATTGGTAGCCCTGGAGATTGACTCCAATGATTGGCAATGGATATGTTGCCTCTCGCATTGTTCTGGATTCCTGAAGGAACAGCAGTCACACACCAACAGACTGCTGTGTGTAAGGCAAGAGGAAATTTGGAAAGTTGGAAATAGTGAAAATCTACCCAATAGTATACCTGTCGAGAGTGTGGTGCTGGAAAAGCACAGCAGATCAAGCAGCATCCAAGAATCGATGTTTCGGGCATAAGCCCTTCATCAACCTTTCCTGGTAAAGGGCTTTTGCCCGAAATGTCGATTCTCCTGCTCCTCGGATGCTGCCTGACCTGCTGTGCTTTTCCAGCACCACACTCTCGACTCTGATCTCCAGCATCTGCAGTCCTCACTTTCTCCTGAGAAAGAGCACTGCCCATCTTTTGAGTGGCATGGGAGGGAATTACACCATGAGGATCAACTCATAGTCACAGGGAACTCTTATTCTATGAAGTCCACCTGGCTGACCTTGTTACAATCACTGTCGTGGTTTTTCTATCCAACAATCACAACAATTCACATTTTTATGCTGTTTTCCTGTTATTAAACAAGTCCACATTTTTGTCCATCAACAGCAAACATTTTGTGTTAGGGGGTGGAGGACATGTAATTAGTTCACTCCTTGAATATGTCCAACATGAATAGATGAACCTAATTGTTGATGGTAGATTTTGCTTTCCACGTAATGTCAGCACGTTCTCTGTTTTGGGTATATCAGCAAATCTTTCAAACTTGGGGGGTTTGCCTGAACAGAGTGCATGCCTAGTGTATAACACCCTCACAGAGGAGAGGGTTGACTGGGAGATTTGAATAAAATCAGGTGGAATCTATAAAGAGTGAAAGCAGGAAAAAATAGCTCCTATTGGTGGAAAGATTGAAAAGCAAGGGACATCGATGTCAGGTGATTGACAAAGGAACTAGTGGCGACAGGAAGGAAACTCTTTTTAAGAATCTAGAATGCACTGCCTGAGAATGTGGAAAAGGAAAAGTCATCTTTTGCTTTCAAAGGGGAATTGGGTAATTATTTAAAGAGAAAATGGTTGCAAGGTTATGGGGAGGGGTGAGTGGGACGATCTGAGTTGCTCATACAGAGGATTGGTATTGATAACAGGTCAAATGACTTCTTTCTGTGCTGTAACTATCCCATGATTCTATGAGTGGGCGCGGGGTATAGTTGTCAACCATTTAATCAATTGTGAGCATCTGTTCAAGAATAGGTTAGATTACCTACAGTATGGAAACAGGGCCTTCGGCCCAACAAGTCCACACTGACTCTCCGAAGAGTAACCCACCCAGACCTATTCCCCTACCATATATTCACCCCTGACACTACGGGCAATTTAGCATGGCCAATTCGCCTGACCTGCATATCTTTGGATTGTGGGAGGAAACCTGAACACCCGGAGGAAACCCGCGCAGACACGGGGAGAATGTGCAAATTCCACACAGACAGTCGCCCAAGGCTGGAATTGAACCCGGGTCCCTGGCGCTGTAAGACAGCAGTGCTAACCACTGAGCCACCATGCCGCCCTCATCAAGGAAGCAGGAATGACCGTGGTTTCTTCAGGCTAGGCAATTTCCAAAGGTATTTCTATCCACATTGACCAGGCAATCTCCTGACACCATTTCAGCGAAACACACCAAGGAGTGAAACTGGATGTGATCATGTGGAGATCAAACATGAAGGCATCTTGAGGACTCAATGTGAGGACACCCAGCAAGGTACATGTGGCTGTGAACCTCGTGAGCTTTTTCATTTTGGACAATACTCTAGTCCAGTGAGATGGTATCCAACATATATATAACCATGGAATGCCCCTGCTGTCACAGCCTGTCCAGTACGGTGTAATCTCTTCACTTGATGGTCTTCTGGTAAGATACTCCACCTGGTGAAATGATGAATTATGATTTTTTCCACCCAAGGTGGTTGGAACTAAGATCAGAATGGAGTGCTTTGGCCCATTGGGTGGCACAGTGGCTCACTGGTTAGCACTGCTGCCTCATGGTGCCAGGAGACTAGGTTCAATTCCAGCCTAGGGTGACTATCTGTGGAGTTTATACATCCTAATCATGTTCACATGGGTTTCAGCCAGGTTCTCTGGTTTCCTCCCACAGTCCAAAGATGCATTAGCCATGATAAATGTGGGATTTTAGAGTTCGGGTAGAGTACTGGGTTTGTGTGGGATGCTGTCCGGAGGGTCAGTACAGACTTGATGGGGTGAACAACCTCTTTCTGCACTGTAGGGACTCTATGACCTTGAGAGGGTAGGAGCATAACATATTCTCACTTCAGATCACTGGCCATGGAATCTAATCAGATTGTGTATGTGTGTTGGACATGATCAAAAGTGGCTTTGTTATGTGGTTCAATATTTTCTGTGCTCAAGTCTTTCAGACACTCTGTATGATCTACCACATGATCAAGCTGTTGATCACTCTATGTATCTTCATTAAGTAAAGGCGCCATATAAATGCTTTTGTTGGGTAATAAGGAACATGAATAATGGAAGCTAGGACCAATTGCTAGGGGAATTGCAGCTACTAGAGGCAATTTGTATAATTTTAACTTTATGTAAGAGTGTGAACCAAGCTTTAGCAAGTCTTCCTTCACTCCTGCTTTTCCATGGCACTGACTTGGAAAGTCAAAATGTAGGTGAGATGTAAACTTGTTTGCTGACTTGCCGTGATGCAATTCATAAATCCCGCGATCACTGGGGATGAGGGGAGGGAAGGGAATGAAAACTGTCAGTCCCTGCAAAAAGGTGGAACTTGAAATTGCGAACAGCTTTTTCATTGCTGCCACTGGTGAAAAAGCGGCTAACTAAATCTGTTGAGTTGACAAAAGCAGCAGAAGCCATTCGATTCAGAGGCTGTTGTAAGTGACAGAGATATAACCTCATGGTTCAAGGCATTATCTCAGCCTGAGAGTGCAGCTGTTGTACACGGCTCTACCATGTAAGATGCTATCATATAATGTCAATAAATGACAGCAGACATCTTCATGTTTTTACAGTGGTTTATCTTACATTTTTATAGAAAGAAAATCATGAGAGATAAAGTGCACTGATGATACAAAACTTATGCATATAACCCACCGTTTAGAAGAATCATAGAATCCCTATAGGGTGGAAGTAGGCCATTCAGCCCATCAAATCCACACCATCCCTCCAAACAGCATCCCAACCAGACCTTCCCCCTGTCAAATCCCATGGATTACCCACCTAGTCTCCCCACCCCTGGACACTATATGGGCAATTTTGCACGGCCAATCCATCTGACTTGCACATTTTTGGACCTTGGGAGGGAACCAGAGCTTGTACAGACACAGGGAGAATGTGCAAATTCCACACAGACAGTCACCTGAGGCTAGAATCGAACTCCGGTCCCTGCACTAGGAGGCAGCAGTGCTAACCACCGAGCTACCCACAATGGCTCTTAGACGTAGAAGATGAAGTTCTTAGATGTAGAAGGTTTGCTTATTTTAATGGCAATGACTAGCTCAGCCATTCCTCAATGATAGGTCCCTGGTTCTCTACCTGTTTATAAGTGTTAGCTGGGCCATGGAAGGATAACGTTGTCATTAAAAAGAAATTTGCATGACTTGTCAAAGTATCAGGAGGCCATTTTGAAAGGCAGATATCCAATTATCAGGCTAACGAGAAGGTGCCAGCTATGTTGTGAGTGTGGAGCTCACTTTATCTGTATTGCAGTGGGTCATCAGCATCAGAAGTGTTGCAATCTGCTACCAGTAGTGTCAGCCAGTGCTCAGTTCAGCACCTTTCCCTCTACGTCAGGAGATTGTGAGTTCAACACCAACCAAGAGAAAGTGAGGCCTGCAGATGCTGGAGATCTGAGTCAAAAAGTGCAGTGCTGGAAAAGCACAGCAGGTCAGGCAGCATCTGAGGAGCAGGAGAGTCGATGGTTCGGGTATAAGCTCTTCATCAGGAACGTGGAGGAGGACCAAGGAGGCTGAGAGTTAAATGGGAGGTGGGTAGGGCTGAGGAAAAGATAGCTAGGAATGCGATAGGTAGATGGAGGTGAAGGCTGATGGTGATGGAGTGAAGCAGAGCAGAGGCTGGAGCAGATAGGTGGGAAGGAGGTTGGACAGTTCAAGAACAGGCTCTCTTTCCCACCCAGGATCATCCTGAAACTTTGGACAGCCTTAGCATTAGTGATGTAGCTGCTAATAGCAACACAGTGGCTCAGTGGTTAGCACTGCTGCCTCTTAGCACCAGGGTCCCAGGTTCAATTCCAGTCTTGTGTGACTGTCTCTGTGTGGAGTTTGCACATTCTCCCTGTGTCTGTGTGGGTTTCCTCCCATGTTCCAAAGATGTGCAGACCAGGTGAATTGACTATGCTAAATTGTCCATAGTGTTAGGTGCATTAGTGGGGGATGGGCTTGGGATACTCTTCAGAGGATTGTTGGACTTTTTGGACCGAAGGGCCTGTTTCCACACTGTAGGGAATCTAATCATTGCAACTTTCAATCCAAAGGGGACCCATGTGTTTAACAACTGCTCCTTGTGATTCAATGAGACTCACACCAATAGACATTCCTGTGATACTCTCCAGCCTCTGAACATCAGGGAGGTTCTGCTAAAATTGTACAAGGTACTAGTCAGACCACAGCTGGAATACTGGGAACAGTTTTGGGATCCCTTTATCTAAGTAAAGGTATGCCAGCATTGGAGACAATCCAGAGATGATTCACCAGGCTTATCTCATGTACAGAGGGACTGTCTTAAGGGGAGCTGAATAGGTTGTGTCTGTACTCTATGGGAAATAAAATATTGAGAGTTTTTGCCAAATGAAGAGACCTTGGAGTACAGGTTCATAGTTCCTTGAAAGCAGAGTAGCAGGCAGACAGAATAGTGACAAATGCTTACCTTTATTGTAATCTTACGCTAAACATTTTATGTCTTATGATCTTGCTCCACAGCTACCTGATGAAGCAGCAGCACTTCAAAAACTAGTGCTTCCAAATAAACCTGTTGGATGATAACCTGGCATTGTGTGATTTTTAACTTTATTGGTTAGTGCATTGAGTACATGAGTTGGGAGGTCATATTGTAGCTGTACAGGACATTGGTTAGGCCAGGTTTGGAATACTGCATGCAATTCTTGTCTCCCTGCTAAAGGAAGGATGTTGTGAAACCTGAGAGAGTGCAGTATACAAGGATATTGCCAGGGTTCGAGGGTTTGAGTTAGAGTGAAAGGCTAAATAGGCTGGGGCTGTTTTCCCTCGAGCACCAGAGGTTGAGGGGTGACCTTATAGAAGTTTATAAAATGCCAAAGGACATGGATAGGGTAGGGGAGTCGAAAACTAGAGGGCATAGGTTGAAGGTGAAAAGGGCAAGTTTCAAAAGGGACCTAAGGAGCAACTTTTTCCCGCAGAGGGTGGTGTGTGTATGGAATGAGCTGCCAGAGGAAGTGGTGGAGGTTGATACAATTGCAACATTTAAAAGGCATCTGGATGGGTTTATGAATAGGAAGGGTTTAGAGGGATATGGACCATATGCTGGCAAATGAGACTGGATTAATTTAGGATATCTGGTCAGCATTAATAAGATGGACCGAAGCGTCTATTTCCATTGTGTACATATCTATGACACTATGACTCCATGACCTGATTGAAACATAGAAGGTTCTTACAGGATTTGATAGGGTAGATAAGCGAAGGTTGTTTCTCCTTGTAGGGGGAGAAAGAGGGCATAAGCTATGAATAAGGGATCACAGATATAGAACAGAGATGAGTATGAATTTTATCTCTCAAAGGTTAAGACGTGTATGGAATTATTTACCACAGAGGGCCATAGAGGCTGGGTCACTAAATATATTCAGGGCTGAGATAGATATAGTTTTTAAACAGTAAGAGAAACAAAGGTTATGGGAAAAACAGGAAAGTGAAGTTGAGGATGATTAGTGCAGCTATGATCTCATTGAATAACAGAGCAGACTCAGTGGGCTGAATGGTCTACATCTGCTTCTGTATCTTATGGTCTATCTGCCAGTTTCCTGTGGAGCGATAAGACATCAATTGTATAAAAGACCCTTTAGCACTTCAGTGCCTGAATGCAATCCCATTTGCAGCTCCACATTTCAGATTAGAACAAAGAAAATTTACAGCCCGGAACAGGCCCTTCAGCCCTCCGTGCATGTAACAATCCAAATCCACTGTCTAAACCTATTGCCCAATTCCTAAAGATCTGCGTCCCTCTGCTTCCCATCTGCATTCATCTGTCCAGACTCACCTTAAATGAATCTATTGTGCCTGACTCTGTTGACAATGCGTTCCAGGCACCCACCACCCTCTGTGTAAAGTATTAGATTAGAATCCCTACAGAATGGAAACAGGCCCTTCAGCCCAATAAGTCCACACTGGCCCTCCAAAGAGTAACCCACCCAGACCAATTGTCCTACTCTACATTTACCCCTGACCTATGCACCTGACACTATGGGTAATTTAGCATGACCTGCACATCTTTGAATTGTGGGAGGAAACCAGGGGACAGCCACAGGGAGAACATGCAAACTCCACACAGACAGTCACCTGAGGCAGGAAGTGAACCCAGGTCTCTGGCACTGAGAGGCAGCAGTGCTAACCACTGAGCCACCATGCCGCCCTGACTATTGCATAGCAGAAGCAATCAGGTGCTGTTTGAAAAAAAAATCGAGCTTTCAATTTATCACATTTCGCCTTTAAAGGCATTGTTGCATTCGGTGTCGAGCTGGTTTTGGAGTTAGTTAAAAATCACACAACATCAGGTTATAGTCCTCCACACACAACCTGGTGTTGTGTGATTTTTAACTTTGTCCACCCAAGTCCAACACCGCCTCCTCCAAATCATGGTTTTCGAGTGTAAGTTTGCTCACTTCACCTTGGAGGTCATCCAATTTGACCCCAATTGATAGGCTGAAACCTACGTACTGTATTCAGCATGGAGCACACAGTCATTTGGCTGATCAATCCAGGGACACAGTCCTATTGCAGTGTGGATCACCACACTGACACTGAATCCACTTTACTATGACATGGAAAGAACTGGCACTCAAGAACATCCGAAAGGGTGAAAGAGCCAAACCAGACAGAACGCAGATTTTTCTTTGATGAGCTGTCTTGCAAGATTCCAATTAAGGATTTTGTGGAGCCGCAACCCTTTGTTTCACACTCATGCACCCAGGGCATGGGAAGAATGCCAGCTCACTTCCTGTAAAACTCTAACAAAGTTACACGCACTCCCTGTCGAACAATTGGACTGTTGTCGCTTCCTGTTCCCCCCTTGATTGGCAGCTATTCAGTCCCATTCATCCTCCACATCCTTTCATTCTGGTGTTTAGTGAAGGTAAAGCCGATTGATTGTTCACCACCCCCAATGGGCCGGAATGGAATCAGCCTTTGACATATGTAATCAACAGCAGGAAAAGGGAACATCATCTCTAGGTCAGCTCTGTTTACTAACTTAGTGTGAACTGGTCTTGCACCGTCTCACACAGGCACATCACCATTGGGTGGCCAATCCAAGTAGCTTTGAGCTGCTCAGATTGTGGGTGTGTGTTGGAGGTGGTGAGGGGGGGAGCGCGGGAGCAGGGGGATGCAGGAAAGTAGCAGAGGGCTTCATGCGAGCTTTGAGCAAAAGGCAGGCCGAGGACTCTGGCCTGATTCGAAATGTTTTCTCTTCCCCATCGAGTTAATTACAGCATCGTTGAGGAACCTGTTTGTTTTGGCAGTTGTGTGAGGTTCTCATCATTCTCCTCATTGTCTGTAGCTCTCTCAAGATTAATGCCTGTGAAAAGCAGTTGTAAATTCTGGTGGTGGGTGGTACATAAATGCAGGCCTTCCTTCAGTGTCGAGGCTAAAGGGTATCACGAATAATATAAACGTGTTTGCCCCATGCAAACAACAGTACATGTTCTCTTTATGCCTCTCCAGCCTTGGGTATGAAACAGAGACTTTTTATTGCCATTTATCTTTTGGATGAGGTCAGGTTTTTCCAGCATCACTGCAAAGGGCTACCATCTGAATTGACAAGCTGTGTCCCACAATTGTGTCACTTCCTGCCACAGTGCTGTCTTATTCAATTCATCACAACGCAGAGCTGACCAACAAAGGATTTACAATGGGAATGCTCTGCTCAGGGAGTAGCCCAGGATGAGGCCATCCCCTGATGACCTGTAAGCCAGTAAAGAATAGGGACAGAAAGGTGTGGTTGGTGCTGGGAGCTTCAAGGGGGTTAAAAGATTCAAAATACATGTGTCTGCTGAAGTCAAATCAAGTATTCAACTGGTGATGAGATAAACACTTGAGCAATAAAATTAAAAGAACAAACCTCCATAACTTCATGATGCTGCAAAACATTTATAGCCAATTAGTCATAGAGATGAACAATACAGGAACAGACCCATCAGTCCAACTTGTCCATACTGACCAAATATCCTAAGCTAATCTAGTCCCATTTGCCAGTATTTGGCCCATATCCCTCTATACCCTTCCTATTCATATACCCATTCAGATGCATTTTGAATGTTGCAATTGTACCAGCCTCCACCACTTCCTCTGGCAGCTCATTTCATAAACGCACCACCTTCTGTGTGAAAAAGTTGCCCCTTAGGTCCCTTTTCATATCTTTTCCCTCTCACCTTAAACCTATACCCTCTAGTTTTGGACTCCCCCACCCCAGGGTAAAGACTTTGTCTATTTACCCTATCCATGCCCCTATCCATGATATTATAAACCTCTATAAGATCACCCCTCAGCCTCCGATGCACCAGGGAAAACAGCCCCAGCCCCCCAGAGATTTAAACAATCCTTAGATAAGCACATGGATGATTTTGGGATAGTGTAGGGGGATGAGCTGAGAATAGTTCACAAGTCGGCGCAACATTGATGGCTGAAGGGCCTGTTCTGCACTGTATTGTTCTATATTCTATTCAGCCTCTCCCGATAGCTCAAACCCTCCAACCCTGACAACGTCCTTGTAAATCTTTTCTGAACCCTTTAGGTTTCACGTCTTTCCTATGCAAGGGAGACCAAAACTGGACGCACTTAAATACTTTCAAAGTGCAACCATTTTTGTAACATCAAAAATAGAACTGCCAATTTGGTTCTGGCATCAGCAGTGACCAGATTATCAATTGTTCAGTGATATTAGTTGAGCGATATAGTATTAGGCAGCCTCCCAGGGGTGGGGGTGAGGGTGGGGGAGAACTTTCCCTATTATGAGAGGCCAGACAGTGTAAAGTTTTGTCTGAAAGCTAACCCTTCTGACACTGCAGTACCCCCTCAGCACTGCACTGTAGTGTTAGCCTAAACTCTTTTCCCAAGTCTAGAGAGTCACATTCAAACCAAACGTTTTCTGACTGAGAGAGAGGTATAGCAGAACTGATTGACCCCATTCCTTTTGGTTTGTTTCAGAAATATACTTTATTCATCAAACATATCAAGTCACAAGTGCAGTTCAGTTCTATACAGTAGTAAACCAGGAAACAAACAAACATTAGAGTTTAATTCTATCCAAACAAACCAAAGGCATCTCTTACTTGAACCAAACTACATTTACATGCATTGGGGGACTGGCAGGGTCCAGTAACTGAGTGGATCCCACTTTAACTTCAGCAGAAGGACCTCAGACAGCAGTCTTCCCCACCACCCCTTGGTGACAGCTGCCCGTGGCCTTGGTGAAGCCTTGATCGATGCCATTCCTGTCCCAGCAATCAGCGAGTGAAGCTTCTCCAATTCCTGGATTGCACTGATGGGTGGAGGGCTGACGTGTTGTGAGTAATGTTTGCTAGTCTATGACCTCTGCCCATTTGTGGTCTCATGTTAATGATAGCAGTCTCATAATCAATCACTGACCAGGGATTGATGAACTCTGCAGGTTATGGAGTCATTGAGATGTACAGCACGGAAACAGACCCTTCGGTCCAACTCAGCCTTGCCGACTAGATATCCCAACACAATCTAGGCCCACTTGCCAGCACTTGGCCCATATCCCTCTAAACCCTTCCTATTCATATACTCAATCAAGTGCCTTTTAAATGCTGTAATTGTACCAGCCTCCACCACTTCCTCTGGCAGCTCATTCCATACATGCACCACCCTCTGCGTGAAACAAGTTAAGGTTAGTTTATTTGAAAACAGTAAAACATAAGTTATGAAACAGATATTACAGCAAATCACTGATTTGTTATGCACCCACAGCTGCAGGTAGAGTCACAACATTGTATACACTCAAGTACAAAGTACCTCAAAGGGGACACATGACAAACGTGACAAGGAAGTGGAAAGCCCTGGCTGCTGGCTCTTGTTTCCGATTTTAACCTTTTGGTCTGAAACCAGAGTTGGGATCTTCTCAGACCCAGAAAGGAGGAACTGAAGGTAGAAACAGAAGGGAAAAGGAATGTGGCAGGTCAACATATTCCTGCATCTGGGCAATCTTCCAGGAGGGAGATCATTACCAGCAAAACCTACCCCACCAGGTGGCCCTGTCCATGTGTAGGTGGATGGTCTGAACAAATGGAGCTCCCCAAGGGATAGTCAAAACCAGCGGTTACCTGGAAGTAACTTATTTGCTGGCGATTGGGCAGGGAGAGACTGCAAAGAGTCCTGCTATCAATTTGCATCCCTCCGCCTCCCACATCTCAAGCAAAAGTGCAGTCACTGTTTTTTCTAAGGAAAGGGAGGGTCAAAGCAACAGCCTGTGTTTTTTGAAACAAATGTCTTCAGAATTGGGTCAAGGTAGAGGTGATTAGGTGTGGTCCCTTAATTGACCACCTCCTAGAAGATTTCCCAAGGCGGAGTCATCCCTAACTGCCAATTGGGATCACCCCTCAGAAGTAGTTCAGGTCCTGGACTATTCTTTAATCTTCACAAGATTCTATCTGCATGTCCCTTTATCCCCCCGTTACACCTGGACCGTTCATTATCGTAGAGCAGTTTACATTCCCAAAGCTGCCCTTAAACTGAAGTCTTCATGCAATCACAAATGACAAACAGTTCCTGGAGATTTGTGCTGCAATTAACCATTTGTTGTTGGTTTGAATGGGGCTTAATGGAAAATAACATGTTATGTAATCTTGCTGGAGGAGCTAAAACTGTTCCAAGGTTTTCTTGAATGACATACAGGGAGGCTGATGATAACAGTGCTGCAGTACTCTAGCAAGAGCAATGAAATGCTGCACACATCCTCCTTGTAATCTTTTCTCCAATGTATGTTTAGTGATGGAAGTAATTTATGGGAGCCTGGGAAAGTCAAATAAAGAGAGCAAAGGGATAGATTAATGGCTGGCTCATCCTTGGCGACTACCACTCCTTATTGCAATTGAGTTTAAGTGATACATTAGAGTTCTCTTTTCCTTTACCACCCTTTGTTAAGTGGGACATTTAACCCTTTCCTGACCTCAATTAAGCAGTTGTATCACACAGCCTGATGTAGCTCTGGTCTTTTTTATAACCAGTAGGTCCAGGTTTGTTTGAACATATAGTCAGGGAAGTGTATGTGAATCCCAAATAGAGAATGTGCCTTGGACAACACAAACAGATTGTGGGAGGACCACAGCCTATGTGGCCCACTGTAGTCCTATCAACCCTGTATACCAGATGGTCCCATTTTGATTCCAAACCTAAACCAGAGAGGGAAGTAGGTGGTAGTTGGATTTTTTTATGTTGACTACCACCTGATGAAGGAGCAGCGCTCCGAAAGCGAGTGTGCTTCCAATTAAACCTGTTGGACTATAACCTGGTGTTGTGTCATTTTTAACTTTGTACAGCCCAGTCCAACACCGGCATCTCCACATCATGGATTTTTTTATGATTGGGTTAAGTAATCTCCTATACTGATGGGACACAAACCGTCCTTATAACATCACACTCTGTTGGTGAACAAACCTTTGCACAGCTAGTAGATATGACTTCATGAAGGTCAAAACTCTAGGTGACATATAAATGCAAGTCTTTTTTGCTGTCAGTGTAAATGTGATAGCCATAGTGATTGAAATGAGGAAGTCAGTCCCATCATTTTTATTCTATGGGACTCTGTTCATAAAACCAAACCAAGACATGTCCACTGAAGGCTGATTCTTCACTCCTTATTGAAAAGTGAAAGTTCGTGAAGTTACATTATCCGAAGAAGCCAGGAGCAATGTGATATGAAAAGGGCTTAACAAACTTACATTTTATACTGGCCTGTCCAATCAAGCCTTCTCTCTTAGCTCTCTGCATCATTTAGTTCTGATCAGAGATTTCTAATTGTACCTGTGTGTTCTTCAGGATTAAATCCTGAACTGAACCTGATAGTGATAGCTGGCATCTACCTCAAAGAAAAACTCCTCTTAAATTCTTGACTGGCTCTCAATGAGCTAACCGCAAATGCTAGACGATCAGAGGTTTCATTAAGAATCGTAAAATCTTCATTTTCTTCCACACCTCAGTAAAATGCCCAGTGGAATGTGATCAGCTGAGCTGGGTAGGTCACCGATTCACAATTTAGTCAGTGCTTTCTCTTTGGAAAACTTCTCTCTGAAAGCAACTCAACTCATTGTTATGTATTGATTTATTTATTTAAAATTCATTATTGGCCCAGCAGACTGATTGTCAAGATTGGCATTTATTGGTCAACCCTGGTGCCCTTTTGTTAGCTCAAGGTGTCAAGACATACAGAGCAATGGCATAAAGATAAGGTTAATTTAATTATGGTCTAGTTGAAGCCCAAGAGTTTGAATGGCCTTCTCTGAACCCTCAAATTCCTCTGCTCAGACTTAGAATCCAATGATTGGGGAATGGAATTGGAAATATACAGGAGGATAGGTTTGGAGGAATGCGAATATGTTGGAAGTTGAAGAGATAGGGAAGGGCAAGATTTGAAAATGGGATGAGTATTTTAAAATTGAACCATTGATGGACTGGTATCTGGTGAAAGTCAAAGCTGAGTTTTGCAATACATTTTTAAAATCGACCTTCTTCCCCAAGCTTTAAGACCCATTCCTTGATTTCTCATTCTTTGACTTGCTGTCAATCTTTGAAAGTCCTTACCATGTTGAAAGCAGTGCAAAAATGCAAGTTGTTGTTGTGAATCTTAACTAGCAACGACAGAAGGGTCTGATTTTAACTCTGTGCAATTGGGTGCATTTCATATAGGTTATAGTTGGGCCCAACGTTTTCCAGCAGTTGTTCTTGGAATCAGAGTCGAAAATCTCTGCTGATTTTCCTTCGTCTCTATCTCTAAACAAGGGTACAACAGGAAGCCTCTTGGTATTGTGGCTGATTATATAATCTGACGTAGCGGTGGGTAAACAAGTAGGCTATCTGGGAATTAGAGGCATAGAGTCATAGAGATGTACAGCACGGAAACAGACCCTTCTGTCCAATTCGTCCACGCCAACCAGATATCCCAACCCAATCTAGTTCCACCTGCCAGCACCCAGCCCATATCCCTCCAAACCCTTCCTATTCATATACCTTACCTATTCATATACCCATCCAGATGCCTTTTAAATGCTATAATTGTACCACCCTCCATCACTTCCTCTGGCAGCTAATTCCATACATGCACCACCCTCTGCGTGAAAAGTGTTGCCCCTTAGGGCTCTTTTATATCTTTCCCCTCTCACCCTAAACCTATGCCCTCTAGTTCTGGATTCCCCCATCCCAAGGAAAATACATTGTCTAATTATCTATCCATGCCCCTCATGATTTTATAAACCTCTATAAGGTCACCACCTCAGCCTCTGACGCTCCAGGGAAGACAGCCCCACCCTGTTCAGCCTTTCCCTATAACTCAAATCCTCCAACCCTGGCAACACTCTTGTAAATCTTTTCTGAACCCTTTCAAGTTTCACAACATCCTTCTGATAGGAAGGAGACCAGAATTGTTCCAATGGCATTGCATAGAACTTGGGAAATCATTCCTATAGCATTGTTTTGATAGCATTGTTCTAACAGCATTGTTCCTGTAGTATTGTTCCAATAGCACTGCATAGAACTTGGAAAAACACAATTCCAGTAGGGCTGGAATATAAACGAATAGTAATGGGCAGACTCTGCAGGTCCGGCAGTCTCTGTGGAGAGAAACAGAGTTAAAGTTTTGAGTCCGAGATGAGTCTTCCTCTGAAACAGAGAAATGTATAAGGTACATCTGCATTAATTCATATTCCATTCTGAAGTTCTCACTGGAAGCATTGACTCTTTATGCAGTCAAATCTTGATGAGCACAACAGTAACTGAAAGGATGATTGGCTTTCGTTGACGTAGTACCTTCCTCATCCTCAGAAACATCTAAGCTACCTGAAGGAGAGCAATTATTTTGAAATGTTGCTGCTGGGAAGTGGATATATTCAGCAACCAATCTTACCAACAACAAAGAAATAAAATGACAAGTGGATCTCTGTTTCATTGTATCGGTTGAAGGATAAATATTGGTCAGAACCCGAGAGGAATTCCCCTGATCTTTGAGCAGTGAGATAAGGATTTTTGTTTTTATATCCCTCTCAGAGGGCAAACAAGGCCCCAGTCTAATATTCCATTCAAAAGGCAGGCCCTCCACCAACACTGCCCCTCAGTGTCACAGTACAGCATTACTTAATTCTTGGAGTGGAACTTGAACTTGTGACATTCTGACTCAGCGACAAGAGAGCTTTGGGTTCAAAACCACAAGCTTCTTTGGTTTTGGGATAGGAGCCATAGACTATACAAGCTACAACAATAGACGGCATCACTGTTGCCAGTTTCTAACTATCCGTGTGCAACTACAATGAAGGGGTATCCAAAATCCTAATGCTTTTCTTATATGAAGACAGACTCAGGGAAGAGAAGATGCCGTACTGTTTATAACTTCTGTAACCTTCCAGCCATGTTTATCCAAACTCAAGTCTCGGTTCTTAGCCACAGCTAGCGTTTTTTTTACACACTGGAAAACTGTTGTTGACTACAGACACGCAATCCTGTAAAAATTGTGACCACTGGGGCTCTGACCACACAGCAGACCCGTTTTGCTATGGGGTTTTTTTGTGAGCTGCTGGAGTCATTGGCCGGTGATCAAGTATGTGAACTCTGGCTGATTTCTGCTCTTCCCCCATCCACCCTTCAGTGATTCCTCACCACTTGTATTTCCACTGGTTCGTTTCCACCTGCCCACAGTGAATCACATTACACCAAGTCTACAGCCCAGGAAGAGACAGTTCAGCCTATTGGTCCATGCTGGTGTTCATGCTTCATCTGAGCCTCTTCTGACCTTACTTACTATTTCCACTCCCACACCCCCCCCCCCACCACCACCACCCCCCCGCATCATGATGGGGCTGAATTGCCTCCTTCCATATTTATTGATCTTACCCTTAAATACATAGAACATAGAACATAGAAAAATACAGCTCAGTACAGGCCCTTTGGCCCTCGATGTTACGCCGATCCAAGCCCACCAAACCTACACTAGCCCACTATCCTCCATATGCCTATCCAATGCCCGTTTAAATGCCCATAAAGAGGGAGAGTCCACCACTGCTACTGGCAGGGCATTCCATGAACTCACGACTCGCTGAGTAAAGAATCTACCCCTAACATCTGTCCTATACCTACCACCCCCTAATTTAAAGCTATGCCCCCTCGTAATAGCTGACTCCATACATAGAAAAAG
>NC_057743.1:34166034-34240620 GCF_004010195.1 Chiloscyllium plagiosum
TTCTGTACATACCTCAAAGCCATCCATTCTACTTATTTGTGCCTCAGTATTTTCATCGACAACAATGCCCTGTTCCTGAGTGAATACTGAAGAAAAGTATTCATTCAGTGTCTCCCCAATCTCTTCCGCCTCCACACGCAACTTCCCCCTACTATCCTTGACTGGACCTATTCCTACCCTAGTCATTCTTTTATTCCTAACATACCTATAGAAAGCCTTAGGGTTTTCCCTAATCCTATCTACTAAGGACCTTTCATGTCCCCTCCTTGCTGCTTTTAGCTCTCTCTTCAGGTCCTTCCTGGCTACCTTATAACTCTCAATCGCCCCAATTGAACCTTCACGTCTCATCTTGAGATAGGCCGCCCTCTTCCATTTTACAAGGGATTCCAATTCCTTATTAAACCACGGCTCCCTCGCACGACCCTTTCCTTCCTGTCTGACAGGTACATAATTATCAAGGACATTCAATAGTTGCTCCTTGAACAAGCTTCACATATCAATTGCGCCTTTGCCTTGAAGCCTACTTTTCCAAGCCACGCATCCTAAGTCGTGCCTCACTGCATCATAATTTCCCTGCCCCCAGCTATAAATCTTATCCTGTAGTGCACACTTATCCCTCTCCATCGCTAGAGTAAAAGTCACCGAATTGTGGTCACTATCCCCAAAGTGCTCACCTACTTCTAATTCTAACACCTGGCCTGGTTCGTTACCCAGAACCAAATCCAGTATGGCCTCACCTCTTGTTGGCCTGTCTACATATTGTGTCAGGAAACCCTCCTGCACACATTATTGGACAAACGACCCATCTAACGAACTCGAGCTATAGCTTTCCCAGTCAATATCTGGAAAGTTAAAGTCCCCCATAACAACAACCCTATTACTTTCACTCTTCACCTGAATCATCCTCGCAATCCTTTCTTCTACGTCTCTAGGACTATTAGGAGGCCTGAAGAAAACTCCTAACATCTGTGCTCCTGACCTGAAAACTCCTGTGGGAATGATTTTCATGATGCCTATTTTTGGCTAAGAATGGTCCCCTACATTCTCTATTAGATTGCTTAATAGAGAATGAGCTACATGATTCTGTATCTGTATTCAGTAAGATCCAGACAATATAGGCTGATAAATCTCAAGCAAAATTTGTGCCTGACAAGTTCCAGGTAATGACTATCTCCAACAAAAGAGAATCTAGCCAATGTACCTTGATGTTCAAAGACTTTACCATCTCTAAATACAGACTATTAACATCATGGGGGTTACCATTGACCAGGATCGGAAGTGGACCACCCAAACAAATACTGTGGCTTCAAGATCATGTTGGAGGCTTGGTATTCCACAGAGAAGAATTCACTCCCTGACTCCCCAGAGTTTTCCCACTATCTACAAGGCACAAGCTGTGAATTTGATGGAATACTCCCCACTTGTCCAGATGAGAACGCTCAGGAAGCTCAGTACTCCAGGACCAAGTAGCTCACTTGATTGGCACCCTATCCAACGTCTTCAACTTTGAGATCAGCCAGACAGACCTTGTCTGAGATAGCGAAATGGATGCTAAGTTCTTTGAGATATCCAGTGGTCATGAAAGGTGTGATATAAATGGAAAGCTTTCCGTCCACTGTATTTCATTGGCAGCCTCTTTGCTGTTCATTCCTGAGCGTTGCTGTTTATTTGGTCTGGCAGCATCTGTGGAGAGAGAAAAACACAGTGAACGTTTTGAGTCCTCTAAGAGTCATACACGTCAAAATGTTAACTCTCTTTCTCTCTCTCCACACATGCTGAGCTTCGAGAGCACTTTCTGTGCTTATTTCAGATTTCCGGCATCCGTAGTTTTTTTTGCTGTTTATTTGGCTAATACTAGTTTTCAGAAACTAATTCCCCACTGAGAGCATTTCCTCTTTAAGACTGGGAAGGATTGGAGTGTCTTGATTCTGTGTACGTCTGAAGAATTTTCAGGACCCGCTATTGAAGTGTGTTAATTAAGGCGGACAAGGTCAGCAGACTAGTTACAAGCAACTTTGGAAGGAAAAAGAGGTACTGAGGCAGAGATCAACACTAGCTGTGAGGTCTAGATCAGGACTTGGAAACAGCTTGATTTCAATTCATTGCTATATTCCTGAGGGCACAGGCATCTGTTTGTATTGTACACCCCAACAGTCATTTAACAGAGACAGTCTCACCAACAGGGATCATTCATTGGAAAAGGATTGCTAAAAACTCTAATCAACTTACCAACATATAAATTGAAACAGAATATGGCCATTTGGCCCCTCAAATCTGCCCTGCTATCCGTAGAATTATGGCTGATCTGTCTCAAATTCGACATTCTATCAGCCCCTGATAATCTTTGATTCTCCTGCCTAACCTGAACATATTTGACTCTGTCTTAAAAATATTCAATAGCCCTGATGTAGAGTTGGACAGGGGTGGACAAGGTCAAAAATCAAACGACACCAGGTTATCGAAGAGGGAGGGGTGGATTGATTGAAGTGTATACAGTCCTGAATTACCTCGATAATGTGAATATGGAAAAGATAGTTACTCTTCTGGGTCAGTCCGGAACTGGAAGTTTGTTTTAAACTTAGGGTTCGCACTTTCAGGAAAGAGATGAGAGGAATTTGTTTTCTGAGCATGAAAAGACATTGGACCTCGCTGCCCCAGAAAGCACTTAGACGCAAGCCCAGCCCGTCCAATCTTACCTTATAAGACCATTCATTGGTGATAGTGTATGCTGTCCACACAATGCACTTCAGCAACCACCAAGGCTGCTCCAATAGCACCTTCCAAACCCACAACCTCTACCATCTAAAAGGACAAGAACAACAAATGCATGAGGAGGGCACCATCATCTGCAAGTTCCTCCCCAATTCAGACCATATCCTGACTTGGAACAATATCATCATACCTTCACTGTGGCTGAGGGAGCAACCTTGATCTTCTCTGCTGTTGCACTTTGGGTCTACCTACCACAACATGGACTGCAGCGTTTCAGGAAGGCAGCTCACCACCACCTACTCTGGGGTAATCAGGGAAGGGCAACCAATGCTGGTCAGAAGGTGATGCCAACATTCTTTGGCAAAGAACAACAAGTAAGGCACACTATGGTGTTCTGCTTGTGTGTCCAATCTCCCTGAATCCAGAAGGTCATGGCTATTCAACTCAGGAATGTGTCACTATCAGAGGTTGCAGCAGCACCTTGATCAGCTGGGGATGTGGGCCGAGAAATGGCAAAGGGAGTGTAATATGGATAAGTGTGAGGTCTTACATTTTGGAAAGTCAATTCAAGATAGGGGTTTCATGGTGGATGGTAGGGCCTTAAGGAGTGTAGTGGAACAAAGGGACCTTGAAGTTCAGGTGCACAGTTCGCTGGACGTGGAGTCACAGGTAGACAGGGCAGTGGGGAAAGCTTTTGGCACAGTGGCCTTCATAAGTCAGTGAGTATCGACATTGGGAAGTTATGTTGCAGTTGTACAGGACTTTGGTGAGGCTGCACTTGGAGTATTGTGTTCAGTTTTGATCACCTTGCTATAGGAAGGACGTTATTAAACTGGAAATAGTGCAGAAGAAATTTACAAGGATGGTGCCTGGACTCACAAGTCTGAATTATAGAGTGAGATTAGACAAGCTAGGACTTTTTCTTTAGAACATAGGAAACTGAGGGGGACCATACAGAGCTGTATTATATCATGAGAGGTGTGCATAAGGTGAATGCACTCAGTCTTTTTCCCAGAGTTGGGAAATCAAGGACTAATGGGTATAAGTTTAAGGTTAGAGGGAAAAGAATAAAAGGGAACCTGAGGGGCCACTTTTGTACACAGAGGGTGGCATGCATATGGAATGAGCTGCCAGCGGTAGTGGTTGAGATGAGTAGATTAACAACATTTAAAAGGCATTTGGGCAAATACATGGATAGGAAGAGATTAGAAGGATATGGGGTAAGTGCAGGGAAATGGGGTTAGTGTGGATGGACATTTTGGTTGGCATGGACAAGTTTGGGTCATATAGCCTGTCACTGTGCTGTAGGACTCTAGGACTGTATGACTGTAAGTGTAGTCACTAGAATTATGCTGGACACAGTAATAGTCCCTAGACTGCAAAATAAGCTAATGACCAGTTAATGGATGGCAACATTTCATGGAACAATGTCGACCTTCTCTTCTTCATACAGAGTCAAGAACAGGAAAACATCGATTTAAAACGATTGACAAAAGACCCAAAGTTGACATGAGGAAAATCTTTTGGATGCGACAAGTGGTCAGAATCGGGAATGCATTGAATCATAGAATCCCTACACTGTGGAAGCAAGTCATTCAGCCCATCAAGTCTGCATTGACCCTCTGAAGAAAATCCCAACCTGACCCACCACTTACCCTACATTTCCCATGGACACAATGGACAACTTAGCATGGCCAATTCACCTAGTCTGCACATCTTTGGACCGTGGGAGGAAACCAAAGCACCGAGAAGAAACCTTCACAGAAATGGGGAGAATGTGCAAACTACACACATACAGTTATCCAAGGGTGGAATCAACCCTGGATCCCTGGCATTGTAAGGCAGCAGTGGTAACTATTGAGCCACTGTGCTACCCACTGCCTATGAGTGTGGTGAAGGCAGACAGAATCATGGCTTTCAAAAGGGAATTTGAAAGTAATCATTTGCAGGGCCATGGGGAATAGTCTGAGGAGACAGATCGCTGAACTGCTCTTGCAGCAAGCTATCATGGACTTGATAGGCCAAATGGTCTCCTTTGGTCTAGGACTGTTTTATGTTTCTAACTCCATGGATATTTCTCTCCCATCTAATTAGGAATACAGGACCATGGTCTCAGGATATGTCCTCCCCCATTTCACTCCCTCAGTGTTATTTCACTGTTCATTGGCATTGCACATTTAAATCCTAAAGTGGGGCTCAAAGCCATGATCACTAGTCAGAGCACTGCCCCGAGCCAAGCTAATGTTTGAGACAGTGAGAAAAGGCGTGACTAGACTCCCATACTCAGGTCTAACAAGGTGTCAATGCTATGGCTCGGGCCAACTGTGGCATCATTGGCGTTTGCAAAATTGGTTAGAAAGTACACGAGACCCAACACCCATTCCCAAACCTGCCATTATGGGTGTCCTTAGTACTGCTGCTACCTGTCTTATTGGCAGTCGTCCCAGCTGCAGCCTAGATTCTGTAGACTGTCCCACTCTCCACTAAAGAACCAATAGGAGGAGTAGGCCCTTCAGCCCCTTGCGCCTGCTGCACCATTCAATACCACCAATCATGGCTGATATCAGCTCGACCTCAACTCATTCCTATTTAAAAATCTGTCCATGTCCTCCTTAAATTTATTCAGTGTCCCGGCATCCACTTGGGGTAGCAAATTCCACAGTTTCACAAACCTTTTGAGAGAAGTAATTCCTTTCCATCTCTGTTTCAAATCTGCAACCCCCCTTATCCTAAATCTATGATCTCTCATTCTAAATTTCCCCTCACTTGGCTGGGGTCAGTGCTTGGGATGAGGAAGGGAGGAAAAACAGAATTGTCTCAGGCTACAATACACCTTCCAGGTCAGGTGTATCACTCAAAACCATATTTTTCATTGCAGCTCACAATATGAACTTCTGTTTTCTTAATCAGTGAGGCAACATGTTTTGTGCAGATTCCAAATAAATAAATCACACTGAACATTAGATGCATAGTTGGCAAGAAGTTATCAATAAAGAAGGAATGAATATAAATCTCTGCTGAGTGCCTTACGCAAGGCACGTACAATGTGACTTAAGAGTACAGCCAGGTATGCACATTAGTAACACATTGTTAACTATTGAAGCCTCATGAAGAGTTTTCCATTGTTGACACAGACAATGGGTTTGTATTTATGCTTCAGTTGACAAAGCAATGGATTATAACTCTCTTCTCCTACCAAACCCCAGGTCATTTTTTTTATTTTCTAGTCTAGCATTTATTGCCCATCCCTAATTGCCCAGAGGGCAGTTAAGAGTCAACCACATTGCTGTAGGTCTGGCATCATAGATAAGGATGGCAATTTCCTTCCCTAAAGGACATTAGTGAACCAGATGCGTTTTCCCAACAATCAGCAATGGAGTCATTGTCATCATTAGACTCTTAATTCCAGATATTTATTGAATTCAAATTTCACCAGCTGCCAGGTGAGATTTTAACCTAGGTCCCTAGAACATCAGCTGGGGAATTTATTGAATGGTCCCACACCTACCAGGGCAGGTTAGCTCAGTTGGCTGGACAGCCGGTTTGCGATACAGAGTGACATTAGGAGTGTGGGCTCAAGCACACTAGCTGAGATCTGCTATGAAGGACTCTCCTTCTCCCCTTGCCTGAGATGTGGTGACCCTCAGATTAAACCAACACCACTCGTCTCTCACTGATGAGAAAGCAGCCCTCTGATCTGGTTAGACTGTAGCAACTTTACCTTTGATTAGGCCAGTTTGGTAGCTATTTCAGGCCAGCATGGACACAATGGGTTGAAGGTCCTTTTTCAGGGCTGTAGATATCTATGACTTGTGATTGGATACTCCTAATTCATATGTTTCTATGTACAGCACCACACAAACAGGTCATTTATCCCAACAGATACAAAATGCTATGTATGTTCCAGTTGAACATTCTCCCACCTCACACTTTCAACATATCCTTTGATTCCCTTCTCTCCAGTGTTTATCAGGTTTACCCTTAAATGTAACCATGTACTCACTTCAACCATTCCACCTGGTAAGGTGTTCAAATTTCGCACCATTTTTAGGCAGAGACCAATCTGCTGAATTCCCTTCTTAAATTTGCCAGCCCTGCTTTTGGATACTCCAGCTAGCGAAAACAACTTCTCCAAGTCCAGCCCGTTGGATAATCTCAAGGCTCTCAATCAGACCACCTCTCAGACTTCCATTTTTCTAGACATAAAGGCCACAGCCTCTTAAGTCTTTACTTAAATTGTGACCTCGCATTTCTGGCATCATCATTGTAAATCTTCTTTGCGCTTTCGCCAATATTTCTACACACCCTCTGTTGCGATATGGAGACCAGTGCTGTTTACAGACCTCTCAGTGTGGTCTAGCCAAAGCTCAATATAAGTTTAATATAACTTATCTGGTTTTGAATTCTACTCCTTGGCATATCAAATCACAATGTTTTGTTTGCATTTTTAATGGCAAACTTTTATGACATTTTCTGTCTTATTTCAACGTACCCACAGCTGCCAGATTGCTTTAAAGTTAACAAATAAAATGTAGGCTATAAATGAATTGAATGTTTGTCTATTGTTCCAAAGACATTCACATACAGCCCCACACACCACACTCGAGGTGGGAGGCAAGAGCAAACCAGGCTGCAAACTTCCTCTGGATTCCTTAACTCCTCCTCATAAGGTGTGATTCAAGCTGCTCACTATCTGTTGTTCCAGCCCTCTCAGAGCTGGGATATTCTGCGTCCCCCGTGTGAAACTCCCTTCACTGACCCAGCCAAACAATTGCACAACTCTCTCAAGCCAAGGGAAAAGGAAGAAAATAATTGTCATGCAAATGCATGCTTGATTAACCCTGTGATACTGAGCATTGAATCTCAGTTAAAAATCACACAACACCAGGTTATAGTCCAACAGGTTTAATTGGAAGCACACTAGCTTTTGGAGCGACACTCCTTCATCAGGTGATTGTGGAGGGCTCGATCGTAACACAGACTTTATAGCAAAAAATTTGCAGTGTGATGTAACTGAAATTATACATTGAAAAATTGATTGTCTGTTAAGCCTTTCATCTGTTAGAATACAGTGATCCCATAGATTTGGGTAAATGAACAATGAACAGGATAAGGAATACCTGGATGAATGCATGTTTGAAGGACATTGGAAGATGCTTCACTTGTATAGAGAAACTAAAGAAGGTCATGGGAAGATTTAACAAGGGGGTTCAAAATTATGAATGTTTTTGTTCTAGTTAAGCAAGAGAAATTGTTGTTTATTGGATAGAAGGTCATCACCAGGAGGAAATAGAATTGTGGAATGGTGACAGCACAAAAAGAAGCCATTTGGAACATTGTCTCTTCACTGTTTTTTGTCTGAAGTAGCAATTCGTCTTTTCCACTTTCCCTTATTTGCCCTGTAGGCCTCCAATTTGCGTCATTTCAGGTAATGAGAACCAATTCCCTTCAGAAAACTCACTTGAACATTCCTACACCAGACTCAATGTGGTTAGGATGCAATCTGCATCCTAACCACTTGCAGTCTGGAAAGGCCCTTTCATATACCACCCATTCCATTTTTTGCCAACTGCCCTAAATCTGTGCCCTCTGGTTCTTAATATTTCCATGAATGGGAAGAGTTTCTCCCTCTTTATTCCGTCCATTTCCCTCATAATTTTCAACCCCCCGATCCAACCTCTTCTCAACCTTCTCTGAGGAAAGCAGCTTCTCCAATCTATCCACATAACTGTGTTATGGACCAGACCAAACCCCATCAAAATATTCAGAAGATATTCTAGACCCTAACGTTTTCTTATTCTAAAGGTAAATGTAAGATGTGGCATTCCATATGCAATTCAATTGGTCAAACTACTGGATTTAAAGCAAAACACACTTTAAGACCATAAGACATAGGAGCAGAAATTAGCCCATCGAGTTTGCTCTGCCATTCAATCATGGTTGATAAGTTTCTCGACCCCATTCTCCTGCTTTTCCCCTGTAATCTTTGATCTCCTTGACAATCACGATCCTATCCATTTTCATCTTAAATATACCCAATGCCCTGGCCTCCACAGCCTTCTTTGGCAGTGAATTCCATAGATTCACCACTCTCTGGCTGAAGAGTTTTCTCCTTATCTCTGTTCTAAAAGGTCTCCCCTTTTCTCTAAGGCTGTGCCCTTGGGTGCTTATCTCTCCTACCAATGGAAATATCTTCCCAACATCCACTCTGTCCAGGCTATTCAGTGTTCTGTAAGTTTATTCATTCACAATTGTTAAAATGCAACAAAAGAAAGAAGAAATTGGGAATAACTCTATTGGAAAGCTTAACAGATTAATAGATACACTAGCTATTCCGAATTAACTGTTCTGATGTAGTCACATCCCATAAATGCACCCTTAGGAAAAGGCAAATTAGAAAGCAGATTATCTCACATGCAGCTCCTGTAGCAGGTAGAGGACCCACAGCTTTTGTCTGTAACCGAGAGAGGGAAAGAATAGCTTCCACTTCTTCACAACCCCAATAGCAATTGCTGAAAGCTAACCTAAAGATTAGAGTTCTTTGGGAGTTTGACCACACCCATTCAGGCTGCTTCTATTGTTACAATAAAAAAAACGATGGCCTCACAAGTTGTTTACTTTAGTAGTTCTAGCAGACTGCTTGTTGCCTCTGCCTTAAAATTTCTCTTCTAAAAACAGAACAAAATAATTCCTTAAAGCCACAGCATCATTACGACTGAAATTCCTAATTCTTGGAGTACTTAATGATTTTCTTCTGCATTGCCCACAATGCTTTCACATCCTTCCTAAAGTGTGGCAAAACATTTGATAAAAGAACCAGAGGGAGATGGAGAGTACTTTTAAAGCATTGGCTAAAAGAGTTGTATCAGCAGATTCAGTGCTAACTTTTAAACAGGAACTAGATAAATGCTACAAAAGGGGAAGGAACGGGTGATGGGGACTGATTGGGGTTTGATGATAACTCATTGCATAGTCCTTGCAAAATCCAGCACTATCACAATGGGCTGAATGGTCTCGTTTGATGCTGTACCGTTCAGAGACAGGACTGAAGTTAACTGTGATGTGTCTATGTATTTAAATAACCTTGGAAACAAGATTTCAACAATGAAGGTCTTTTCCCTGGGGTTGGGGTGTTCAGAACTGAAGGGCGCATGTTTAAGGTGAGAGGGGAAAGGTTTACAAAGGACCAAAGAGGCAACATTTTCATGCAGAGGGTGGTGTGTATATGGAAGAGCTGCCAGTGGAAGTGGTGGAGGCTGGTACAATCGTAGCATTTAAAAGGCATCTGGATGGGTATGTGAGTCGAAAGGATGGATATGGGTTAAATGCTGGCAAATGAGACTAGATTAGGTTAGGATACTTGGTCGTCATGGACAAGTTAGACTGAAGGGTCTCTTTCTGTGCTGCACATCTCTATGACTCTGTTGTCCCAAGGCAAGTGTTGATCTAGATTCCAGCAAGGAGCTGATACTTCCAAGAGAAGAACTGAAATAGAAATCAGGCAAATAAAATAAAAATAAAAATGTTTATGAGGTCAAAAATGCAGAGTAATCAAATAAAGGCAATGACATAAAAATCCACCATATGGCATATTCAGTGGTGTTGCATTCCCCAAGGGGAAGTTTAGTTTCATGGAATCTGCTGCAGCTTCATAAATAACTATCCTTCACTGCAGTACCTCACGCCAAGTGTTAAAATTATTTATTGTTCATATACTCTCAATCTGGGCAGGTTCGTTGGGCTGATGAATCCTTGCTCCTCCCACCCCCACCCACCAACAGAAATACACTCCCAGGTTGCAGAATTATAAATCGGAAGTTACTTCAGGGGCACCTCACTGAGCTGGTTACCTGGAAACACAGCAGCTCATGTGACTGCTAAAGGTGGCTCAGCTCATGTTTAAATGGGTGGGTGCTCATGTGTAATGCAGTCTCCCCGCCTTTCCAAAAGAGACAGAGAGCAGTCAGGGTACTTGGGTCAGTTTTGGGAATGAAATGGATTGAGGTGAACCACATTCCCACAGTCAGCAATTGCCTGAGGCCTAGAGAGATTTTTAATGATATCCAACACCCAGCCAGTGTCATACTGGGAAAGTTGGGGTGGGGAGCGGGGGGAGGTGGGGTTACACAGAGATGTAGAAAAGAAAGGAGGAGGAAGAGACCATCCAGGCCACAGAGCCTGCTCCGTCACTCATTATGACCATAGCTGATCTTCCAACTCAGTCCCCTGTCCCTGCTTTTACCCCATATCTATCGGTCCCTTTAGCCTTAAGAGTTTCCTTCTTGAAACATTCAATGTTTTGGCGTCAATTGTTTTCAATGGCAGAGAATTCTGTAGGCTCACCACTTTCTGGGTGAAGAAATTTCTCCTCACCTCAGCTCTAAAAAGTCTAACCCCTTTTTCTCAGATGGTGGCCCCTGGTTCTGAACTCCCCCAGACATTGGGAACATCCTTCCAGCATTTACCCTGGCTATTTCTTTTAGACTTTTACAGATTTCCATGACATCTCCTCTCATTCTTCAAAACTCCAGTGAATACAGTCCTAACTGATCTAGTCACTTCCCTCATATATCAGCCCTGTCATTCCAGAAATCAGTCTGTAAACCTTTGTCGCCAAAACCAAAACGTCCTTCCTTGATAAGGAGACCAACACTGCACACAGCACTCCAGGTGTGGCCACATCTAGGTGGGTGGGTGTAATGCGAGATTGTGTTGCTACTGTAGACGGATAGCTGATGCCCCTGGGCAGGAAACCCCACAGGTTCAATTTGGGACTCAGATACTGCTTCCTTCAGCCCACAAGCAAACCTGTAAAACCTTTGAGTATAGGAGTTGGGAAGTCGTGTTGAGGTTGTGCTGGACATTGGTGAGGCTTCTTCTGGAATACTGTGCCCAGTTCTGGTTGCCCATTTATAGGAAGGATATTATTAAGTTGGAGAGGGTTCAGAAGAGATTTACCAGGATGTTGCCAGGTATGGAAGGTTTGGGTTATAAAGGAAGGCTGGGACTTTTCTCACTGGAGTGTAGGAGGTTAAGAGGTGACCTTATAGAAGGTTTATAAAATAATGAGTGATATAGAGACAGTTAATGGTAGTTGTCTTTTTTCTAGGATGGGGGATTTCAAGATGAAGGAGCACATTTTTTAGTGTGAGAGGAGAGAGAGTTAAAAAAGACATGAGGGATAATATTTTTACATAAAGGGTGGTGTGTGTGTGGAATGACCTTCCAAAGGAAGTGGTAGATACAGGTACAATTACAATGTTTAAAAGACATTTGGCTAAGTACATGAATAGGAAAAGTTTGGAGGGATATGGACCTGGAGCAGGTAGGCGGGACTAGTTTACTTTGGCATTATTGTCAGCATGGATTGGTTGGGCTGAAGGGTCTGTTTCCATGCTGTATGACTCAATGACTCTATACCCCAATTGGGAAGCCACTGCTCCCACACCATTCAGGCCATTAGATCGGGATTGCAACCAAACCTCAGTGACCACCTGGCAAAGCTAACGATGGACTCAACCAACTTCAAGCCACTAAAACAACACAAAAAACTGTGGATATGAAGATCTGAAACAACAAAAAAACAGAAAATGCTGGAGTAACTCACCTGATCTAGCAACAGCTGTGGAGCGAAAGCAGAGTTAACCTTTCAAGTCCAATGACCATCAAAATATTAACTCTGCTTTCTCTCCACAGATGCTGCTAGGCCTACTGAGTTTCTCCAGCAATTTCTGTTTTTGTTTCAACTTCTAATAACTTTCCTTGCTGCTTTCGCAGAAGTGAGAGGGCATAGGTTTAAGGTGAGAGGGGAAGGATTTAAAAGGGACCTGAGGGGCAACATTTTCACACAGAAGGTGGTCTGTATATGGAATGAGCTACCACAGTAAGTGGTGGAGATGAGTACAATTACAACATTTAAAAAACACTCAGAGAGGTACATGGATGGAAAAAGTTTGGAGGGATATGGGTCAGATGCAGGCAAATGGACTAGTTCAGTTTAGAAACCTGGTCAGCATTGAGTTGAGCCAAAGAATCTGTTTCTGGGCTGTCTGACTCTAAGACTCTATGAAAGGGTAAATGTTCACATTACATCACCTGTAACCATCATACTGATATTACCCACAGTCACTGTATGGATACAAGGGGTTCTACTCTAGCTTTTGGAGGGGGCAGATGTATCTGTACCTGCTCCAGAGAGTCCCAGTATTTATGCCATACTAAAAGGTAGTTTTACTTTTGCTGCTATCATGTAATAAATCTTCCTTTAACTTAGAACATGCCTCTCCTGTAGTTTACAACAGTGCAGTCTCTACCACTAATCATTAAATGGCTACTGCAAATAATTTTAAGAAAAAATGTTTGGTGTCAGCAAATTACCTCAAACAACTGTTATGTCGTAGTGCAGACTGGCAGCAGTGGTTATGTAAGAACAGCCAATCCAAGAGAGCAACAGCTGTTGAATTGAAAATTGCAGTCCGTCAGATCAGATTAAGAATGTCATCAATAAATTAAGTCACACAGCACGGAAAGAGACCCTTCAGTCCAACCAGTCCATGTCAACCATAATCCCAAACTAACCTAGTCCCACCTACCTGCTCCTGGCCCATATCCCTCCAAATCTTTCCTTTCCATCTACTTACTCAAATGTCTTTTAAATGTTGTAATTGTACCCACATCCACCACTCCCTTAGGAAGTTCATTCCACACGCAAACCACACTCTATGTAAAAGATTTGCCCCAAAGTCTTGAAATCCCCCATCCTCGGGAAAAGGCAACTACCACTAATTCTATCTATACCTTTCATTGTTTTATAAAGTCCTATCAGGTTACCTCTCAACCTCATATGCTCCAGTGAAAAAAGTCACAGCCTGTCCAGCCTCTCCTTATAACTCAAACCTTCCATATTCGGCAACATCCTGGTAAATCTCTTCTGAACCCGCTCCAGTTTAATAATATCCTTCCTATAACAGATCAGCCAGAGCCTCCAGAAGAGGCCCCACCAATGTCCTGTACAACCTCAACATGACTTTCCAACCATGCCAAATGCCTTTTTAACCACCCTGTTTGCATATGATGCAAACTTCAAAGAATTATGCATCATCATCCCCTAGTTCCCTCTGTTCTACAATACTACCCAAGGCCCTACCATTAATTGTATAAGCTCTATCCTTTCTTGTTGTACTAAAATGCAATACCTTGCATTTATCCAGATTGAACGTCATGATTTGGAGGTGCCAGTGTTGGACTGGGGTGTACAAAGTTAAAAATCACACAATTTTTTCAGTCCATTTCAACTGATCTGATTTCCACTGAGCCAGATAGATGAGGGAACCTCAAACTCAATCCCAAAAAAGTCACAATCCAAATTTAGCTGGTTAAAATTGTTTGACATCAATAACTAACTAAATTGCTTCAGCATTCCTTAGTTGGAATGGGTACTATGTTTTGAAAGCACTGTCCCCCTGACAGGACACGAAAGATGAAGTCTTGTCTACCTGTCCTGACTGACACTATTCAAAAACAAGCAGTCAGTTTTCCTGATCAACATTCCTCGGTCAAGAATACCTGAGTCTTCATCTCATTGCTGCTTGTGTGCAAATTGCCTGCTGTATTTGTATAGCAACTAAACAACAATATTAAAGAGAGGGAGGCACTTGAGATGCTTTTTGGATATGTAAGGCAGACTAATTGCACTTGAAGAGTAAAGTGCATTAACACAAGTTCTTTTATCTTCTAAGTAATTTCAATAAACTAATTATACAAGGAAGGAAGGTTATTCATTCGTTTAAAACTCTCACACACAGAAAAAACAATCCTATGAACACACTGGAATCCTCCCCATCAATTTAAATCTAAATCCCAAAGCAATTGTCTAAGACTTAATTGAATTTCTAATTTTCCAAAAAGAGGATGGTTAAATAAAACACATGGAGCTGCTGAACACTATGAAAGATTAAACTGTGTTTATAAATAACCAGTACTAATTTACAGCTGAGTATATATGGATGTGATTGTCATCTCCAGCATGTGTTTAAGTGAGTGTCTCTGAAAGGAAACAGGTGGCCATTGAAAGGTCTCTTGGTATCCTACTTCACTCTGGCAAGACTTTCCCTCAAAGTCCTCCTGAGCATGTCAAGCATTTTCTTTCAATGCAGGCTGCCCTGTTAATTCCAAACCGCTCCGACTTTACTCCAAGTCTAATTAAAGCTGTAGGCTGGTTGGCAACGTTTGTTATAACACTGCCCTTTCACTTCAGGGGCATCCAACAAATGCAACCCAGACAGACAGAATGCTGGTCTCCTTTTTTCTGGCTGTGAACAGCTAGTATCAGATGAGTCTGGACTGTCTTAAGCCAGTTCCCAGAAAACAGGAATTTAAAAGCATAAGACTTTGAGCTCATGCAACTAACTCAACCAGTCCTCTTTTGCATCACTTTTTGTCTGTTTTCCCAAAAATACACACGATTTGTAAAATTTGTACATGGACATTACATAATAGTTCAAATTTTACATTACATACAATGCATTACATGTCCATTTCTTTCAGTACGTTGTATGAAGGAACTCACTATATGCTGGTTACAGTTAACAATATACACTTACAGTGGATATCCAACATTCTTTGGTGCACAACGCCCCAAAAATATTACATGGTTTCCAGTCTCTCAGAGTACTATGGCAGGAGCAGTCCTTTCCCATTTAGTCACTGCAGTGGCTGCCACAAGCTTCAGTGAATTTCTCAGCCCATAGTTCTAGTCCTTGGAATGTGCCCACCAGTATAACACTTGGAAGAACAGCATGCTTCAGGCAGACCAACAATGTCTTTGAGAGAGTTTGGTGCTTTGCGTTGTCCCTCGTACTCAATCACTTTAGCCAAAAATGTCCAGTGGAAAGATGCCAACCCCCGAATACATCACAGATAAGAAGAGAGCCAACAAAAGGGCAAGCATTTTTTTTATTCGTTTGTGGGATTTGGGTGTCACTGGCTGGCCAGCATTGATAGCCCATGCCTATTTGCTCTTGAGAAGGTGGTGGTGAGCTGCCTTCTTGAATCACTGCAGTCCACTTGCTGTGGATTAACCCACAATGCTGGAAGAGAGGGAATTCCAGGATTTTGAACCAAAAACTGTGAAGGTGGTATATTTCCAAGTCAAGGTGATGAGTGGCTTGGAGGGGAACTTTCTGGTGCGGGTGTTCAACATATCTGCTGCCCTTGTCCTTCTAGGAGGAAGTGGTCGTAGGTTTGGAAAACGCTGTCTAAGGATCTTTGGTGAATTTCTGCAGTGCATCTTCTAGATAGTATACACTGTTGCTACTGAGCGCAGGTGATGGAGGGATTAAATTTTTGTAGATTTGGTGTGTGTTGCTTTGTCCTGAATGGTGTCAAGCTTCTTGAGTGTTGTTGGAGCTGCCATCCAGGCAAGTGGGGAATATTCCATCACACTCCTGACTTGTGCCCTGTCAATGGTGAATAGATTTGGGGTGTCAGGATGTGAGTTACTTGCCACAGTATCTCTAGCCTCTGACCTGCTCTTGTAGCCACTGTGTTTATGTGGCGAGCCCAGTTAAGTTTCAGATCACTAATTTCCTGAAAACCACAGATTAATTCAGTCGTTGCTGAAATGACAAACTCAATCAAAAGTTTCCTTTGCAATGAAACTACATCCTAAGAATGGCCAAGTGAGCTTATTTATTTCATCAGAAACATTGATTAACTCATACAGCATGATTACACCTAACTTAGACCTTGCCAGCGTTTCAACTCAGACAATACAGCATGGAATATTAGTTTGAGTTCTTGCGGCTTCAATAGATTCAGGCTGGTAATCCAACAGAACATTCCCATTGTGTTCCCTCCTTTGAGTCATAAATATGGTGCTTGGTGTGTACAATGCAAAGCTCGTGAATAAATATCATGAAGCACACTTCAGCCAAAAGTTGAACTGGAGAAGAATGAAGGGACTACAGAGAATGCATTAGGTTCAGCTGCTAACCTGTGAAGTTACCCTACTTGTGTTTGAGAGAACCAGTGAACACTCATTAGCTAGAAAAACAAGGAACTCACATTGATGTGACACCTTTCAGATTGGCTTAGAATGCTTTACATCAACTAGGGGGAGGTGGGTACTGCAGATGCTGGAGATTAAAGTCAAGATTAGAGTGGTGCTGGAAAAGCACAGCAGATCAGGCAGCATCCAAGGAGCAGGAAAATCAACGTTTTGGGTCGGAGCCCTTTCCTGATGAAGGGCTTTTGCCCAAAATATCGATTTTCCTGCTCCTCGGATGCTGCCTGGCCTGCTGTGCTTTTCCAGCACCACTCTAACCTTGACTTAGAATGCTTAACAGTCAATGAAGAGCTTTTGAGGTGTAGTTACTGTTGTGCTGCAGGAACACAGCAGCCAATTCTGCAAACAGTCTGCTCAGCAAACTAATAATGAAACAAATGTTTATGTTTAACCATGAGAGAGTCACCTTGTGCAAGAGGCCAGGGTCTGCCACTGTCTGCAGAATGACAGCATAATAATACCATTCACACCTGAGATGTGAAAAGTTGTGGAATTTTTAGGCAATGCAAAATGTATAAACGCAACATCTATGATTTATCAATGTGGAAACATCAGACTTGAAATATCACTTGAAACAGGAAAAATGAGCACAATGAGCTTTGTGTTCAAATTGTCTGAACATCCCACCACACAGGGCTTGCATTGAAATACTCACCTTAGCATCACCTCTTAAAATTTGCAAAACATGGCATGCCTGTGCCTGGCCACGTAGCTTGCTAGTTGCCTCAGAGGTGATGAAAAGAGACAACATCCCCCTGTCAAAAATGCTCAATTGAGGTTTCATTACTTAGGATTGGAGAATAATAATGAAAAACTGAATGTGATTCATCTTGTAATGCTGACATTTTTATGTCATGTGTTGTGATGTTTTGTGCTGTTTTGTGTTTGGGTTTCAATGAAGAAAAATATGTTGAACCTTTAATTCCTTGCCCACACTTCTCTGAGAATAGTGTCTTTCCTTGGTCCTGGATTCTGATAGCTTTATTGGTGAAGTGGCTGCAAGTGGTTCTACATGTTTAAATCTGGACAGTGACTGCTGGATGATAGTCAGACCATGGAATAAGGGGTGATGACCACACACATTAATTTTCCATTAATGTTGTCACTGGACAGGCACCTGGAGAGGAGCAAACCCAGTTCATGTTTGTGGTTCTCATTAACCAAGGTATCAACCCTGGTCTAGTAGATCAGAAAATGGGGTATGCACTTCCCACTTTAGAGAATTAACACTTAATTCAGACTGATACTCCACACCTCTACTGACAGAACACTGTGCTGATGGAGGTGTCAGCTTTTTGTTGAGATGTTAAACTGAGACCTTCTCAGGTGGATGTAAAAGATCTCCTCTGTTTGAGGAAGAGCCAGAGACTTCTTCCCAATGTACCGGCCAATACTTATCCCTCAACTAACACCAAAGAAGCAGATGATCAGGTCACAATTTCTTTGGGCTTGTGAGAGTTTGCTGTACAAAGGTTGACTGCGGAATGTTCTACATTGCACCAGGGAGTACATTCCAAACACTTACAGTACCTCATTGTTTGCGAAGTGCTTGGGGTTGCTGAGGTCATGAAAGCTGCATAAAAATGCATCTTACTTTAATTCAAATACGTTACAGTCGTCCCCCTGTACCCACAGGGGATATGTTCCAAGCCTGAAACTGGGGATAGGAGCAAACCTATTCATTTCAATGGGAAACTTACCTTCCCGGCTGCCCCTTGGTCCCTGGTTCTGGAAGATTCCCTATAATATATTCGGGCTGCGGTAAACTGCAGGTAACTAAAACCACGGAAACTGGACCCACGGATACAAGGTCGCCCTGTGTTTCAATAAGTTATCTTCTCCAGAAGCCAACTGAACATCGATGAGACTGGGACCTGACGCCTTCCTGGGCAGCTAAAAATTACAAGAGTTCAACATTTCTGACCCTTCTTCAAAAAGATAATTCAGTTTTCTCTCCATAGATGGTGCCAGACATGCTAAGTTTCTCCAGCAGTTTCAGCATGTGCAGCTCTTTGCTTTATTTTAGAGTTCAAACTTGCTGGCTAACCACCAACTAGCTGGCTCTGAGGACACAGATTTACTCCCAAGTCAGGTGCAAGAAAATATAAGTCAGAAGATTGACCATGAGCCTTGCTGTATGACTATCATAATAATAGAATATTCTATTTATTACATACCCCTATATATTACCATAAAATATAATATTAATGTAATTATTTATAATTAAGCAACATAAGTAATCACAATATCAATAGTAATGTTTTCTCCAGTTCTCATTTTGGAGTTTACAAATTTATTTTTTAAGAGTCTCATTTTAGAGATTTATTTAAAGTGGGAGAAACTAGTACTGAAAAATGAGAAAACTAATTCTGCTAAATCTTGATTGAAAGTTCGACTAAAGAGCAGACACGAACTAAGTGTTCCAAAAGGTTTAATGCAGAAATAACTCATGGTAATTATATAGGTTGAAAATACAGTAAAACATGTGTAACCAAAATAGTTGGTCCCAATAGCAGAATCATAAAATAGATTGTCTTTCTAATTAGGAAATCCTAATAAATGATTCCAAATTAATGACCAAATTAAAAACTGCATCTACATTTTTCACTTCCTCCTGCTATTCCTGAACAGACCCAGTGAGCAGGACTGGAACTGGTTCCTCTGCCACATTGCCTGTAGATCTCTTCAGGTTTTTTTTCCCTTAGTGAGATTATATGTTCTGTTACTTCTGCTCTCCCTCGGCAATGCAGATTATTTCAAGGAATGCTATTTTTAACTTGAATCTTCCTCCCTTGCAGACTTTGCACGCTTCAGTCTTTCACTTTGAATATAGCAAAGGTAATCAGTGGAGTTGTACAGCGTTCCCCATTTAAGCTCACTTACCGAAAGTGCCACAGGATTTCTCAAGCTTCTCAAGTTAAGTACAAAGCAACTGTTACCATCCTCACGCTGTGAAACCTGTGGAGACCTGTTGAATTCCTTGCCCAGTGAAGCAGTCAAGGCTACCTCGTAGAATGTTTTTAAGGCAAGGATTTTTAGATTTTTGAACAGTAAAGGAATTAAGAGTTATAGTGAGAGGGTGGGTAAGTGGAGCTGAGTCCAAGAAAAAGATCAGCCATGATCCTACTGAATGGTGGTGCAAACTTAAAGGGCTAGATGCTCTACTCCTGCTCCTATTTCCTATGTTCTTAGGTTCACACCTTGGAGTGCCTCAGCTTTTCTTATAAGGTCCATGCAAGTTAAGTGGACCATCCAAAGATGGTTTACATATCTCCTCAAACACTGACACTCAGCATTTCTCACCTGCTATGAAATCTCACAGTCTCAGTAGGATGGTTTCTCTCTTTTGCTTCCATTTTGCTTGATTGTCTTTTCCAGTTTTATGTTTAAATACAGTGTACAATCATCCGTTCAAAAACTTTTTCTAATGAAGGCACTATAACAGAGTCCCAGAATGGTGATGGCGCAGAAAGAGGCTATTCAGCCCATCATGTCTCCAAATGATCATCTCACTCAGTGCTATCCAACTGCCTTCTTCCCATAAAACTTCCTTTTCAAATAACTCCAGCTCCCTTTTGAATGACTCAATTGAACCATCTGCCACCACACTCTTAGGCAGATAATTTCCAGCATTAACCATTCCCTGCATAAAAGAGGTTCTCCTCATATCACTTTTGTTTCTTTTACAAATTACTTTGAATCTGTGCCCTCTTGTTCTGGATCCTTTCGTGAATGGAAATAATCTGGATGTAGGTTTGCTCGCTGAGCTGGAAGGTTCATTTTCAGACGTTTTGTCACCATACTAGGTAATATATTCACTGAGCCTCGGACAAAGCACTGCTGGTGTTTCCTGCTTTCTATTTATATATTTGGGTTTCCTTGGGTTGGTGATGTCATTTCATGTGGTGACGTCATTTCCTATGGTGATGTTATATCCTGTTCCCATAATTTCTTCCCATTTAATCTGATTTTGAACACCCTGTCAGATCCACTCACAGTCCTTTCTTCTCTTAGGACGTATCCATGCCCCTCATGATTTTATAAACCTCTATAAGGGGTGACCTTATTGAGGTTTATAAAATCATGAGCAGATGGATAGGGTAAATAGGCAAGGTCTTTTCCCTGGAGTGGGAGAGTCCAGAACAAGACGGCATAGGTTTAGGGTGAGAGGGGATAGATTTAAAAGGGAACTAAGGGGCAACATTTTCACGCAAAGGGTGGTGCCTATATGGAATGAGCAGCCAGAGGAAGTAGTGGAGGCTGGTACAATTGTAACATTTAAAGGGCATCTGGATGGGAAGGGTTTCGAGGGATATGGGCCAAGTGCTGGTAAATGGGACTAGATTAATTTTGGATATCTAGTCAGCATGGACAAGTTGGACTGAAGGGTCTGTTTCCATGCTGTACATCTCTATGACTCTATGGCCATAGTCCCAGATTCTCTAATCTATCCTCAAACTGGAACTCTTGGTCCACGAATTTTTTCTCATCTACACACTCCTCATCCTTCTTAAAGTGTTGCATCAAGAATTACACTTGCCATTCCAACTGGTGCCTTGTAAAAGTTCAGCATAACCTCCTTGCTCTTGTACTGTATTCCTCAATAATAATTCCTTGGATGCTTCATGCTTTACTAACTCTCTCCATCTGTCCAACCAGCTTCAATAACTTAAGCACACATACACTCAGGTCCCTCTGCTCCTGTCCCTCCTCCAGAATTGTGTCGTTTATTGTGTATCACTTCTCCATGTTCTTCCAACCAAAATATCACACTTCTACACAATGAATTTCATCTGCCACATTTCTACCCATCCCACCAACCTCTGCATGCTTTCTTGCAGTTCTACACTACTGCCATCACTATTTATAATGCTTTCAGGCCTGTTCTTTCTCATTGCTGTTAAAGTCTGAGAAGAGGTTCCTGCAGAGTCATTGGGTCAACTTACTGGAACTCTCTCTCTTACACCACTGTGGGTCTGCCCATACCACTGCAAATAAATTTTTGCAGTGGTTCAGGAAGACAGCTCTCCATCATCTTTTCAAAGGCGGCTAAGGACGGGCAGTAAATGCTGGTCCAACCAGCGATGCCCGCATACTCTAGTGACTTTTAAAAAAAATCAATTGCATATTCCAAATGTCTGAGCAGGTTTAGTGGAACCCTGCAAATGTCAACAAACAAAGCTGGAGAAGCTGAGCTAAATGAAGTTAATTTGACAACTCAGAGGCTTGCTCTGTGCCAGCCACTTGCTCCTCCTTCCTGTCACAAGGCACAGATTGTAGTTTAGCTTATTACTTTGCAAATGACTTGCAGACTTTCAAACGATTGCTGCACATGTTGACAGATGTCAAGCATCTAATATAATATGGAAGTGTTCTTGTGGTTACTAAGGGTGATTTGATGATAGTGAAAAAGAAATGTTCAGTTGTGTGTAAGAATAAAATAAACAAACAAAGTGTTCTTGTGGTAGGGCTCTTGTCGTGCAGTGGTAGTGTCCCTATCTATGAGCATGGAGGCCTGTAGTCAGGTCCCATTGCTCCTGAGGTGTGCAACAATATCTCTGAAAGATAGCTTGGAAAATATAGAATTATACAGTACAGATCAGGCCCTTCAGGCTATCAGGTCTGCACTACTAAGTCTGTATAAAAGATTTCTTGTGGTGAGCAGTAGCATCTCTCCTGCTCCAAAGGTGTGTGGCCCATAAAATTAAAGAACTGTGGATGCTGGCAATCTGAACCACAAACAGAAGGTACTCGAGAAACTCCACCAGTATGGCAGCATCTATAGAGAAGGGGAAAAAAAAACCTTTTGGAGAGCAGTGACCTCATCTGAGATGTGAAAGATTAGCTCTGCTCTTCTTTCAACAGATAATATTGCCCAGATCTGCTGAGTTTCTCCAGCAATTTCTGGTTTTGTTTCTGATTTCCAGCATCCACAGTTCTTTAGTTCTTTCTTGCACAATGTTCTCTCTGCTTTCTCAACAGATTCTACCAGACCCGCTGAGTTTCTCCAGCAATTTCTGTTTTTGTTACAGATCTTCAACATTTGCAGTTCTTCATTTTATTTTACAAGGCAAAATGAATTGTATTGGATAAACTGGATTGAAGAGTTTCCACCTTAGTCAAATAAAACATTTTGAATTATTCTGAACTGTTTGAATTGACCATGTTATATATGGCTCCCAGGCCCATGTTTCTCTCTCACAGGGGAACTTGAGGTGTTCCATATCCTGTTGGCTTTGTCAGATCAAATTCAGAAAGGCATCATTTCTTTCCCCAGTGAATCAATGCAGTTTCCTCAGACCCCCCACCTCCCCAGTCGCATCCAGTAGCAAAGGGAGTCCTTGCACAGGGGTGAACAGCTCCCAAACATAACATTCTTCCCACAAATTTTATCACGCCATGCTGATGTTTGTCTCTCTTGAGATAATTCAGACATTTTAAAAAAAAATCTTTATTCATTTACTTGTTCATTCCATTTCCTTTTGAATCTTATTCTTATTCTAGATCTTATATAAGAATAAGACAGATCTTATTCTACCCAATCAATGATGATTTTGTTTGACATGACAGTATTGGGAAATTTGACTGGATAATAGAATCATATCTGTAATTTCTAGATTCAGGGCTAATTTTGAAATTTTTTTTATTGTTAAAAGCAAAACCATTTCATAGGCCAGCTTACAAACCGAAGTTGTAACGACTCTTTAGATTAATTACCTTGAACACTGTTCACTGAGCAGGTATCTCAGTGAACTTGTATTGTGCCTGTATGGGTGACATTCTCACACACTTTGCGAAACTAGATTAATCAAAGTTAACTAAACCGGATTGTTAAATAAAAATTGACAAAGCTTTAAAAAAGTATGTTTATTTTTACTGTGATTCTATGTTTATATTGAGTTAATTTCTGCCAGTTATCTCAAAGCAAGACACTAAGTAAAACTGCTGGTTGATGAACTTATGCAAATTTCTTGGAGTTTATAGCAATCGATGTAGAATGTAAGACACCCTTCTCCTAATCTCTAATCCATTTGGATAACATTTGGTAATCCAGAATAATACTAATGCCCACTCAGTTAGTAAAGATAAAGCCACCCTAGTCCTAGTGGACTGAGATAATCATTTGTTCAATCCACAGAGTCACCACACCACAGGTGATGAATCATACAATCCCTACCTTCTGGAAGCAGGCCATTTGACCCAATGAGTCCTCACTAACCCTCCAAACAGCAACCTACCCAGACCACACCCTCGGCCCTGTCCCTGCATTTCCCATGACTGACCAAACTAGCCTGCACACCCCTGAACACGATGGACAAGTTAACATGGCTAATCCATCTAACCTACACATCATTGGACTGTGGCAGGAAACCAACTCGGACACAGGGAGAATCTACAACCTCAACACAGACAGTTGTCCAAGAGTGGGTTTGAACCCAAGACCGCGGCACTGTGAGGCAGCTGTGCTAACCACTGAGCCACTGTGGAACCCAGTTGAGAAGGTTAGCTCCTCATGGTAAGCTCAGCTGATGCAGGAATTGAACCTGCCAGCACTCTGCGTTGAAAAGCTAGCTTACCCCACTCAGTTACTACCAACATAATCCAAATGCCTGTAGTTTTCAAACCTGACTATACTGCAGATCACTCACTGACGAGTCATCCTTAGCATTGTTTATAATGAATTGTCAATTAGATGTGTCCCTATAATTGTTGCAGTTCATGTACTTTGTGTGTATCTGCTTAAGACAGGGCAAAGTGATAGTGTCAGGCCAACTGTCCCAGGACTGATATAATGTCACTTTGTTCAGTGTTTAACATTAGTGACAAGTTTGAGGGATGATTTGTTTAGGTAATGAAAACAGCAAGAAGAGTACTGTCACTGTGGCCACATATGGATTAGATATATCACATCTGGCTGTGGGGGAAGGTTCATGTTTACAAACATATACTTTATTCATAAACTGTAAAGGAGTAATGACAACTCAAAGTTGACACTGCAGAAAGAACAAAGCTAATTAATTTATTTCAATAATTATGCAACTACATTTACACTTATAGTTAATATCTGTAATATTCATTTCATGTCAAATATACATTGCAAGGTATAGAGTACAATGGCCCTTCAGGGGGAAAGCAAAGCTTTTGGGGAAAAGGCAGAAACATGGTGTTGAGGATCGTCAGATCCACCACAATCTTATTGAATGGCAGAGGAACCTCGATGGGCTGAATGGCCTATTTTAGCTGCTTATGGCCTTATAAGCTATGGTAAGGAGACATTAATAAAAAGTGGCCTTTCCCCATTGTCCCTCTGTAGGCTGCTCCAAGCTTTACTGAGGCCTGGACATTGGAGTATGTCAGTCTACAGCCACTGGTGTCAACAGTTTTATGCATTGGAAAACCAATAGCTTCGGCAAGATCAAGAAGGGTCTTATACTGAGTCCCTAGTTTGTATTGTTCCTTGTGTTCACTCACTTTAATTCTCAATTGCACATTTGTCACACAATTTGATGCCTGTTCTTTTCCAAGCCATTATCCACCCACTATGGCCTGACTTGTTCTCTTAAAGTCGTCATCATGTCATACCATTGTACATCATGGAATCAGACCCTTCGGTCCAACTCGACCATGCCAACCAGATATCCTAAATTAATCTACTCTCATTTGCCAGCATTTGGCCCATATCCCTCCAAACTCTTCCAATTCATGTACCCATCCAGATGCCTTTTAAATGTTGTAATTGTACCAGCCTCTACTACTTCCTCCAGCAGTTTATACCATACATGCAACACCCTCTTTGTGAAAAAGCTGCCCCTTAGGATCCTTTTAAATCTCACCTTAAACCTATGCCCTCTAGTTTTGGATTCCCCTACCCCGGGAAAAAAAAGACTTTGGCCATTCACCCAATTCATGTCTTGTACCTTTGCACAAAAGTGCATTCTTTTAGTTTTAAGAAAAAGGCCAGCCTCACAGGCATCTCCCAACCTTTCTTTGATATTATATAAGGTACAATTCCTACTCTGAAAATGAGTTAATGTCAGGGAGTGTAGCAGTCAAGATGCCCTATTTGGTTTCCATCTCTCCAGCTGGAGACATGGTAGAGGCGAGGTACACTTGGTTAAGGGATGAATGCAGTTTGCTTTTGATGCCATTCTCCCCTACGGCAGTGACCAAACCCTCTCCTCCACCCAGCTTTCCCAGTACCCCCAAAATAATGGGGGAAAACTGGACAAAGAGTTGAAAGTTGGATATACACTTGAGGGAAATAAGGTTACAGGAATAGAACAAGGGAATGGGACTGACGGGATTCTGCAGGGAACTGACATGGTTTCAGTAGTTCTTTCTAGACTCTAATGAATCCATGACCTTAAGTAGAACTTAGGTGAGTTTGTTGAGGGTCACTGGAATCTTTGGAAACTGTGACCTCAATTTAGAACCTTCAAGGAAAAAGAAAGACAGAAAGGTAATTTTAAGAAAACAGAATTTTGGACAAAGCCAGCTGGCCTGACAGTATCTGTGGAGAGAGATGATTTGGAGATGCCAGTGTTGGACTGGGGTGTACAAAGTTAAAAATCACACAACACCAGGTTATAGTACAACAGGTTTAATTGGAAGCACACTAGCTTTCGGAGCGACGCTCCTTCATCAGGTGGTAGTGCATAATCACCTGATGAAGGAGCGGCGCTCCGAAAGCTAGTGTGCTTCCAATTAAACCTATTGGACTATAACCTGATGTTGTGTGATTTTTAACTTTGTGGAGACAGAAACATAGTTGACATTTTGAATTTGATATCATTCTTTCTCAGAACTATTCTGAACAAGAATCATACCAGAATTGAAATGTTAATTCCTGTTTCTCTCTCCACAGATGCTGACAGTCATGCTGAGTTTTTTTTCCAGCATTTTCTGTGTCTGTTTCAGATTTCCTGCATCTGAGGTACATTATTTTGAAAAAGGTAACTTGATCATGTGTACAAGAAGAAGCAATCCAACCATTGAAGACCTTCCCTCATTAGTATACCATTTGATAAATCGACTGTAAAGAATTTTCTGATGCGGTTTATTTGAAGTGTAACATTCAGGGAAAGGTTCTACCCCTCACTGACATGAGGGATATTACAGCTACCTATTAAACAGCAACAAAATTTCACTATTGTGTACACGTGGCTCACTAATGGTCCTGAAGAAAGGCTTATGCCCGAAACGTCGATTCTCCTGTTCCCTGGATGCTGCCTGACCTGCTGCGCTTTTCCAGCAACACATTTTCAGCTATGTAAACAATTAGTACATTCAGACTGCTGCTAGCTTTCGTTATGTTTCTGTCTGGTTACTAGCTATCTGTTGCCTTCAATATTGTTGTAGCCCTGCTAATTGTACATTGCTCCCTAATTACAGACTGCAAGTTGTTGTCATGGAACCTTGTGCATGTACATTACTCAACTCCTCACAACCCTCACTTCTCTGAAGCCCTCGCCCCTCGCTGAATGTCAAACCTCTTGCCCCACATCAATATGACACACCTGAACTGTCCTCCATTTAAACTTGGGAAGGGAGAAACGATGGTAAGAATGCCTCTCTCTACAATGTTACTTGAAACCTACTTATTTGGCCACGCTTTCAGTTCCCTATGCTCAGTTCTCTTTCAGTTCAGGGCCAGTTTGAGTCTGAATACAGCCCTGTGGAATTTTCCTACACTACACCAATGGAAGCTATTGTTTCCTTTTGCTGTCACTGCCAAGCAGCTGACTGCTTCTTATCATCTGTAAGATAAATAAAAAATGCTGGAAATACTCAGACAGCAACTGTGGAGAGAAACAGAGTTAACAATTAACGAGGTAAAACAGACAAATGGGAATACTATTGGAGAGAAGTGCACAATCTTTTCAAGATAGGTATTCCCTAGAACCAACCAAACCATTCTATTGGAGTTATTTGAAGATGTAACATGTGCTATGGATAATGGGGAACCACTGGATGTACTGTACTTAGATTTCCAGAAAGCCTGTGATAAGGTGCCACATCAGAAGTGACTGCAGAAAATAAAAGTTCATGCTGTAGGAGGCAGCATGGATTGAAAACTGGCTGGCTAAAACAGGAAGCAGAGAGTAGGCATAAATAGTTTTTTTTTCAGTTTGGTGAGTGTGATGTGCCACAGGCATCAGTGAAAGGGTTAACACTGATGTATGCAGCCCAAGTGAATAATGGCAATGAAGCAATGTCATTGAATTAGTAATTCAGAACCTAGGTAAATGTTCTGAGGACAAATTGTGACACAGTAAAAAGCCAGTGTAATGATGACCATGTAACCACTGTCTGAGTACCCATCCGGTTCATTAATGCCTTTTAGGGAAGGAAATCTGATGTCCCTGGTCAACATATGACTCCAGACACACAGCAATGTGTGGTCGACTCTTAAATGCCCTCTGAGTAATTAGGGATGGGCAATAAATGCTGGTCTAGTCAGTGACAATAACATCTCATGAACAAATAGTTTTAAAAATCTGATGAATATACTCAAGGTTAAACAATATAGACAAAGAAAACTATTCCCATCAGCTGGTGGGACAAACACTTAGGGGATCCAAATTTAAGTCTGTGAATGTGAAGGCTGGGGAAGCATTTTATACAGAGAGCAGTGACAATCTGCCTACGTGGAAGTTGAGACCCTTGAATATCTTCCTAAACAGGCTCTGCATTTTCTAATTAACCTGTTCAAAGACGGTATTACACACCTCTGGAACAGGTGGGGGCTGAACCAAGGCTTCCTGGATCAGGGGTAGGGACACTGTCACTGTGCCACAAAAGCCAGCTCCTCAATAGGCTTAATTTTTATTCACTGGTGGAACACTGGCTGGCCAGCATTTATTGCCTGTCCCTAGCTGTCCTTGAACTGAATGGCTTGCTGGACCATTTTCGAGGGGTGTGGACCTGACAAGGGAGTCACGGAGGGAATGGTCTTTTCGGGACACTGTTAGGAGTGGGGAAGGAAATATATCCCTGGTGGTGGGGTCCGTTTGGAGGTGGCGGAAGATGATGCGTTGTATGCGGAAATTGGTGGGGTGGAAGATGAGGACTGGGGTGTTCTGTCTTTGTTGCGTTGGGAGGGGTGGGTTTCGAGGGCAGTGGTGCTTGGCGGAGATGCTGGAGGGTATCGACAACCACGTGGGAAGGGAAGAGAAGTTGCAATCATGGAAGAAGGAGGCCACCTGGGACTTTCTGAGATGGAATTGGTCATTCTGGAAACAGATGTGGCAGAGGCAGAGGAATTGGGAATAAGGGATGGAGGTAGGGTGGGATGAGGTGTGATTAAGAGTGTGGCGCTGGAAAAGCACAGAAGGTCAGGCAACATCCAAGGAGCAGGAGAATCGACATTTCGGGTTGGAGCCCTTAATCAGGAAGGGCTCTGGCCTGAAACGTCGATTCTCCTGCTCCTGGGATGCTGCCTGACCTGCTGTGCTTTTCCAGCAACACACTCTCAACTCTCATCTGCAGAGGCAAAAGTGAGGACTACAGATGCTAGAGATCAGCGTCTAGATTCGAGTGGTGCTGGGAAAGCACAGCAGGTCAGGCAGCATCTGAGGGAGGAGCAGGAAAATCGACGTTTCGGGCAAAAGCCCTTCATCAGGAATCAAAGACCTCACTGTCTCCTGGGAGGAGGTGTAGTCTAGGCAGCTGTGGGAGTCGGCGGGCTTCCACTTTCTGCACAGAGAGCCAGCATGAACTCGATGGGATGAGTGGTCTCCTCCTGGCATGTTACAGCGTGTCTGTTGACGCTGCTGTTGTTGTCCCTGAGAGTTCTGGCGGCTTGTCGCTGCCTTTATCACCTTGCTGCAGTCTGATTGCTGGCAGTGCTGCCTGTGTTGAGCGGTCTAGCCGTGTACACACACACACACACACGCTTCCCGGCCGCTTGCCGAGCAGCCAGAGTTCGTTCTGTTCTCACGACCTCTCGGCTCTCCCGTGTCACGTGGGGGCTATTCAGTCCTTGCCAAGAGCTCAGAGTACAAACTTTGGCCGCAAGGGAAAAACTCTGCCAACTTTTTTTTCTCTCTCTCTTCTTCCCCCAGCCCTCGTTCGCTCCCCCCTCCTCGAACTATGTTCAGAAGCAACGCTGGCAAAATAAACTTGTTGAAATCATTTTTTTTTTCATTCTGCTTTTGGTAATAGGAATCTTGCAAGAGCACAGAATTTGGATGCACGCTTTTTTCTGGGGGAAAAAAAAACTTAGTTTACCTGCAATTTTCCCATTTAAACGTAGATTAGGAATCTGGATTTGCAAACGCTTGGAAAGATTCTCAATTAGAAGTCAGCGTGTCAAATAAAAGTTAAAGATTTCTTACGCTGGGGGTGTTTAGATGCTCTCAAACTGGGTAGTGTTCATAATTTGCTGTGATATGAAGTTGTGTGTGATTTTAAAAGAAAGTTGTTGGAAAGGCGGCTGAATCTCACGGGCTTGCGTGTTGGGGCTGGGTATTTTGTCACAAGAGGCGCCCGGTGTAATCGAATAAGGCTGAAGCTGAGCAGTGGCGGGTGGATAAGCGCACGGCGCTCCCCACGCCGTTGGTATACACAGTCTCTCTCAGTGCAGGAGCGCCCTTTTCTGGTCAGCTCACGTAAAGGCCCCTAACACACGCTTCATCACTCACCGAGACGACTTGTACAATGTGTGAGAGAATGCAGATCGGAGAGAAATCCAAATGACCTCAGACACACACACACACACAAAAAATTGTGTTTTTTTGTTCCCCTATTGAGGAGGAATTAGGAATGTTATTGTCTCCATGAAGACAGCGCCGGGTAAAATGTAACCATCTCACACCCATTTTGCAACTCCTGTTTGAAACTAATATGTATCTGTGGCACCTCTAATCTATTCGCACGTATCAGTTGGCGACCACTGCTGATGCTTATCGGTAGCATTTTATCGAATGTAATTTCAGACACTGATCAACTTCCAAGTATCAGATTCATAAAGGTTAATCATTTTCAAGTGCGTATAAAGACTGGCGATGATTTAGGCCAGGATAAATCTGTTTATGAGTGTGCTGGAGATGTGCACTCCCATTTGCAGACACTTGTCGCCGGTTTTCTGTGTCTAACTGCTGCCCCCTCGACTGTAGCATTCTGCTGGAAGTTATTAACCCCGACCCTGGATTCCCAGGCACTTCAATGAAACTCGCCGCAGTGTTGCACACTCGACGAGACCCTCTTTTGAAACTTGGCTTTAATTGCTTTTATTCAATTGGGAAGGGGGGGGGTGAGGGGTGAGTGAGAGAAAGATACATTCCCCGCCTTTTAGTCAGCCATCTATTCTCTGGAACAATGTTCAGACATTTCCCGCCTTTTGCGATTTTCTGCATTCAGATAAACTGGGTCGGTGCAGGAAACAGCTCCTTTTGTCCAAAAGTGCGTGGCAGATGGCGCTGATTATCTTCAATTTATTGTAAACCCCTTTCTCCCACCCTCAGAAAAACAAAATATGTTCTCCGTGCATCCCTCAGATCGCCACAGGAACAGACCTGGCTTTGGATTGTAACTGGGCCTGTGCTCAAGAGCTGGGACCCAGACACGGCTGACTTGTGAATTATGTCTGGTGTATTACGCATCAGCAGGGCGGGAGGTTTAACTTGGCCAGTCAAACTAGCAATAGAATGGTCTGAAAACCTCTCTCGTCATACCCAGTACATTTAGAGGTCAATCAGGTGACTGCTTATATAGAAAACATTTTATTTTCTGTAACAAGAAAGGCAAATCAAAAATTTACAAAAAAGACTTTGGTATATGGCACTTATAACAGGTTCAAAAATTTATCAAAAGATTTCTTCCCCCACCCCCCCAAAAACAGTAAAATATTGCAAAATCAGTTACATGGAAACCAATGTGTACACTATTTACATCCCAAATAAATAAGTCTCTTATAATGATAAGTACAAGTGTCCCGAACAATGGAACAGGTTTAACTGGTCAGTTTAAAGTTTTATTTTAAAACAAGTCCTTCCACATTCACCAAGGTCTCCAGACAGACTCGGAGTTGTCCGGACCCGTGCTCACTCCGAGCGGGCTGTGGCTCTGAGAAACTCCGGGGATGTTGGGCCCGAACACGGCCGAGGTCATTCCCTGGACGGGGGATGTCAGTTTGGAGTTGGGAGGCCCCGCTGCCGAACTGACGGCCACCGGGAGGTTAGCATTGGCGTAGAGCGGGATGACCGGGCCGGTTGTAATCTGTCCGCTGGACGAAGCGAACGCCGGGTTCGGGATCAGGAAGGCGAAGTGGCCGTCCGTGGCGGGCACCAGCTGGAAGCCGCCGTAGACCTTCGGGGAAGCGGCTTCGGCCGGACTCAGTTTGCACGGCATGTTGACCCCGCCACTGGCCGGGACCGTGGCCGGGAGCTGGACGTGGAGGGGCTGGTTCAGGTGAGCTCCTGGCACCGAGGCCACGTTGGATGGAGCCTGCGAGTAATTCATGGCCACCATGTGTCCCAGGCAACTGGATAAGTGACTGAGGAGCCGGGTGCGAACATCAGTGTTAACCCCTTCACAGGTCGACAGGAAGCGAGTCACTTCGTTCATACACTCGTTAAATCCGGCTCTGTATTTACCCAGGACCGTTGGATCCGCAGTTAAAGCTGCTGCAAAGCAATAAGACAAAATTAGAGGATACAGACTGAGCTACAGCAAAGATTAAACATCAGATTTAGAAACCAAAGATTTACAAGTGCTATCACTTTTAAAGCCCTCTCAACAGTCCATTGACTTTACTCACCGGTCATTTGTACACGTTGGAGATTTCGAAGGTGTTTCACTGTCATTTCGAGGATGTCAGCTTTTTCCAATTTGGAATGCCTGGAACTCTGACAATAAAAAATAAATAGTGTTAAAACATGATTACCTGCCCCTCAAGATATACAAGAAAAAACTGGTCAGTGGGATCTGTTCCCAAAAAGAAACTTTGCTGCCAACTTACATCTTTTTTCAGGGCATCCAGGATCAGGGTTTTAAGTTGACTCAAACTCTCGTTAATTCTTGCCCTGCGCCGCTTTTCCATAATGGGTTTGGAAGACTGTTGAGGGGGGGGAAAAAACCGTTTGAATAAAATTGTACCTTTACTTCGCACCTTTTAAAAAAAAATCCGCGGGCACCTCTTTCTAGCTTCCCCCCCCCCTTAAAAGGACAACTGCATACTGTATATGCACCAAGGTATTTACCTTTCTGTTCTCACTCGCACTTTTGGGTTTATCCGGAGTTTGAGGAGAGTTTGCAGATGAGCCAACCGTGGGGGAAATGGAAGGTTTCTCCATGGTGTCAGTCGGCATTCCCGAGAGAGATTTCTGCAAGACCCCGCCGAAATAATTAAAAATAAAGAAAACAAACCGGCCGGCGAAAAGGATCACAAGAAGAAGATGAAATGGAAGGCTGGGGTGGCAAACTTGCAACAGGTTTGTGTCTTGGGGAATGGTAGCAGTGACTGGAGGTGGATACAGCGACGATGTATGTTTCCCCCGGACACTTTGCAGCGATTTCCAGGGGCCACTGTAGCAATTTGTAGCAATCGCGGCCGCTGTAGCAATCCCGGTATTTATAAGGCGGCGGCCAATCGCAGCGCGTGTGAAACCGTCTCCACATTCTTTCCCACACTCGGCCCAGCCAATGGCAGCGCCGCTAATTGGCCCGCGGGTGTGGGGGGGTGCCGTCCCGAGCGGCCCATTGGCCACCGCCCCCCGCGCGCTGTCACTCACGAGCTGGGCCGGGCAGGCGGCACGCGCGCGGGTTGGGGAGCTGGTGGGAGGGTACACTGAGAGTCGGGGCGTGGGGGGGGGGGGGGGGGGGTGTCGGAGTGTTGGTGGAACCCACACTCCTCCCCCTCCCAGCTCCGGGGGCCTGTCAATCATTGCCCGGGCTCCCGGGCTAAATCATTGCTGACAGGTGACATCTGTCGGCGCGCGAGGCAGCCGCTGTCAGCCCCCGGAATAGCAAGCCGGAGCACGTGCCGCAGCGCTTTGCAACCGAGATTGCTTCCCTCCACCCACCCCCACCTCCCCTCCCCTCCAACCACACACCCTCCATCCCCCCAATCCCTCTGCAGTTTAACCCTTTCCTCGCTACGAGTTGATGCCGGGGTGGGTGTGGGGGAGAAACAAACACCGTGGCTAGCTCGAGTTTGCCCAGCGGTTTTTTTTTTGCGCTGAATGTTCGCTATTTTAGCGGGGCACGGCGTTCGTGAATATAAAAGACTTAATTATTGCAACGCATTGAACTCTTTGCAAGTGAAGTTAGTTTAGCGAACAGTTTCTTTATTGTGATGTATTGCACTACGAATGCTGCTTAAATTTGTGAATGATTTCCACCATTGTAACATTTTGAACTCTTGCAGGTTGTTAGGTTTTTGTAAACTTAATTGTTGCAATGCATTACGAATAGCGCTTACATGAGTGAATGATTTCACTATTGCAACATTTTGCTCTCCTACTAATGAATTTTGTTAGGTTTGTGAACGATTTCATTCTTCTAGTGCGTTGTTCTATAAGATTTGTGAATATTTATTGCAACACGTTACTCTCCTACTAATAAACAACGTTACATTTGTGAACGATTTGGTTATGGCAGTGCATTGATCTGATGCATGAATTTGTTAATAATTTCATTATTTCAAAACATTGCAGTGTTAAGAATGAATAATGTAACAGTTATCAACAATTTCATTATTGCTGTTCCATACTTGCAGTGTTATATTTGAAGCTGTTGTAAGTGCCAACTGGACAGGCAAAGTTTCTTTTATAATTCGAAGTTCGGAAAAAGTCACATCGGACTCGAAACGTTAACTGCTTCTCTCCACGGAAGTCGCCAGACCTGCTGAGTCTCTCCAGCATTTTCTGTTCCTATTTATATTTGTTATTCTGTTGTATTTTTTTTAAAAAGGGTACAATATCTAATATATGTAACACTTGAGTAACAAGAATGACAATATTACATGATTTGGAGATACCGGTGTTGGACTGGGGTGTACAAAGTTAAAAATCAAACACCAGGTTATAGTCCAACAGGTTTAATTGGAAGCACACTAGCTTTCGGAGCAACGCTCCTTCATCAGGTGATTGTGGAGGACACAATTCTAAGGCACAGAATTTATAGCAAAAATTTACAGTGTGATGTAACTGAAATTATACAATGAAAAATACCAGGTGAGTCTTTCATCTGTTCGAATGCCATGGTAGTTTCGCTTCTTTCATGTGTAAATCACATTCAGAGAGGTTTAGGAAGATCTGCCTTTACATTTATACACTGAAAACAAAAAAATCGCTGGGAATCACAGCGGGTCAGGCAGCATTCATGGAGAGAGAGCAAGTTAACATTCCGAGTCTGCATGACTTTTCATCAGAACTGACGTGAAGTATGAAGCATTTATGCCATAGTGGGAGAGATTCGCTTTTGTCATTGGATTTTTTTTGCGGAAATGATCAAGGGTTTTGCACAGAAGCTCTTTTGGAGAAGGTAAAACATGCGGCAGCAATAGGGATAGCTCTTTGTAGGAGCAGGGGAGCTTCGGTGGCGAAAGAGTTAAGAGCGAGCAGGGCTTTCTGCGTGTGTTTGCGGCCACGGGGAAGGCTGTGCCCTGTGCAAGCCATGGGAAAACCCCGCCCCCTCCGAGCCTGGAGCTGGCTGCGTGAGCAAAGAGCCGGCACTGCAGGCTGCAGTGTAAACAGAGGCCCAAGCGGCACGGTTCCATCCCCCCGGCTCCCTCTGCCTCCCCGCCCGCACTGAGGAGCTGCAGTCCGGGCAACCTCCGGCGCGTGGCAGCCTCCTGCCTGAGCCAGCAGCAGCATACACACCGAGGCATGCACAGATGATAAGAATTGCAGCAGCAAAGACATAAATAGACTTTGCAAGCATAGAATAGTTTGCAAAAATGCATTCGTTTAAAGAAAATTTGATGCTGGAAAATTCTAATATTCCAACAATGCGCACCATCATTTCCAAGGTGCTGATGCATTGAACATATGACATAAATTGCATTTAGATCCGTTTGCAATTTATCAATCGATTGTTCAAAGTAATTGTAATGTGGGACTGCATGGTGCTTTTCCCCCCAACGATTTACCGACTTATACGTCCAAATTTACGTTCAAGTTTTTTTTTAAAGTTTCCAAATCCAAGCGATTAATAACTACTTGCATGGTGAAGTTTGTCAATAATTAGGAAGATCCCGTTCTCTGCCGTCTCGTGTGTTAAGAGTTGGTTGAGTGAATTATTATTTTCGGCACGCTATCCCTCCTTAAAGGAAGTAGCGTGTACAGATTTGTTGCTGTGTCCTGTGGGTCAAGTCTTGTGTTGGGTTCTTTGTAGGGTTTTGTATTTGAAGGTGAGGGTTTAAAAACAATCTATTATTACGGCTCAGCAAAAGCCACCCATGTGTTCACAGTAAACAGAAGTCAAGTCTCCCGTCGTAAAAAAGCACAAAAGACACAATGGTGATTTAATTTTTCTTGGCTTGAACTACAGCCCCATCCTGTAACTAACAGCTGTGCAAACTTAGCAAGAGAAACCTGCAATTTACGTTTCAACTTCTCCATATAATAACAGAGCATTCGAGAAATGTCAAAAAAAGTAAAAACTTAATTAGTTTGAAAAAAAAATTCAAGGCGCCTTGTTCCCCCTGCCCGGCGCTGCATCACATTCGATACTATCCCAATATCTTAACAGTATTATGTCAGGTGAAAAAAATTTCACTACGTCATTCCAGCATTTAAAAAGGTCAGTACAACGATTTACAGTTAAGTAGTTCAGCCATAGCACCGACTTGGAAAAATAGTCACAGAGCTGTAACAAGGATTTGTCCTTAATAAACGCATTGCCATGTGTGTTAAATTGACACCTTTTGCATTTAATGCCACAAATACAAAGTGTGGATAGACATCGATTCAGCCTTTTGAACCAGGATTTTGATTTATTCGTTTGCACGCCCCTTATTGAGTTTATCCCAAGTTTTACTTCCAGTATAAATGTTGTTTTCATGTTGCTATAACTCGCTTTCCAATCAGGTCTCTACTGAACATCTGTGCCGATGTGTTTAAATTCTGATGTTGTGAATGTTTTTAACCGTGATCTTTTTGAACACATCACTGCAAATACTTACAGGAAATCACCAACTTCAATACCCCCTCCTCGACTTTCAGTCTTGTTATAAGGAAGTGATTAACAGTAAATGCAAAGTCATTTTACCGGAGAACTTTAAAGCGCAATACTTCTAAATCACTGGGATTATATAAGATTATTATAGAAACCCACTAATGCAAAATAAGATCTTGCATTTTCTTAGATTCGTTTTTTATGTTCACTCGGTGCAATACACTAAATGCAGACTATATAAAAAGTCTTTAAAAACTAATGATTTATTCAAAGCGTGTCGCTGGCTTTGTACATGCCGAACAGGAGTGCCAACCTTCACTTTTATGAACTGCAAAGTTTTGATACGATTTAGTTTTGGTTATCGTTTTGAACCGCACCTCTCCGTGCTATGAGATGAATCACCATTTCGTTGGCATCGGTGGCCAGGGCCGTCAGTTCAGACAGTGTCCGCCAAGGGGCGCTCCTAGGCCTGGGGCCAAGGTGAGAAAACTTTTCCAAAACTTCTCCAGGATTTGTGGACTTTGTCCAAAAAGGCTCCCCAACGCCAGCTGAATGTTGAACAAAAAAAAAACCCAACAGTTTCAAAAACCACAAAATTGGCTCCCTGGGGGAAGAGGCCGCATAGATGCAGGCTCAGTGTCACTTTCACTAGTGTGAGGGCAACTTAAAAGCAGTGTGTGTTTGGTGAGAGGAAGAGCTTGACTCTAAAACAAAACAAATATGGAGACTCCCCGGATCAAAGAATTTCACTCCAAAGTTAAATATGACATAATACCAGGTTCTAGTCCAACAGGTTTATTTGGAAGCACTGCTCCTTCATCAGGTGGTTGATCAGAGATCCCAAAGATAGGGAGAAATGGGACCATGAGGGAATTTTAAGTGCAGTGTTGGGCTTTATAAGTGGAGAGACAGAGGGTAGTGCTGGAGGGTTGTTTTTCAGACTGGAGGCCTGTGACCAGTGGAGTGCCACAAGGATCGGTGCTGGGTCCTCTACTTTTTGTCATTTACATAAATGATTTGGATGCGAGTATAAGAGGTACAGTTAGTAAGTTTGCAGATGACACCAAAATTTGAGGTCTAGTGGACAGCGAAGAGAGTTACCTCAGATCACAACAGGATCTTGACCAGATGGGCCAATGGGCTGAGAAGTGGCAGATGGAGTTTAATTCAGATAAATGCGAGGTGCTGCATTTTGGGAAAGCAAATCTTAGCAGGACTTATACACTTAATGGTAAGGTCCTAGGGAGTGTTGCTGAACAAAGAGACCTTGGAGTGCATGTTCATAGCTCCTTGAAAGTGGAGTCACAGGTAGATAGGATAGTGAAGAAAGTATTTGGTATGCTTTCCTCTATTGGTCAGAGTATTGACTATAGGAGTTGGGAGGTCATATTGGGCTGTACAGGACATTGGTTAGGCCACTGTTGGACTATTGCATGCAATTCTGGTCTCCTTCCTATTGGAAAGATGTTGTGAAACTTGAAAGGATTCAGAAAAGATTTACAAGGATGTTGCCAAGGTTGGAGGAGAGGCTGAACAGGCTGGGGCTGTTTTCTCTGGAGCGTCGGAGACTGAGTGGTTACTATATAGAGGTTTACAAAATTATGAGGGGCATGCATAGGGTAAATATGCAAAGTCTTTTCCCTGGGGAGTCCAGAACTAGAGGGTATAGGTTTAGGGTGAGAGGGGAAAGATATAAAAGAGACTTACGGGGGAATTTTTTCACGCAGAGGGTGGTGAGGTATGGAATGAACTGCCAGAGGAAATGGTGGAGGCTGGTACAATTGCAACATTTAAGAGGCATTTGGATGGGTATATGAATAGGAAGGGTTTGGAGGGATATGGGCCGGGTGCTGGCAGGTGGGACTAGATTGGGTTGGGATATCTGGTCGGCATGGATGGGTTGGACCGAAGGGTCAGTTTCCATGCTGGACATCTCTGTGACTCTATGACTCTATGTCAATCTGTCAAGAAAATGAAATAATATGTGGATGGTACTTTGTGTGGGAAACGACAGCGTTTTACTGAACTGTCACCTGCTTTAAATCCTGAAATAAACTTGAAAACCGTTCGTGACCATTTTTTTCTATTGACAGTCCCTATTTGTGTTAGAATTTCACAGCCAATCCTGAAGGGTTCATCTGACTGTTTAAAAGACCACATCAAATGTAGCAATGGAGATCTTCCTGTAGGTGTCAGCCTCGAGCAAATAACGGGGTCGGTTATTTCTTACGAAGGAAGAAAGACTGGCATTTATATAGCACCTTTCAAAACCCATAGTACTTAACAGCTGAAGATATAGTTTTGATGCTCAGCCATAGAAGCATGGAAAATAGGAGAAGGAGTAAGCTATTTGATTCTTCAATACCGCTTCACCATTCAATATGATCATGACTAATCATCCAACTCAGTCACCTGTTTCCACTTTCTCCCCGTCTCCTTTTGACCCCCTTAGCCCTAAAAACTATATCTATCTCCTTCTTGAAAATATCCGATGTCTTGGCCTCAACCACTTTCTGTGGCAGAGAATCCCGCAGATTCCCCACTCTCTGGCTCAAGAGATTTCTCAGCATCTCATTCCAAAATGACCTACCCTTATATCCTTAGACTGTGAACCCTGGCCATTGGGAACATCCTTCCTACATTTACCCTGTCTAGCTCTGTTAGAATGTTATAGGTTTTATACTCACAGTTGCCAATTCAGCTAACTCCTACAAATAGCAATATGGTAATGAGCAGATAATTGTTTAATCATAGAATCCCTGCAGCGTGGAAACAGCCCTTCGGCCCAACAAGTCAACCCTGACCCTCAGAGGAGTATGCCAGCCAAACCTATTCCCCTACCCTATTACTCTGCATTTGCCCCCTGACCAATGCACCTCAGCAACACATCCCTGAACACTATGAGCAATTTGGCATGTTCACCTGATCTGCACATCCTTAGATTGTGGGAGGAAACCCATGCAGACAGGGAAAATGTGCAAACTCCACACAGACAATCACCCAGGGCTGGAATCAAACCTGGGTCCCTGACGCTGTGAGGTAGCAGTGCTAACCACTGAACCACCATGCTCAGTGTTATTTAGAGTATTTATCATTGAGAGGTAAATATTTTCCAGGTTGGCCCCTTCTCCTTCCCAATGGGATGTGTTACATCTACTTGATCAGGAAGGTAGGGCTATAGGTTTAATCATCACATCTGGAAGACTGTAGCTGACCAGACCACACTCCCTCAGTACTGCATTGCAGCACCGACTTAAACTCTTGTTCCACTTCTGGAATACCGCGTTCAATTTGATCTCCCTGCTACAGGAAAAATGTTGCAAAACCTGAAAGGGATCAGAAAAGATTTACAAGGATGTTGACAGGCTTGGAGGGTTTGAGCTTCCGGGAGAGGCGGAATAGGCTGGGGCGTTGGAGGCTGAAAGATGACGTTTTTTTAGATTAGATTACTTACAGTGTGGAAACAGGCCCTTCGGCCCAACAAGTCCACACCGACCCGCCGAAGCGTAACCCACCCATTCCCCTACATTTACCCCTTTACCTAACACTACGGGCAATTTAGCATGGCCAATTCACCTGACCTGCACATCTTTGGACTGTGGGAGGAAACCAGAGCACCCGGAGGAAACCCATGCAGACACGGGGAGAATGTGCAAACTTCACACAGTCAGTCGCCTGAGTCAGGAATTGAACCCGGGTCTCTGGCGCTGTGAGGCAGCAGTGCTAACCACTGTGCATTTATAGAGGTTTATAAAATCACGAGGGACACAGAGAGGGTGAATAGGCAAAGTCTTTTCCCCAGGATAGGGGAGTCTAAAACTAGAGGGCATAGGTTTAAAGCAAGAGGGGAAAGATTTAAAAGGGACCTAAGGGGCATCTTTTTCAAGCAGAGGGTGGTACATGTATGGAATGAGCTGCCAGAGCAAGTGGTGGAGACTGGTACAATTACAACATTTAAAAGATATCTGGATGGGTATATAAATAGGAAGGGGTTGGAGGGGTGTGGAGCAAGTGCTGGCAAATGGGACTAGATTAATTCAGAATATCTGGTCAGCATGGACAAGTTGGAATCAAAGGGTCCATTTCCATGCTGTACATCTATATGACTCAAAGTCCTACAGTGAGCCTTGAACTCAAACGTTTTATGATTCGAAGGTGAGTGAGCGTCCAACATAAAGTTAGAATTTTGTTCTTCACACAAGGAGTAATCAACACATCTGAAGGACCTTTATACAACATGTCTAATAGGTCACAGTGTCGCCTGGCCTTAGCGAATTTGGAAGATTTCCTGTGGGCAGTCACTGCAAAATCGATTTGTCAAATGCCAGGCTTTACCCAGTCATGTGGGTAATTGGGAGGTGGGTGCTGTAGAACTTCAAAAGGATATTGACAAGTTGGTAGAGTGCACAGATGGGTGGCAAAATGAAGTTCGACACGGAGAATTGTGAGGTGATACATTTCAGTCGGGAGAACATGGAGAGGCAATATGAAGTCCAAAGAATAATACAGCACAGGAACAGGCCCTTCGACCCTCCAAGCCTGCACTGACACATTTTGCCCTTTCATACTAAAACTGTTTTCACTTACAGGATCCGTATCCCTCTAGTCCCTTCCTCTCCATGTATTCATCCAGGTGTTTCTTGAATGCTGTTATTGTGTCTGCTTCCACCACCTCCTCTGGCAGCGCATTCCAGACACTCACCACCCTTTGTGTGAAAAACCTGCCTCGCACATCTCTTTTAAATGCTCCCCCCACCCCTTCCCCACCTTGAACCTGTGTCCCCTAGTAATTGAACCCTCCACTCTCTCCATGCCATTCACAATCTTATAAACTTCTATCAGGTCGCCCCTCACCCTCCTGCCTTCCAATGAAAGCAAACCCAGTCTATCCAACCCTTCTTCATAGCTAAAATCTCCTACACCAGGCAACATCCTGGTAAACCTTTTCTGTACCTTTTCAAAAGCATCCACATCCTTCTGGTATTGTGGTAACCAGAACTCCATGCAATATTTCAAGTGTGGCCTAACTAAAATTCTTTAGCATAACTTGCATAACTTGTCTATTTTTATAGTCAATGTCCTTTCCAATGAAGGCAAGCATGCCATACGCCTTTTTTTACTACCTTAGCTATCTGCACTGCCATCTTTAGTGGACCTGCACACCCAGATCCCTCTGCATTCATGATGAAGGGCTTTTGCCTGAAATGGCAATTTTCCTGCTCCTTGGATGCTGCCTGACCTTCAGTGCTTTTCCAGCACCACTCTAATCTTGACCTAGATCCCTCTGCATAGCAATACTCCTAAGGGTTCTGCTATTCACTGTATAATTTCCATCTGTACTTGACCTTCCAAAATGCATCACCTCACATTTGTCCAAATTAAACACCATCTGCCATTTTTCTGCCCACGCCTCCAACTGATCTACATCCTGTTGTTTCCTCTGACAATCCTCCTTACTATCTGCAACTCCATCAATCTTTGTATCATCTGCAAACTTCCCAATCAGACCAGCTTTGTTTTCCTCCAAATCATTTATGTAGATTACAAACACCAAAGGTCCCAGCACTGATTACTGTGGAACCCCACCAGTTACAGCCCTCCATTTCGAAAAGCATCCTTCCACTACCCCCTCCTATGACTAAGCCAGTTCTGTATCCATCTTGCCAGCATACCCCAATACCATGTGACTTCACCTTTTGTACCAGTCTGCCATGAGGGACCTTGGCAAAGGTTTTCCTGAAGTCCATGTTGACAACATCAACCGCTTTTTCCTCATCAATCACCTTCATTACCTCCTCAAAAAACTCAATCAAGTTGTTGAGGCACGACCTCCCCCCTCACAAAACCACGCTGTCTTTCACTAATAAGTTCATTTGCTTCGAAATGCATATAATTCTTGTCCCTGAGAATCTTTTCCAGTAATTTCCCTATCCCCGCAGTGAGACTTAAACAAAGTACCCAACCCTAAAGGGAAAGCAGGAACCTGGGTTAAGTCGTTAAAGGTGGCAGGACAATTGTAGAGAGCAGTAAACAAAGAATGCGACCTTCTCGGCTTCTTTAGTAGAGACACAGAGTGCAGGAGCAAATTGGTTGGACATTAGTTCAGTCTAACCTGCAGTACTGAGCACTGTTCTGGCTGCATGTTTTGCAGGATGTTCAAAATAGGTTTATGAGAATAGTTCCCAGGAAGAGGACTTAGTTTATGAAATCATTGGAAATACTGGGACTGTTCTCCTTGATAGACAAGGCTGAGAAGTGAGCTGATTTAAAAGTTTTCAAATCATGAGAGGTCTGGAGAAAGTAACTGGGGAGAAAAGCAGCCCAGTGACTCAGTAGTTAGCACTGCTGCTTTGTAGCACCAGGGATCTGGGTTCGATTCCAGCCTCAGGTGACCCTGTGTGTGACGTTTGCGCGTTCCCCCTGTTTCTGCTGGGTGCTCCAGTTTCCTACCACAGTCCAAAAGTGTGCAGTTGAGGCGGTTTGGCAGTGGTAAATTACCCATAGGGTCCAGGGTGGGTCCCCATCCAGGATGTGCACTTTAGGTGGGCTAGCCATGGTAAATATGGAATCATAGGGATAGGGTGGGGCTGAATGTGGTGCTAGAAAAGCACAGCCGGTCAGACAGCATTCGAAGAGCAGGAAAATCAATGTTTCAGGCAATAGCCTTTATTCAGGGATAGGGTGGGGGTCAGGGTTTGAGTGGAATACTCTTTGGAGCACTGGTGCACAGTTAATGGGCCAAATGGCCTCTTTCTATGCTGTAGGGAGTCTATTCAAGTGTTGTAAGTTGAGAAAAAGAGGGCACAGAGTTAAAGCAATTTGTAAAAGAAGCAGAAGTGACAGGAGGAGAAGCTGTCTCATGCAGCAGGGTCTGGATTGCACTGCCTCAGAATCTGAGGGACTTAGGGTGATTGAATGCTTTCAGAAAGGAATAAGAGTGTTTTTGAAAAGGAGCAGTATGCACGGTGACAGTGAGAAGGCAGGGGAGTGGCACTGAGTGAGATGCACATTCAGAGGCACGATGGGATGAATGGCCTCTTCTGTGCTGTGACACTTCTGTGATTGTGAGAACTTTCACCCCAACCTGCAAATACTTGTTGTAATGGTGTCCAGATGGCACTCTGTGATCTGGAAGTGTCCTGAAGTCAGGTATAACCTTCCCCCAGAGTGGCAACAACAGCTTCGTAAACATGATGGAACAAAATGCATGGGATGTGTGTGTGTGTGTGGTGTACACGCCACCTCAAGTAGGCTGCTCTTGAGCAACAACTTACATTTATATAGTGCCTTAAAGGGATATTAGCGCCAACCATGAACAATCTGAGTGAAGATGAAGTTGAAGGAGGTTCTCAAAGGAGGGGTAGTGCTGGAGACGTGGGGAGGGATTCACAAAATAAACCTGAGATATGTAGAACTTACAAAGCGTATGAGCTTATGGATTAGGCTTGGGGACTTAGCCTCTGAATATTACTCTGCCATTTGATGGCTGATCTGATTACTCCATATTCTCACCCACTCCCAACAGCCTTTCACCCCCCCGAGTGTAACATTAATCTATCAACAACTGCCTCAGTAAATACTCAGGGACTCTCATCCACCACTTCTTTAGGAACACAGTTCCAGAGATTCTTGACTCTCTGTGAGTAAAATATTGTCTTTATTTCTGTCTTAAACAAGTGACCCCTTCTTTTTAAACATTGACCCCCCCCAACGGTCCTAGATTTGTCCACCCTCCTGGTCTTACATGTTTCAATAAATTTGCCTCTCAGTCTCCTAACGTCCAGTAGATACAATTCTAGTCTTTCAACCTTTCTTGTAAAGATGCTATTCCAGGCATGAGTCTCATAAACCTTCTCTGAACTGCTTCTGATATATTTACATCTTTCTTTAAATAAGGCAACCAATACCGTACACAGTACTCCAGAGATAGTTTCACAACACTATGTTGTCACATAGGGCTCTGCACCGCACTTCATTCACTCTTAGCCCACTCTAATCATAACCTCTCAGTTTCCATTGGCTATAATATTATCTGCGTGAATCTGTCGGGATTGTAATGAGGTCAGTCAGGTAGACCTCATAAAGCGTGAGTTCCCTGATTGAGGCTGTTAATCTGACTCAACCAGGGAGCCCTGGCTGACAGATAAGAACAGGAGTATACTGGCCATAAACAGGTCCAGGCAGCGGGCCGTGGAGGGGGTCGTTTGGGCCAATTGCCTGCCCCTCTTCCGCGGTTACGTTAGAGCCCGGGTGTCTCTGGAGAAGGAGCACGCGATGTCCACCAACACCCTGGAGTTGTTCAGGGAGAGGTGGGCGCCGCAGGGAGTGGAGTGCATTATTTCCCCCTCCAACTCTATTTTGATTTAATCCCTGCCCTCCCCTTCACTGTTTGATCACACAGCACTGCCCTTTTGTGAAGGGCATCGCTTGTCACTGGCCACTCGGGTATTTCGGCTTTCTTCCTGGTGATGGAAACTGAATAAAGATTTGTGCACCTTGTGTCTCTCACTGTGCCTCACACCTGCACACACACCATGGGTACTGGGGGATAAAATAAGCACTACCGCAGTTAGGCGACAAACAGAAAAAAAAGGAAAAAAGAAGAAAAAAAAAATAACAGGAGTGTCAGCCGGAAGGGGCATGGGGCAGGCTGCCTTAGAGCGGCTGGAAGGTGGGAGGGATGGGTGGGTTTCTGGGGTGGGGTCTGTATTCTATGCACTTAATTTTTATAATTGGACTGTCTTGTATGTATTTTTTACTGTTTTGTGATGACTGGAAGTGGGATTTAAGATTTGTCCTCATTTCCTTGGAAACTGGTTGAACGGTGGGTTCTAGAGTTTGGCTTTGCCGCTCCTCTCTCTTGTACATTGCTGTTTCTCTGTAATCAGCTGTTAATGTTAACTGTTTTGTAAACTGTATTGTTTAATAGAATAAAAAAAATAACCGGGGTAAAAATACATAGGAGTGTCAGAGTTTCTGTTCACTCTGAGAGCTGGCTCTGAGGAAGCTGGGTCAGTGTCAAGGACTCTCCATGTGTGAATAAATGGGGACTTTGTGACGGATATTGGTTTCTGTGAAGTTATTTCAGAATCCTACTGGAGGATGGCAAACAGAACATCACACAGTCCAGCAACAGGAAGCATGATGTCATTCAAAACTAATCCCATCTGTCTTGCCCATTCAAGTTTGCAGGTAAAGGGATGACTGACAAGTAGGAGGCTTTCAGAAGTGAGATAGCAAGAGTTCAGACGTGTTATCCATCTGTTAGAGTGAAGAGTAAGGCTGGTGAGAGTAGGGGACAATGGATGAATAAAGATATTGAGGTTCTCATCAAGAATAAGAACGAATCACATATCAGATAAAGACAATGGGGATCAAATGAATCTCTTGAAGAGTATAAACAGTGTAAGGGCATTCTTAAAGGAGCAGGAGTCAAACCAACCACCTGTCTTGGCTCCTTCTGCCTTACTGTGAGCTGCTTTCCCCCTGGAATGAGACAGAGCCAGGTATAAAGGCGTATTAAAGTGAGCGATCCAGTTGTGGGTGCTGCTATAGGAAGGAGGTGATCTCCACTGAGGTGGGGGAGGGAGCAGTGAACAAGCAGTGTACGAGCTGGGCAGGGTAGGCAAACATGGTGGGTGAGAGCGAGTGAAGGAAGATGTTGCGGGCAATATTGAGAGTTTTAGGGCATGTGCTTTGGTGAGCAGTGGGGAAAGCAGTACAGGTCGAGTCAGTAGGAGGTAGCAGAGAGAAAACAGCAGATCGGATAAAGTCTCAGAAAAGAGAAGTGCAGGGAGAAGGTCACTGAGTTTCTCTGTACACATATCTTCTGAGGGCAATGCTTTACCTTGTGCTTTAGAGCAGTACTGCTGTCTGTTAGTCATTCCTTGGGTATACACACATACACTGTCTCTGAGGCTGCTTGCTCATTATCACTAAGTGCTGGAACACCCCTTTCATTCCATCTGTACAGAGTACTTTCCTCAAATAGAGCTCTCTAGTGCAGTGTCCAAGACCTCTGCCTTCATATGCTATCCTCTACTTGCCTCTTCTCTCTTCCTGATGCCGTAGTCAGTGACTGCATCATAATTTACACAAATCTCATTATATTACTGGAATAAATGCACAAAGGCCAGAATCTCATCACCCAGTCACCCTTTATTTACACGTGCAAGGTACCTGGGCTCTAACCAGCCAGCTCAGAGCCAGTCTTAGAATGAGGACACTCTCTGAATCTCTAATCAATCATCGAGTCCCTACGGTGTGGAAGCAGGCCATTCAACCCATTGAGACCACACTGACCATTTGAAGAATAGACCACCCCCCGTTTCCTGTTCCTGTAACCCTCCATTTTCCATGGCCAATCCACCTGACCTGCACAAATTTTGGATTGTGGAAGGAAACCGGAGCACCCTGAGGAATCTCACGCAGCCACGAGGAGAATGTGCAAACTCCACACAGTCACCTGAGGCGGGAATCAAACCCGGGTCCCTGGTGCTATGAGGCAACAGTGCTAACCACTGAGCTACCCCTGATTATTTTATGTCTTGTTATTTTTGCAAAGTACATGGTCTCTGACCAGGTAGCTCAGAGCCAGTTCCTAGAATGCAGAGACTCTCTGAATCCCCTGTTTATTTCTTTTTCTTATTGAACAGAACCCCTGACACTCCTGTTTATTTTTTATATTTTTTCTTTTTTCTTTTTTCGTTTTTTAACTGAATTACTGACACTCCTGTTCTTTTTTTTTTGCTTATTTTTCCCCAGCACCCATGTTGTGTGTGTGCAGGTGTGGGACATAGTGAAAGACACAAGGTGTACGAATCTTTATTCAGTTTCCACCACCAGGAAAAAAAAGGAAACACCCGAGTGGCCAGTAACAAGCAGTGCCCTTCAGATCAAAGGGCAACGCTGTGTGATCAAACAGTGAAGGGAAGGGCAGGGATTAAATCAAAATAGAGTTGGAGGGGGAAATAATGCACTCCACTCCCTGCGGCGCCCACCTCTCCCTAAACAACTCCAGGTGTTGGTGGAGACCACGTGCTCCTTCTCCAAGGACACCCGGGCAATCCCCTGTTTATTTTTTTATTTTGGGAGGGCAGGGATTAAATCAAAATCCCCTGGTTTTTTTTGGTCCAGCTCCCTCAGAGCCAGTCTTCCCTTGTTTATTTATTTATTTATTTATCTTTAAAACCCCCACACTATCGCCTAACCGCGATAGTGCTTATTATTTTTTTCCCCAGCACCCATGGTGTGTGTGTGCAGGTGTGAGACACAGTGAGAGACACAAGGTACACAAATCTTTATTCGATTTCCAACACCAGGAAGATAGGAAAACACCCGGGTGGCCAGTGACAAGCAGTGCCCTTCACATCAAAGGGCAACGCTGTGTGATCAAAACAGTGAAGGGGAGGGCAGGGAGTAAATCAAAATAGAGTTGGAGGGGGAAATAATGCACTCCACCCCCTGCGGCGCCCACCTCTCCCTGAACAACTCCAGGTATTGGCGGAGACCACGTGCTTCTTCTCCAGAGACACTCGGGCAATCCCTGTTTATTTTTTTCTAAGGAAATCACCCGAGTGGCCAGTGACAAGCACTGCCCTTCACAAAAGGCAATGCTACGCTCCTGTTTATTTTTCTTTTGTTTGTTTTTCATTTTTCTTTTTTTTTTCTTTTCTCTCAACAGGAAAACACCAGAGTGGCCAGTGACAACACCCTCCTGTTTATTTTTTTTCTTTCTTTTTTTTATATTTAACCCCTACACTACCGCCTAACTGCGGTAGTGCTTATTTTTTCCCCAGCACCCATGGTGTGTGTGTGCAGGTGTGAGACACAGTGAAAGACACAAGATGCACGAATCTTTATTCAATTTCCACCACCAGGAAGATAGGAAAACACCCGGGTGGCCAGTGACAAACACTGCCCTTCATATCAAAGGGCAAAGTTGTGTGATCAAAACAGTGAAGGGGAGGGTAGGGACTAAATCAAAATAGAGTTGGAGGGGGAAATAATGCACTCCACTCCCTGCAGCGCCCACCTCTCCCTGAACAACTCCAGGGTGTTGGTGGAGACCACGTGCTCCTTCTCCAGAGACAGCCGGGCAATCCCCTGTTTATTTATTTATTTATTTTTTCCCATCTTAAGTTTATTCAAAATAAACTATTTGAAATACAATATACCACATGGATGCCATCCTCAAGAACAGGAGATGTTAAATAATTGAGACTGTTGGTCCAAGCAGAGATCACTACTTTATTTTTTGCTTACACCCTTGCTGGCTCCTTTCTTGTTGTGTTTCTTAGCAAACCGCATATTCCTCAGGAACTTAGGATCAACTCCTTTCAGGGGTTCAAATCGATAAGACTAGGGCTTTTTGATCCCTGTTCTGTGCCACTTGCTGGATTGGTTATGGTTGGTGTGGTTCTTCGACTTGGCCATGACTCTTGACTGAACGTCTCAGATTTTTTGTTCCTGTTTATTTTTTTTTCTCGTTTTTGCCTTTGTTTTGAACGTCTCAGATTATCAGTCAGCCAGGGCTCCCTGATTGGTTAACAATCTCAATCAGGAATCTCATACTCAATGAGCTCCACCTGGACAATGTTCCAATCACTACAACTACCGATACCACTGAGAGCTATTGCTAAACTAGCCAACACTCAGCAGATTATAAAGATTGAAGCTTTTGCTCAGATGTGAAGTGGCTTCATTCAGTCTGGAACTCAGATCCATGCTCGTCATCAACTTCCAGTGATATGTTTTAGTTATCAAAAGAGACCGGCGCAATATAACGGAGAGTCCCCCAGCCTCGGCTTCAGCTGCATCCAATTCAGGGAAACTGCTTGGAGACCTCCAGCTGCTGCCTGCTGTGAGCTGCCAAGGTCCTGTTCGAGAAATCTTCATCCACAACCCACTCTGGAGGAACTCAGCAGCAAAGGCTGCTTCATTGTGAAAAATCAACCCTGATTTGAAGAAAGAGATTTATCTCAACCATGTCCCAAGGCAGTTGTATTTAAAGCAACCGCAAAGAGAAGGACCCTGTGCTGCTTTTATAATTGAAATATTAAAGAGATCGAGCCACTTTTTGTTTGAAATCTCATTTCCTCTTCATTTTTCTGCACTACAGCAGCAACTGTGCTTTAAAAGTGCTTTGATGGCTGTAAAACATTTTGAGATGCACTGAAGTTGTAACAGGTGCTATATAAATGCATTTTTTCTATAATTTTTTCTTCACCGTTCCTCTCTTCCCCTCTCGAGGGTCTTGATTTTGTCACAGGGTAGGAGTTCCACCAATTGGCAATTTTGGCGGATTATCAATGAACTGTTTGATTCTGGAAAGCCTCACAGCTGAGCTTGATCTTTCCCAATATTGGCCAGCGATTGGGGCCCGCACGATGGCTCAGTGGTTAGCTCTGCTGCCTCACCGAACCAGGGTCCCAGGTTCGATTCTAGCCTCAGGTGACTGTCTGTGTGGAGTTTGCACATTCTCCCTGTGTCTGCGTGGATCCCCTCTGGGTGCTCCGGTTTCCACCCATAGTCCAAAGATGTGCAGGTCAGGTGAATTGGCCATGCTAAATTGCCCATAGTGTTAGGTGCATTAGTCAGAGGGGAATGGGTCTGGGTGGGTTACACTTCGGAGAGTCGGTGTGGACTGGTTGGGCCAAAGGGCCTGTTCCCACACTGTAGGGAATCTAATCTAATCATACTTTTCCACATCCCCAGCCCAAGGGTGTCCTAATAAGACCACAAGAATTAGCAACAGGAGTAGGCCATTCAGCCCCTCGAGTCTGCTCCGTCATCCTATAGAATGATGGCTGATCTGACACTCCTCACATCAAGGTTCCCTGTGACCCTTCACTCGCTGACTCTATCTCAGCCTTAAACATACTCAAGGACTCTGCCCCACAGTTCTCTGTAGCAAAGAGTTCCAAACCTTCACAATTCTCAGAGAAGAAATTCCTCCTCATCTCAGGCTCAAATTGGTGCACCTTAATTCGGAGACTACATCCTTTGGCCTCTCTGGACTCAGAGAAAGTGAGGACTGCAGATGCTGGAGAAGTCAGAGTTGATAAAATGTGGTGCTGGAAAAAAACACAGCAGGCCAGGCAGCATCTGAGGAGCAAGAGAGTCAACACTTCAGGTTTAACCCTTAATCAGTACTGGGGAGGGGGAAGGGAGCTGAGGACTAAATGAGGGGGTAGGTCTGGGGTAAAGTATGTGGGATGGCAATAGGTGGGCAAAGATAGGAGGTGATTGTGATAGGTCGGTGGGAAGTGTGGAGTGGATAGGTGGGAAGGAAGATGGACAGGTAGGTCAGCTCAAGAGGACGGAGCTGAATTGAAAGGTTAGATCTGGGATGGAGTAGGGGAGGGGAGATTTGAAAACTGGTGAATTCAATGTTGAGGCTATGTGGTTTTGGGCTCCTGAGGCAGAAGATGAGGTGTTCCTCCTCCAGTTTCTGGGTGGCCTTGTGTAGGTGTTGGATTAGGCCCAGAATGGGCTTGTCATGGGGGGAGTGGGAGGGGGAGCTGAATGCTGGCAATTGGGGGAGGGATGGGCTGGTTAGCTCAGTTGGCTGAGCAGCTGGTTTGTGAAGTAGAGTGGATACTATACAGCACAGGTTCAATTCCTGCCTCTGCCTGAGATCACCTTGAAAGTCCTGTATTCTCAACACTGGGCTGGTAACCCTGAGATTAAACCACCACCAATTGTCTCTCTCTAATGAGAGAGCTGCTCTCTGAGGCCATAGTGACTTTACACTGCTTTCCTTAAACCTGATGTCACCCTCTTTACCTGGCACAGGCTGTGGAGGCCAAGTCATTGAGTATATTTAAGCCAGAGATAGCTAGGTTCTTCATTAGTAAGAGGATCAGGGAGAAAGGAAGAGAACTGGTTTTGAGAAACTCATCAGCCATGATTGAAGTACAGGACAGGCTCAATGGACCAACTGGCCTAATACTGTCCCAACATCTTTTGGTCTTATGGGGACATAGGGAAAAGGCAGACAGTAGCTAATATAACCATTACAGGTACAATGGGGCCAAATGGCCTCTTTTTTACTTTTACAATGTGGAAACAGGCCCTTTGGCCCAGCAAGTCCACACTGACCCTCCAAAGAGTAACCCAACCAGACCCATTCCCTTATTTCCTCTACATTTCCCCTGACTGATGCACCTAACACTACAGGAAATTTGGCACAGCCAATCCACCAAACCTGCACATCTTTAGATTGTGGTAGGAAACCCACGCAGACACGGGGAGAACATGCAAACTCCACACAGACAGTCACCCGAGGCTGGGATCGAACCCAGGTTCTTGGTGCTGTGAGCCACCATGCCACCCTCTTTGTGTGCTATAATAATTCTGTGATTAAGCAGAGGTGTGAATAGTTATGATCGAACCACAAGCAGTTGAGGAAAATGGGAGCAGCAACTTTAATCAAATATTATAGAGGCTGGAATTGACCTGAAGTCACAAGATGTCTTTCCTCTATCGAACCTATCTTGCGTGTTGAAGTTGCAGCTCGAAATCCTTATCTGCCATCATTCATGGCAGACAGCTGATAAGATTCTTTACCACTGTGAGTGAGAACTGGTTAGTGATTTGAAAGTAAGACATCTCATTTCCAGCATGCGGTTCTGCTGAGAGGGAACATCTGCCAAACAGATGGGCTTCAGTTTGGCCAGATCTCTCATGGAGGTATGTTCAATTCATTAACATCTGCTTCCAGGCAGATTTATGTTTCCTGCTGAGGGATCCCAAGAGCAGCAGTGATTTCTGGCTCTGGGAGCTACCCCATCTCTAGTTCCCCCACTGCAGGTAACGCTGCAGATGGCCGAAACACAGTTCCTGTTGTTGACAGCGTGTTCACCTTTAATTTGGGGTTGACAGGGCTGGAGGGGCACTGCTGTCTGCCTTTCTGTGTGAACATTAACCTTCATACAGCTTCTTTGCCCTGTGGTCCTTCTTACACTCTTCCCCCACCCCCTGCTATCCCCAGGGCTGTCAGAGATTAGGTTTGCTGTGTGGTACCCAATGGTCATGGGTTAGGGTTCCCTAACATGCCTGCATTTACAGCAGGGAGTTATTGGGGGGGTGGGGGGGTGGGTAAAGGGGATGTAGGGGGTGGGGGTAATAGTGGGTATCGAGATCTTCATTTGATCAATTGCCCCTTGCCCAACAAGGGCCTATGTTTAAATGCAAATATGACGTCTTGCTAAAAACTCGAGGGTGGGGGGGGGGGGGGGAGGGGGGGCGGGGGGAATGTAAAATTTAAAGAAGAGGTAGAGAGCGAGATAAGGGTCCACTTTGGCTGAATTTTCAACATTATTACACATCGAAAGCGCTACAAAGCTATAAAAGCTTTGAGATGCTCAAGCTCCTTTGCTCTTTTTATTGGATAGTTATTGGAACAGTGAATAAAAAGGACACCACAACAGAGAAGGCACTTTATTCTTGTGTTGCTGTCCAGATAATAAACAGCCTCACTCTGGTGATGATCCTTTCTTCCCATCCAATATGTTGGCCCTTTCCTTCCTTGATGCTCCTTGAGCTGCAGGCACCCTCTACCATTTGGGCCCAGGAGGTCAGCAGGAGCCTTGGTGGAGGGCCGTGGTTGGCTCCCTTCTTAATTCAGTCATGGGACCTGGGTATCACTGGCAGGGTCAGCAATTATTACCCTTGAGGAGGTGATGGTGAGCTACCTTCGTGAACCAGTGCGGTCCATGTGCTATAGGTAGATCCACAATGGCATTAGATGACTTTCCAAGATTTGATTCAGAGACACTGACGGAGCAGTGATTTATGTCCAAGTTTGGGTGATGTGTGGTTTGGATGGTAACCCGCAGGTGGTAGTATTCCCATGTATCTACTACCCTTGTCTTTCTAGATGGTAGTGGTCATGGTCTTGAAAGGTGCTGTCTAAGAAGGTTTGATATATTTCTCCTATGCATTTGTAGATGGCATATTCTGTTGCTCCTAAACTTTGCTGGTGGAGGGAGTGGATGTTTGTGGATATTGTACCAATCAAGTGGGTTACTTTCTCCTGGATGGTGTCACGCTTCTTGGGTGTCGGAGCTGCACCCATCCAGGCAAATGAGGAGTACTCCACCACACTCCTGACTTGTGTCTTGTAGAAAGGCTCTACGGAGACAGGAGATGAGTTACCAGCTGCATGAATCCTAGCCTCTTATCTCTTCAAATTTAGGGGGTGGGGCAAGAGTGTAAGGAGGACCACGGGGTAAGCAAGCTGTGTGCGAGGCTAATGTACACACAGAGAGGCAGACAGAGCAGTTGGTGAGTCAGGAGCCTGAATCTTGACCACTTTCTGACCACATGACGCACTGTCCATTATAGCAGCCTCTTGTCCAGTCCTGGCACAGAGCAACAATGCAATTTGGGACAGATTTTAGTCACCTGAGGTATCAGGAAAGCTGCAGTGATCATTTTCAGTGTATAACACGCTTCACTTTAACCAAATCCAGTGATGTGTTTTCAAATATATGGAACTGTTGCTCGTACTCAGCTGGGCAGCTGTTTTCAATCAAAGTGTTGTGTGTAACGGGTGAGAATTTACCTACTCTGATATTCAATGGAATACATAAAGCCTGTTTTTCTGCTTCTAGTTAGCAGGCAGCTCTGAAGCAAACGCATTTGAATTGAGCTGATGTCATCATTTGGTTTCAAGTCTCGCTCCCCAGGAATACAGTCAGCACACGTTTCCAAAGAGGAATTTGACAGCTTCAAATCAACAACTTCTTACATTTGGCAGGCCCCTTAAGCAAGAGCTGTGGGTTTCTTTTACAAGGAAATATTTTATCTATTCAACATTCTTCCTTTTTCACTTCTCAGAGCGACTCAGTTACTAGCCTTGGGTCAGAACTGTCAAATGCTACAACATGGAATACCCATCCATCAACTCTGTGTCGGTCTCTCCCTTTACAAGAGCTTCCTATCTATTCCCATATCACTACCTCCCCTCCCCATCAAAGATTATAATCATGACCATGAAGTCATTGTCAATTGTTGGGAAAACCAGTCAGGGTTCACTCATGCTCTTTAAGGAAGGAAACAACCATCCCCCTTACCTGGTCTGCTCCACATGTATCCAGACCCACAGCAACGTGGCTGACTCTTAATTGTCCTCTGGGCAATCAGGAATTGGCAATAAATGCTGGCCTAGCCAGCGACGCTCACATCCTGTGAACGAATAAAAAAATCCAACCATCTCAACTCAATTTTGGATAAATATATGGATGGGACCATGGGATTGGAGAGGTGCTGGTAATATTAGACATGGATGAAACACATAGCAGGCAGCATTGTATAGCTTACTCATTATTGATGCTGTCTAATTGAAAAAAAAGGAAGAACTTGCAGTGATATAGTGCCATTCTTCACCTTAGAATCTTTCAGAGTACTTTACTGCCAATTAAGCATCTTTTTTGAAGTGTAATCTGTGCTGGAAATAGGATAGCCAATTTGCACACTGGAAGGTCTCCTAAATAGCAGAGAGGTCAACGTCCAGAACATCTCTTCTTGGGATGTTGACTGAGAGATCAATATTGGTCAGAAGGCCAAGGAGACCCTTTCTGCTCTTGTCGCGTGTCAGCCATGGTTCTGTGGGGGGCACTCTCAACTCCCAAGACTTAAGGTTGTGGCTTCAATCCTACTTCAGAAATTCAGGCAGAAATCTGTTTGGCTGCTGCCCCAGTGCAGCACCTGAGGGAATGCTTAGTGAACCCCCATCTGGCCTCTGAGCTGAACCTGGAAGATTTTATGGCTGTATTTTAAAGAAGTGCTGGACAATTATGGCCAGGAGCTAACTGTACACAAATGGGCTGCTGTATCTCCTGTGATTCAACAGTTTCTACATTTCACATGTCCATCATTGGCTGTAAATAGATCTGGGGCATCCTGAGGATGTGAAAGGTGCTATTTAAATACAAGTCTTCCTTGAAATAGTGTCATGGAATTTTTTTCTGGCTTCTGCCAGATCCTGTGTCAGGTATGTTGTTCATCCTTCCAAATCCATTAGAAATTTACCTGCACTTCCACGTACATCGCCTTCCACATCTGTCAGAGATTTACCTGCCCTTCAACACATGTCATCTACTGTATCTGTTGATCCTGATGTAGTCTCCCCTACAATGCGGAGATAGGATGCCTACTTGTAGAACACTTCAGGGAACATCTCCAGGACACACACATAAAACAGCCCCAACACCCCGTGGCCGAACATTTTAATTCCCCCTCCCACTCCACCAAGGACATGCAGGTCCTGGGACTCCTCCATTACCAAACCCTTTCCACCTGACGCGTGGAGGAAGAACGCCTCATCTTCCACTTAGTCCCTCCAACCACATGGCATCAATGTGGATTTCACCAGTTTCCTCATTTCCCCTCCCCCCACCTTATCCCAGATCCAACCTTCCAACTCTGCACTGTCCTTTTGACCTGTCCCACCTGTCCATCTTCCTTCCCACCTATCCGCTCCACCCTCCTCTCTGACCTATCACCTTCACCCCCAACTTCGTCTACCTATCGCATTCCCAGCTACCTTACCCCCAGCCCCACCCCCTCCCATTTATCTCCCATACCCCTTGGGCCACCCCTCATCCCTGATGATGGGCTTATCACAGAATCCCTACAGTATGGAAACCGGCACTTCAGCCCAACAAGTCCACATCGATCCTCCAAAGAGTAACCCATCCAGACCCATTCCCCCACGTCAATTCTCCTGCTCCTTGGATGCTGCTTGACCTGCTGTGCTTATCCAGCAACTCTTCGACTCTGATCTCCAGTAACTGCAGTCCTCACTTTCTTCATGTTGTTCATTGGTCAGCCATGAGTTTCTACCTTTACTCATGTTCAATGTCACTCTTACAGCCTCTATTACAGAATTCACAAGTCTGCTCCCCTCCCTCACTTTGAAACGCCATTCTGTAAAAGTCCCTCTCTTTATTTTTTCTGAATCTCTTAACATTACTATTCAAGGTCTCTCACCATTGATAGCAAATTCTAGAAGGAGTGCTCCACCGAAGTAACAGTATAGTTCTGGGCACTGCATTAGGGGAAGGATGTCAATACATTGGAGATAATGCAGGTGCAATCTACAAGAAGGTTACAGAGATCAGAAACTTCAATTATGGGAATAGATTGGAGAGTTTGGATCTGCTTTCATTGGAGAAAAGAAAGCTAAAAGGAGATCTGATGGAGGTTTTCAAAATAATGAGCGAACTGATAGAGTAGATAGGGAGAAGGAGGAACAGGAACAAAAGGGCATAGAGTCACAGAATCATAGAGATGTACAGCATGGAAACAGGCCCTTCGGTCCAACCCATCCATGCTGACCAGATATTCCAACCAAATCTAGTCTCACCTGCCAACACACGGCCCATATCCCTCCAAACCCTTCCTATTCATATACCCAACCAGGTGCCTTTTAAATGTTGCAATTGTACCAGCCTCCGCCATTTCCTCTGGCAGCTCATTCCATACACGTACCACCCTCTGTGTGAAATAGTTGCCCCTTAGGCCTCTTTTATATCTTTCCCCTCTCACCCTAAACCTATGCCCTCTAGTCCTGGACTCCCCCACTCCAGGGAAAAGACCTTGTCTATTTACCTTATCCATGCCCCTCATGATTTTATAAACCTCTATAAGGTCACCCCACTGCCTCCGACGCTCCAGGGAAAACAGCCACATTCTATTTAGCCTCTCTCGATAGCTCAAATCCTCCAACCCTTGCAACATCCTTGTAAATCTTTTCTGAACCCTTTCAAAATTCACAACATCCTTCCAGTAGAAAGGAGACCAGAATTGGCCAAACAACGCCCTGTACAGCTACATCATGATCTCCCAGCTCCTGTACTCAATACTCTGACCAATAAAGGAAAGCATACAAAATACCTTCTTCACTATCCTATCTACCTGCAATTCTACTTTCAAGGAGCTATGAACCTGCACTCCAAAGTCTCTTTGTTCAGCAATACTCTCTAGGACCTTACCATTCAGCGTATATGTCCTGCTAAGATTTGCTTTCCCAAAATGCAGCACCTCACATTTATCTAAATTAAACTCCATCTGCCACTCCTCAGCCCATTGGCCCATCTGATCAAGATCCTGTTGTAATCCAAGGTAACCCTCTTCGCTGTCCACTACACCTCCAATTTGCAAAGTCATTTGCAAAGTTACTAACTGTATCTCTTATGCTCGCATCCAAATCATTTATATAAATGACAAAAAGTACTAGACCTTGCACCAATCCTTGTGGAACTCCACTGGTTACAGGCCTCCAATCTGAAAAACAACACCCTACTACCACCCTCTGTCTTCTACCTTTGAGCCAGTTCTGTATCCAAATGGCTAGTTCTCCCTGTATTCCGTGAGACCTAACCTTGCTAATCAGTCTCCCATGGGGAACCTTGTCGAATGCCTTACTGAAGTCCATATAGATCACATCTACTGCTCTGCCCTCATCAATCTTCTTTGTTACTTCTTCAAAAAACTCAATCAAGTTTGTGAGACATGATTTCCCCTGCACAAAGCCATGTTGACTATTCATAATCAGTCCTTGTCTTTCCAAATACATCTACATCCTATCCCTCAGGATTCCCTCCAACAACTTGCCCATCACCAACGTCAGACTCACTGGTCTATAGTTCCCTGGCTTGTCCTTGCCACTCTTCTTTAAACAGTGGGACCATGTTAGCCAACCTCCAGTCTTCCGCCCCTCACCTGTGACTATCGATGATACAAATATCTCAGCAAGAGGCCCAGCAATCACTTCTCTAGCTTCCCACAGAGTTCTAGGGTACACCTGATCAGGTCCTGGGGATTTATCCACTTTTATGCGTTTTAAGACATCCAGCACTTCCTCCTCTGTGATATGGACATTTTGCAAGATGTCACCATCTATTTCCCTACAGTCTCTATCTTCCATGTCCTTTTCCACAGTAGACACTGATGCAAAATATTCATTTAGTATCTTGCCCATCTCCTGTGGCTGCACTCAAAGGCCACCTTGCTGATCTTTAAGGGGCCCTATTTTCTCCCTACTTACCATTTTGTCCTTAATGTATTTTTAAAAACCCTTCGGATTATCCTTATCTCTATTTGTCAAAGCTATTTCATGTCCCCTTTTCATCAGCCTGATTTCCCTCTTAAGTATACTCCTATAGCCTTTATACTCTTCTAAGGATTCACTCGATCTATCCTGTCTATTCCTGACATATGCTTCCTTCCTTTTCTTTACCAAACCCTCAATTTCTTTAGTTATCCAGCATTCCCTATACCTACCAGCCTTCCTTTTCACCCTAACAGGAAAATATTGTGTCTGAACTCTCGTTATCTCATTTCTGAAGGCTTCCCATTTTCCTTTACCTTTGAACATCTGCCCCCAATCAGGTTGGAAAGTTCTTGCCTTATACTGTCAAAATTGGCCTTTCTCCAATTTAGAACTTCAACTTTTAGATCTGGTCTATCCTTTTCCATCACTACCTTAAAATGAATAGAATTATGGTCTCTGGCCCCAATATGCTCCCTCGCTGACACCTCAGTCACCTGCCCTGCCTTACTTCCCAAGAGTAGGTCAAGTTTTGCACCTTCTCTAGTAGGTACATCTACATACTGAATCAGAAACTTTTCTTGAGCATGTTTAACAAATTCCTCTCCATCTAAACCTTTAACACTGTGGCAATCCGGGTCTATGTTTGGAAATTTAAAATCCCCTACCACAACTATCCTATTATTCTTACAGATAGCTGAGACCTCCTTACAAATTTGTTTCTCAAATTTCCCGCTGACTGTTAAGGGGACTATAATACATTCCCAATAAGGTGATCATCCCTTTCTTATTTCTCGGTTCCACCCAAATAAATTCCCTGGATGTATTTCCGGGAATATCCTCCCTAAGTACAGCTGTAATGCTATCCCTTATCAAAAATGCCACTCCCCCTCCTCTCTTGCCTCCCTTTCTGTCCTTCCTGTAGCATTTGTATCCTGGAACCTTAAGCTGCCAGTCCTCTCCATCCTTGAGCCATGTTTCTGTAATTGCTATGATATTCTAATCCCATGTTCCTAACCATGCCCTGACATCATCTGCCTTCCCTGTTAGGCTCCTTGCATTGAAATAAATGAAGTTTAATTTATCAGTCCTACCTTGTTCTCTGCTTTGTCACTGCCTGCCCTGACTGCTTGACTCTGTTCTGTTCTCAACTGTACCAGTCTCAGATTAATCTCTTTCCTCACTATCTCCCTGGGTCTCACTACCCCCCCCACCTTACTAGTTTAAATCTTCCCGAGCAGCTCTCGCAAATCTCCCTGTCAATATATTAGTCCCTTTCCAATTTAGGTGCAGGTTTAAATTTATTTGCAAAGGAAGCATAAACAGCAAGGTGGCCCAGTGGTGAACACTGCTGTCTCTCAGTCATAGACTCGGGTTTGATTCCAGCCTTGGGTATCTGTGTGAAGTTTTCATGTTCCCCACTGGGTCTTTGTGGGTTTCTGCCGCGTGTTCTGGTTTCCTCCCACAATCCAAAGCAGCACAGGTTAGGTGGGTTGGCCGTGCTGTGGTGTCCAGGGATGTGTAGACTAGGTGGCAGCCATGACAAATGTTGGGTAGAGGTCTGGCTGGGAGGCTCATCAGAAGGCTGATGCACTTGATAGGTTGAATGACCTCTTCCTGTACTGTTGGGATTCTTTGAGAGGTACATGTGATTTTGGGGGAAAGGAAATTCGACACAAATAGTGGTTTGAGGCTGAAATGCACTGTTTGGAAGTGTAGTGGATGTAGGCTCAACTGAGCATTCAAGAGAGCAATGGACGATTATTTTGAGACAAATAATGTGCAAAGCTATGGGGGAAAGAGGCAGGAGATCGACAGTGGGTCATGATGCTCATTTGAAAAGCCAGTTCAGACATGATGGACTGACTGGTCTCCTTCTGTGCTTTAACGATTCTATGATCTCTAATGTCGCCTTTTGTTGAGATATTAAAGGAAGATCTGCCAATTCGAGTGGAGTTTTGAGGTCCCACAAAACAATTGCAGGAAGATCATTGCCAGTAGAAAGCTTCAGAGCAATTGGTTCGTAACTCAATTCCTGAATCATTTTGAAATGTTCATCCCACAAACATGCCACTTTTTAAAAATGTCCTTCTTACAATGATTAGATTAGATTAGATTAGATTACAGTGTGGAAACAGGCCCTTCGGCCCAACAAGTCCACACCGACCCGCCGAAGCGAAACCCACCCATACCCCTACATTTACCCCTTACCTAACACTACGGGCAATTTAGCATGGCCAATTCACCTGACCCTGCACATCTTTGTGACTGTGGGAGGAAACCGGAGCACCCGGAGGAAACCCACGCAGACACGGGGAGAACGTGCAAACTCCACACAGTCAGTCGCCTTAGGCGGGAATTGAACCCGGGTCTCTGACGCTGTGAGGCAGCAGTGCTAACCACTGTGCCACCGTGCCACCCACAATGGACAGACTGAAGAAAAGTCATGTGTGCTCAAGTACAGGAGTACAGTGAAAAGTTTATAATGTTACCCGACACGGCAGCATCTGAGATACGAAGTACTTGGGTAAAAATTTTGGATACATCATAGAGAAAGAAAGAAAGGAAAGTTGCATTACCACACAGTTATTCTCAGGATGAGTTAGAAAAATAAGAACTGAAGTTAAAAAGATAAGCATTACAATCTTTCCATAAAGGGCCTGCAGTAGTTCAACATGGGGCTTCTAAGTGGTCTGACCAGGCTTGCAAGGTGCAGTCAATCAGTTCAACAACCATCCCGCAATCCAACCACGATCCCCCAACCCAACAACGATCCCTGAATCGAACAACCATCCGCCAACACCACAAGCCTCCCAATCCAACAACCATCCCCCAATCCAACAGCCATCCCCCCCCCCCACCACCACCCCCCACCCCCCACCCCATACTATACGGATGTGGCTTAGATCATCACAGTCTCAATTCCACTTTCTGGCTCGCCTCTCTTTAACCACTCACTGATTAAAAATCTATCTGTCACCCTCCCAATTTACTCGGTATCCTGTCATGCCCCACCCACGGGGGGTGGGGTGTGGGGTGGGATGTGGGTGGTTGGAGTGTGGTGAATTCCACAGATTCACAACCTCTCTCCCTTTGAAAGAAGTCATTCCTCCCCGTCTCTGTTATCATTCTGTCCCATCACCTTCTCTTGAAACGATGACCGTCTTGTTCTACATTGACCTACATGAGGAAACATCCTCTCTCTGTTTCCTCTGTCAATACTACAATAACCATCCCCCAACCCAACAACTCCCCAACCTAACAATCTCCCAACCCAACAAACCCCCAATCCAACTACGATCCCTCAATCCAATAACCATTCCCCAATCGAATCACCATCCCCCAACCCAACAATCCCTCACTCCGCTCCGGGTACACTGGCCGTCCCACTTCACTGTGGGTACACTGGCCATCGCACTCCACTCTGGGTACACTGGCCCTCCCACTCCATTCTGGGTACACTGGCCATCCCACTCCACTCCAGGTACACTGGCCGTTCCACTCCACTCTGGGTACACTGGCCCTCCCACTCCATTCTGGGTACACTGGCCCTCCCACTCCACTCCAGGTACACTGGCCCTCCCACTCCATTCTGGGTACACTGGCCCTCCCACTCCACTCCAGGTACACTGACCGTCCCACTCCACTCCAGGTACACTGGCCATTCCACTCCACTCTGGGTACACTGGCCCTCCCACTCCATTCCGGGTACACTGGCCATCCCACTCCATTCCAGGTACACTGGCCAAACTACTCCACTCTGGGTACACTGGCCCTCCCACTCCATTCTGGGTACACTGGCCGTCCCACTCCACTCTGGGTACACTGGCCCTCCCACTCCACTCCAGGTACACTGGCCGTTCCACTCCACTCTTGGTACACTGGCCCTCCCACTCCATTCCGGGTAGACTGGCCGTCCCACTCCACTCCAGGTACACTGGCCAACCCACTCCACTCTGGGTACACTGGCCATCCCATTCCACTCCAGGTGCGCTGGCCATCCCACTACATTCCAGGTACACTGGCCATCCCACTCTGCTCTGGGTACACTTGTCATCCCACGCCACTGCAGGTACACTGAGCATCCCACTCCACTCCAGGTACACTCGCCGTCCCACTCCTCTCTGGGTACAATGGCCATCCCACTCCATTCTGGGTACACTGGCCATCCCACCTCACTGTGGGTACTCTGGCCATTTCACTCCACTCCAGGTACACTGGCCATCCCATTCCATTCCAGGTAAGCCGGCCATCCCACTCCACTCTGAGTATGCTGGCCGTCCCACTTCACTCTGGGTACACTGGCTGCCCCACTCCACTCTGGGTACACTGGCCCTCCCAATCCACTCCAGGTACACTGGCTGCCCCACTCCACTCCAGGTACACTGGCCCTCCCAATCCACTCCAGGTACACTGGTCATCTCACTCCACTCCAGGTACACTGACCGTCCCACTCCACTCTGGGTACACTGGCCCTCCCACTCTGCTCTATCTCTCCAGCCTCCTGGCCATCCCACATAGGCACAAGAAACTTGTCATTCTTTGGGACAGCCTCGGTGTCTGAAGTATGTTTTATGATCAACAAATGTGGCCATTTTGTAATATCCGAAACAAGGCATTCAATAATTGTCTGGATCATTTGATGTTTTGGGGGCATTGTTTGGGTGGGGGGATGCTGAATGCTCCTCTCTAATATCAATCTAATGTTGACTTTGCTTCTGTGCCCCTCCTGTGCAGCTGTAACCTTGTATGCCTTGCTCTGTCTAAACACTTTCTGATGTGTATATCCGTGTTTGCTAAGATCTGCCTGTACTGCTCGCAAAACAAAACTCTTCACTGTACTTAAGTACATGTGACAACGATACATCAAATCAAATCAAATACCACAAACAGCTCTAACTCTTCTTCAACATTGTACCTTGGATTCTGTTTTGCATCCAACTGTAAGTAAATGGTACCCCAGGTTAACACCACCTCTCTACGTTAGCAACTCTACCATATATATAATGTTTCATTAATGTGTCACTCTAGATTTTATGTTCAGTTCTTACATAAACCTTAACCCACAATGCTGTGACTTTCTGAGGTCTTGAGAGTGTTACCGATTCATAACTGACACCTAACGAGTAGACAAGATAGTATTTGATCAAGACCCTGTACAGAAAATGACACCGAGATAAGAACTCAGAGCATTTTTTATAACAAAACTGAGAGAATGTCAAAATAAGAGCTTCTTTTAAATTCAGAAACTTTCTTTTCTTAAAAATAAAGAAGTTTCGTATGTTGACAATTTAGATCTTAGATTCTTTTTCCATTTTTGACCGGACCTCGGTGTCTCTTTGAAAACACCACATCTGTCCTGATAACATTCTCAATTCCTATCAGATCACCCCACATTTGGCTCCCAAATCCACAGATAACTAGAGAAAAGGGAGCATGAGTCAATCTTAATGGCATGCTCAGTCTGTCAGTGTGTAGTGTATTATCCTCTGGTGCTTCTCTTCATCTTGTCTTGGGTCCTGAGCTGAGCTGATGTTTGCTGAACACACTTTAACCCAGCCAGCTGTGGGTCTTCACACTAAGTCTCCTTGTTTACCCAGGTATTTGGTACAATCCTGGTTAATCTCTCCCGGCTTTTCTCTCGAGCTTATCTCATCCATTTGACAAAGTCCAATCTGATCAGACAGCAGAGGATGATGAAGACTCAGGACTACTAAAGTGAGAAAATAAAGACAGAAGAGATTGACTAGTGAAGCATTCAACCCAAGAGATTTCACAAGGACAGGAAACCTTTGTAGGATTACACTGATAAAATACTTGAGCTTGCTAAAGTCTGGGCCATTTATTCTTGCACATGCTTCTGCTTAGACAAGAAAATTCGTTTTAATGAATGACTGAAACAGTATAACAAAGAGGCATGTCTATCACAAAGCACTGGTATACCAAACCAGAAATGTCCGTCATAATCAATGGCACAATGGTGTATCGAACCAGGCGCGTTCATAAGATAATGAAAGGAATAGATGGAGTTCAAGCTGATAGTTTGTTCCAGCTCAACATAAGCTGAAGTCCAGGGTTTAGACTGCTTCCAATCATATGAGGGCCATCCAGCCTTGCTTGTTACAACCAAGCTCACTTATTTCCATTTGAAGACTGGGGCTTGACTTCCCAAGCCACGCTAATGGATCATGAAAAATGCAATAGACACAGGTTTCAGATTTTGAATAATCAGAGAATGTTCAATATGTACAGAAAACCTCAAAGTGACACAGTCGATGCTAAATGTTCTTGTCTGATTGATAACAAAACTGGTTACTTTCCCTTGGAGTTCATTGAAGCCTCCTGGGTTCCTTTACTCACAGTTAGTAAAATCCCAAAGTTACCTAAGGCTTGGGCAGGAGATGCAAAGCAACTCTCAACACAACAGTGGGTGGAGTATACAGATGAAAGATGCCCCCTATTGACTTTGGCTGCTGGGTTATCTCTTCTCTGGTCAGCGTCCTCCGTGCTGTACCTGATCCTTAGGGTATGAGACTTCCTCGGTCCTGGTTGTAGAGACAGGTGCTGCTCTGATGTACAGATCTTGGAGATTTGTACGCCTTATTTCCTTTTTCCTTTCCCCACTGTTCGACTGCCCCACACCTTCCTTTCTGAGGCTGTCTCGTTGCACCATTTTCTGACTTGGATGGTGAAAGAAACAAAAATTGCCTCTATTGGCCCCTTGAAGAGAAAGCTTTGTTTGAAAGTGTATAGTTTGTCCATCCCTCATCTAGGTGACATTGCAGAACAATGGGAACTTTTGATCTTGACTATGAGACAAAGTGTGAACTGCCATCCCATGGACTCTGTTGTTTCCGTGATTATATCAAAACAGTAGATGTCAATGTCTCCTTAGCCAATTTGGAGTCATAATCATCCTGTCAGTATGGAAGCAGGCCATTCGGTCCATCAAATCCACACTGACCATCCATAGACCCCCCCCCAACCTATCCCTGTAACCCTGCATTTACCATAACTAACTGGCACATCCCTCGGGCCCATGGGTAACTTAGCATGGCCAATCCACCCTAACCTGCACATCTTTGGACTGTGAGAGGAAACCGGAGCACATGGAGGAAATCCACAGCAGACACGGGGATAATGTACAAACTCCAGCGATAATGTTTCTGTTGAGTGGATTTGGTTTTAGTTTAATATCTGAACAGTTTTTGTCCTTTCTGGTCTTGGGGCCAACAACCTGTGTTTTGAACAGTGTTGAAACTTTATTGCTGGAACAGCACAGCAGGTCAGGCAGCATCCAGGGAACAGGAGATTCGACGTTTCGGGCACAGGCCCTTCTTCAGGCCTGTGCCCGAAACGTCGAATCTCCTGTTCCCTGGATGCTGCCTGACCTGCTGTGCTGTTCCAGCAATAAAGTTTCAACTTTGATCTCCAGCATCTGCAGACCTCACTTTCTCCTCTTTTGAACAGTGTACCTTTTCTCAAAACTGGGATATTTCCCTGACAAGAGATCATGGATTAAAATGATAACCCTTCATACGGGATAACAATCAACATTCCCTGGAATCTGTATCACTGCCAGCCATTCCAATGTTCCACCCTCTGCAATCCGCAACAGTATTGACGTCCAGTTCCAGAAATGACAGAAATGGACCTCAGAAGCTCCACGCAGACAGTCCAATAATTGGAGGGAATACTGATGCACAATTTTAATTTCCACAATTTCCACACTTGGGTTCAATTTCATCAGATGGATCTTCTCTCCATGGAGGTCAGTTACATGCTCCTGTCTTGGGCCTTGGTCACTGATCCACTGAACTCCCTCCCATTGGATCTGTTTAGGACTGAGGCAGAGATTAACGTCTTAGAGATTAACCAAATGACTGTGGATGTTGGAAATCTGAAGCAATAAGGGAAATTTCTGGAGGAACTCAGCAGGTCTGGCAACATCTGTGGAGAGATGAACAGAGTTAACGTTTCAAATCCGGTAACCTTCCTTCAGATCCTCCCAGAAATGGAAGGCATTGCATCAGTTTCAGAGTGATTTCCTGGACTGGTTTTGATGGCCTAGATGAAACAGAGAGAAATTTCCATTCTGCGCACCTTCACCTCAAATTCTTTATTCCTTCCACCTTTTCCAGGAGACCACATCAATTTTGGGTAGGGTGCAGTGTGTGTCTACAGACAATTATAATGGTATGGAACAGGCAGACTGGACTAAAGGGGTCTCATGAATCATAAAAAATGTTGGTTTGCAAGTGCAGCAAGTAATTAAGTAGGCAAATGGAATATTGTCCTTCACTGTTAGATGGATGGAGTTTAAAAATGGGGAGGTACTGTTGCAGCTGTAAAGGGTGCTGGTGAGGACACACCTGGAAGACTGTGTACAGTTTTGGTCTCCTTACTTGAGAAAAGATGTACTGGCACTGGAGGGAGTGCAGAGGAGGTTCACTAGGTTGCTTCAGGAATTGAGAACGATGCCTTGTAAGGTCAGAGTGAGTAGACTGGGAGTGTACTCACTCGAATTTAGAAGAATGAGGGGGTAACTTAGAGCAACATATGAAATTATGAAGGGAATAGATAAGATAGAAGCACAGCGACTGTTAGCACTGGCAGGTTAAAGAAGAACTAGGGGGCATAACCTCAAAATAAGAGGGATCAGATTTAGGACTGAGATGGGGAGGAACTTCTTCACCCAAAGGATTGTGAATCTGTGGAATTCCCTGCCCAGTGACGCAGTTGAGGCTATCTCATTGAATGTTTTTAAGGCAAAGACAGATAGATTTTGAGAACAGTGAAGGAATTAAGGGTTACGGTGAGAGGGCGGGTAAGTGGAGCTGAGGCCATGAAAAGATCAGCCATGATCTTACTGAATGGTGGAACAGGCTCGATGGGGCCAGATGGCCTACTCCTGATCCTAGTTCTTATATTCTTATTTAACTGTCATTGTTCCTGTGTCTATCATGCAGCAATTGATTTGGTGACTATTGATTGAATTCAGAGTCCACTAGCTGAAAGGTTGAGGGTTGAATCCATGCTTCCAGAGTATTAGCCTGGCTTTCTGCATTGCTAGTCCAGTGATGTAGCTACCATCCCACTATCGTCACCCCTCTCCATGTGGGAGTATATGTTTCAAAATCAAATGTTTCCATTATCTTCGCAAGGCAGAAACTATGTCGCAACTGACTAATTATTGCAAAGACGTAAAATGGTCTTTGCAGTAGGATTGAAGTATAAACTGCTCTCTCTTGCATTATCTGCCAGCTTCTGCTTTCAGACTCTCTGTGGAAATGCGTCCAAAATCCTTTTCCTTTTGTTTTGAGAGCAGTGTATACAAAGGAAAAGCTGGTAATCAGATTCTGCTAATAACCAATGCTCCACTCTCAGTGGATGAGAAGTGGAGAGGTTCCTTTGACAGTGGGAGCTTGTTAATTTGTCTACGGTATAATAGGGTCATGTTACTTGAAATGCATGTGCAGGGAGCAGAAAATGAAGTCAATTATATCTGTATTAGTGAGGCCAGTGAAGAAAATCCCGTTACCCGCATTATCTCAGCATTGTCCGTAATTACATCCAGTGTGGCTGCAACAAGTAGGAAATTAGTTCAGGATGAAAGGATGCCAGAGTTTTTGTAAAATGAAAGTTGCTGCGCATCACTCTATTTCAAATTTCCTTTTCAATTTGCAATGTAAAGGGCTTTGTGAAACCAATTGCTTTATTTTTAAAAAGTGTTCAATTTTAAGATCATTCACATGTATTTGATTATGAATTTGCTTTGTGTTTAACAGTTGTAAATAACCACCCCATTTCCCAAAGATTTAATGGATAATTGAACATCCTGGCATGGTGTCAGATTGTGTTCCACAGACAATGTAGGTCAGGATTCCAGTCTGAAGGGATCCCCTGTAAGAGTGACAATGAGTTCAGTTTTGGGACCTGCCCATCTCTCTCACTGTAAATCATAGAATCCCAAAAGCCTTGGAAGCAGGCCATTGGTCCATACCAACCCTTTGAAGAACATCCCAAACAGACCCACCCTATCCTTGTAACCATGCATTTTCTATGGTCAATCCACCTAACCTGCACATCTTTGGATTGTAGGAGGAAACCAGAGCACCAGGAGAAAATTCACACAGACACAGGGAGAATGTGCAAACTCCACACAGGCAGTCACCCAAGGCTGGAATCTAACCTAATGCTGTGAGAGAGCAATGCTAACCACTGAGCCACCGTGCCGCCCTGAATCCTGGCGGAAGCTGCTGTGCTCAGGCTCACCTGGTACATGTGTTACCCAGTCCCTGAGGTAGTGTGTGAGGAACCATCTTTTAAAATGTTTGTTAGAATAAGTCCCTTGAGTCATTGACATAAGACAAGATAATCCTGTGGTTAGCTGTATGTGGAGATGGTGGATAGTTGCAATGTCATTGACCTAATATTCCCAAGGTGTAGGTTCATCCTCTGAGGATAGTGGATCATAATCCCAGCGTATCAGCTGATGGACTTTGAGTTCAATAAATAAATGTCTTGATTAAATCCTAGCATCAGTCATTGAGAATTGCAAAATTGATGCCAATGACATGATAACATCAATGACCCATCCATATGAGCAGTCATGCAAACACTGCTTTTTTTTAAGATTACTAAAATTATCTATTAGATGTGGGTGGGGTCTGTGTAGCCCAGAATTTACAGCCGATTGCTGATTGCCCAGAGGGAAGATAAGAATTAGTCACATTGCTGTGGGTCTGGAGTCACATGTAGGTAAGACTAGGAAAGGACAGGCAGATTTCATTTTCCCCAAAAGGCTTCAGTGAACCAGATGGTTTTTATGCATTTAGTACATTATATTGGCTTTTTATTCCACATTTTTAATAAATTCAAACTTCACCATTTGCCACCAGCCTGGAGTTCTGGCTTGCTAGTCCAGTGATATAACCACCTAGCCACTACCTCTCCTGAGCTTCAATTTAACCCAGGCTTGGTGAAGCACATTGAAATTCCATTGTAACAATTCCATTTCTCGCTGCAGTTACATGACCTTTCAGAGTGGGATGAATGAACAGTTAGGTTTGTGTTGTAGATTTAAGACAAGTGGGAGACAGGTTGACCATGTCCAAACTCAATGCCCGAGTCCTTTCCTTGATTGTTCTGGATTGATTCAAGTCCAGGTGTGAAAAATAAAACAACATCCCCATAGCCACATAGGTAATTAAATAAGGTTGTATTCATTTGATTGAGTGACAAGATGCAGTTAATAAACAAAGGGAGCAGACAGTGTTCCGTCATCATTCCCCAAGGTTAGAAAAACATAGATGTGTTCAGTATCATAGAAGACAGAACCACAACTTTGGATATCTAGGGGAAAGCTTATTTATCAGTAATCTCTCATGGGCTCTGTAAATGAGATCTAATTGACACATTTCAATTCTATCAAATTTTAACAGTATTGACTCCATTACATTGTAGTTCCAAGCTTTAGGATCGTCTAGAACAACACTCTAGTAGTTAAGGTTCACCCTAGTAGCAATGGTTAACAACTTAATGATGAGTGTTCATCTGCTATTCACATACGGAAGTATCCCCAGTGGTCCAAATCCTGTCCTTATCTTATATCCACATCTTCAAAATTCGAGTAACTGCCCCAAGGTAGAGCAGGAGAAAAACAGTGACAACACTTCAAAAGTAGTTCATTGGCTGTAAGTGTATTTGAAATGTATAGTCATGGTAAAAAGCGCTATGTAAATGCAAGTCATTTTTTTCTCATTTGTCTCCCTTAATATTTTTTAATGTCCATCCCCAGGATATGGATGTCACGAGCTTGGCTGGATTTATTGCCCAATCCTAATTGCTTTTGGGATAGTGGTGATGAGTTCTTTCTTGAATTGCAATAATCCATGGAGAAGGGGTAGTTGCACCCACAGTGTCATCAAGGAGGGTATTCCAGGAGTCTGATGTAGCAACAGTGAAGGAACAGCGATACATTTTAAAATCAGGATGGTGCGTGGTTTGGAGAGGAAAACACAGGTGCTGGTGTGCACATACACCTTCTGCCTTTGTTCTTGTCTCTGCTTTGCAGTCAAAGCAACTTTGGTGAATTGTGGATTGTACATACTGCTGCTGCCATGTGTCCGTGGCGGAGAGACAGAATGCTAATGATGGTGAATATGGTGCCAGTCAAGTGGGCTGCTCTGTCCTGGATGGAATCGAACATCTTGAATATTGTTGGAGCTACGCTCATCTCGGCATGAGGAGAGTATTTCATCACACCCCTGACTTATGCCTTGCAGCTGCTGGACAGGCACTGAGGAGATAGGAGTTGATTTACTAGAACTCCTAGCCTCTAACCTGCTCTTGCACCCACAGTATTTACAAGGCAGGTTGAGTCCAGTTGAGTTTCTGATCATTGGCAACCCCCAACATTCTGCCTTGTTAGAGATGGTCATTGCCTGGACTTGTGTGACATAAATGTTATTTCCCACTTAACATCCAAAGCATGGATCCTGTCTGGGTCTTGCTGCACTTGGAATTCACAAATAGTATTGCAAATTGTGCAGTTATCATCAAACATCTCATATCTGATGAAGGGGGCTGAAGATGGTTGGGTCATGATTTCCTCTTCACAAAGCCACCCTGGCTCTGTTTGACGATATTCAGTATTTCTAAAGGCTGTGCTATTACCTTTTTTATAATAGACTCTGCCATCATCCCAATAACAGATGTTAACCAGCCTGTTGTTACATGTTTTTTTTTCTCTCCTTCCTTTTCGAATAAATGTGCTACATTGGTCATTTTCCAGTCCTCCGAGATTTTTCTGATTCTAAGGATTCTTGGAAGATTATTGATATAAGTTTCAATACCAAAAGGCAGTGTTGTCTTCATTGATTAACTAAGGTTTTTCAGTTTGTATTAATTCCTTAATAGATCTACTGTGCCTAAGTGGAGTACACTGAGATATAATGTCCCCATTATGGACCTGAGATGTTGTTGGACTGGGGGGAAAATGAGTTGAAGGTGTATGTGCTGTGACACATTAGGATTGCAGTGTGGCAGACATGTGTATACTGGAAGCTATATATATACATTCATACACTGGAGCCCTGTACTTCATAGACAGGGAGAACATGTACATGTACTACACCTGTTCCAATAGATCACAGCTATTCTCTGGCTCATTTCTCAGGGAATAACCTGACCAATCCACATCAGTTTACCTGGTTTAAATTTAACAAAGGATGGTTGCTAACTGTCAATCAGAATTAGTGAGCACAATCCCCATGGCAACACCACTACCAATCAGATTCTACTTGTCAACCAATCAGTATTTGTGGGCAGCACGGTGGCTCAGTGGTTAGCACTGCTGCCTCACAGCGCCAGGGACCGGGGTTCAATTCCCGCCTCAGGCGGCTGACTGTGTGGAGTTTGCACATTCTCCCCGTGTCTGCGTGGGTTTCCTCCGGGTGCTCCGGTTTCCTTCCATAGTCCAAAAATGTGCAGGTTAGGTGAATTGGCAGAGCTAAATTGCCTGTAGTGTTAGGTGAAGGGGTAAATGTAGGAGGATGGGGTCTGGGTGGGTTGCGCTTCGGCGGGTCGGTGTGGACTTGTTGGGCCAAAGGGCCTGTTTCCACATTGTATCTAATCTAATCTATTTTTCTCACAGTCAGTATAACTGTTGATTTGCCCTTACTTTTGTATTCTTGCAAAATGTTCTAATGAGTGCAAGATGAAAAGTTTGATAAAGTGCAACCTTTTCAGCAATATTCATATTGCCATTTTATTAACAATTTAAGATTTTGCTAGAAAGAACTAAGATGAGGAATTAATCCCATGCCATTCTTTTTCTTGGTGGATTTTCCACTGTTTTCAACAATATGGGTGACTCACATCATTTCAGGTTCTTCTTCAAGTTATTTGCACTCTTTTCAACTTGATCAAATGGTGGAGCAGACTCGATGGGCCAAATGGCCTAATTTTGCTCCTATATCTTATGGTCTTAAGTTGGCTTGCTTTTGTACCTTTAAGTACTTTTGGTTGTACAACAAAAGATAGTTTCAATATCAAAATTTTCCTCTGGCTTCAACTTTTAAATTCTGAGAAGATGAATTGTATTACCATTTTGAATAAAAGAATGGGCTAATTTTAGAGGAAATTTTCTGCAGTATGTAACAATGACTTTAAGCAGCGAAGAAGGTGTTTGATCAATAAATACCATAAATTAAGTATTTTTTTACATCTTTCCAGCCAGAATTTTGCAGTTAAAAGTAAATATCTACACCATTCCTTGAAGGAACTGAATGTATTTCTGCAACCTGGTGTCAATCGCTTTTTTTTCCCTGAGTTGAGTCTAGGATTTATCTCCTTGTAGCTCCAGAGAAACTCTTCTTCAATACGTTTTCCCTGGTCCTGGATGATCTAAGGTTTTAGAGAAAGGCTGTTCTACTGCCACTGTTTAGATCAGAGTGGTGCTGGAAAAGCACCGCAGGTCAGGCAGCATCCGAGGAGCAGGAAAATCGACATTTCGGGCAAAAGCCCTTCATCAGGAATCCTTAGCTGTCTGGGTCACTGCTTGCTGACTGGCAGTGTCTAATGTTAAAGCTAGCAATCTCATCAAGAAGTGACTAAATTTTTTGGCTGCAGGATTTTTCTTTCTCTCCCTGGGTGAGGTGCCGTAGTCGATCCAGTGTTGAGTCTCCTCATCAATGATGGCCTGGAGAGAGGAATGGGAATTACTGATACATTGGACTGGCTCAGCCAGTTGCAGGACAGCTAGGCAGGAAGTAGATTCAGGCTCACACGACAAGACCTACTGAAAGACGGACCTACTCTGCCTCCAGTCCTGTGGACAGGAAAATATGTTTACACATTTGCCAATAGCATGAACTGAGTAATAGGTCCCAGTGCAGGTCAATGTCATTGGAGTAAATACATAACTTCTGCAAAGGATTGAAACAGTTTTTAACTACAATATTTGATCCTGAGGTGTTCCTCTGACCACACATCTGTGCCATCACTAAAACCATCTATTTGTACTTCCATAACACAGAAGTGTCAAAGGAGGTCTTTGTGTGCACTCTGGCTTTCTCCAAGAGCATTTTGCCTATTGTACTCAACAGTCCTATCCATATGTGTAGCCCTGAGATTTTCTAAACCTTCTCTATCCACAAGGGACTTATCACCTAATTCTGCCCCTTACTCAGCTCATCTCCTGTTGAAAACATCAGCCGTGCCTTTGCAAAGCCTGGAGCTGACTGTTCTGATGCCTGTTTGACTTGCATCTCATCTTTCACGCTGCATAAACCTGAGGCCAGCCAAACGCTGCTGCCTGACACCACATCACCCACTCATCTCCTGTTGAAAACATCAGCCGTGCCTTTGCAAAGCCTGGAGCTGACTGTTCTGATGCCTGTTTGACTTGCATCTCATCTTTCACGCTGCATAAACCTGAGGCCAGCCAAACGCTGCTGCCTGACACCACATCACCCATCACCCATCACTCCATCACCCATCACCCATCACCCATCAGCCATCACTCCATCATCCATTACACATCACCCATCACACATCACCCATCACCCATCACCCATCACTCCATCATCCATTACACATCATTCCATCACCCATCACCCATCAC
>NC_057743.1:34243523-34278476 GCF_004010195.1 Chiloscyllium plagiosum
CTCCATCACCCATCACTCCATAACCCATCACCCATCACCCATCACAAATGACTCCATTACCCATCACTCCATCACCCATCACTCATCACACATCACAAATCACTCCATCACACATCACAAACCACTGCATCACTCCATCACCCATCACTCATCACACATCTCACATCACTCCATCACCCACCACCCATCACACATCACTCCTGTGTTCACTGACCTACGTTGGCTCACAGTCTGGCAATACCTCATTTTTAAATACCGGCCTCCTAACCTTGTCTCTCTCTATTTCTATAACCTCCTCCAGCCCTACAACTCTCTGAAATCCCTATACTTCTCAGTGCTAAATCTTGTTTGATAATGCTCCTAAGAAGTGCATTTAATATTTTGATTATTCTGAAGGGGTTATGAAAATGCAAATTGTAGTTGTTCTTTTGTTGACCAAAATGACTAAGCAGAAGTGAACATTTGTATAGTATATTAGTTATAGGAATTTAAATTATGCAAATTGTAAGTATCAGAATGATATGGTACATACTGTGAATCTGCCATATAAAATCAGAGACCCCTCTGAGAAGGGCACTGCTTGTCACTGGCCACTCGGTGTTTCCTTTCTTCCTGGTGGTGGAATATAAATAAAAATTTGCATACTTGTTGTTTTTCACTGTGTCCGACACCTGCACACACACGACATGGGTGCAGATAGAGAAAAAAAGAGAAAATAAAAATCAGAACAGGTTTGGGATCCCACAATTCTTCCATGTTTTGCTCCCTGATCTTTGCCAAGTTTGCCTTTTTGATGTCAAGAACAGTGGATATTAAGATCCAATGATTCAACAACAGAATTGATATTTTATTTCCAATATTAGTGCTTCTTTTGTAGAGCACAGCATTTTGATCTTTTCTTTTAGAGTTACAGCTTCCATTTTTGTATCTATACATTACTGTATATGTTCCACCTTACAGTACGACTTGAGTGTTTATTGTACAAGGTCTGGGTTCATGTCGCACCTGCTCCAAGTGTGTGTTATAACATCTCTGAACAGGAGCAACACGGTGGCTCAGTGAGTAGTACAGCTGCTTCACAACACCAGGGTCCCAGGTTTGATTCGAACCTTGGGTGACTGTGTGGAGTTTGCATGTTCTCTCCTTGTCTGTGTGAGGTTTCCTCTGGGTGCTCTGGTTTCCTCCCACAGTCCAACGGTGTGTAGGTTTGGTGGATTGGCCATGCTTAAATTGCTGTGTCGTGTCCAGGCATGTGCAGGTTAGGTGGATTAGCCATGGGAAATGCAGGGTTACAGGAATAGGATGGGGGTGGGGTTCTAGGTATGATGCTCTTTGGAGGTTTGGTGTAGGCCAATTGACCTGCTTCCACACTGTAGGGATTCTGTGATTTTAAAATACCAACAACACAAGTGTAAGGCTGTAAACCTTAAATCATGCCAGGGGCTTGAACACAAAATCTAGACTAATGCTCCAATGTTGTGCTGAGGGGTGAAACTGTTGTCGTTTGGATAAGATACTAAACTGAGGCTCCATTCTACTCTCTCATCTGAACAGAAAGAATCACATGGCACAAATTTAAAGAATGAGAATCTTCCTCTTCCATAGTTATCCCTTAACTCATACCTCAAAATCGATTTTGCAGTAAATAATAACATTTGCTGCTCTCTAATGGACTGTCCTGTTACCTACATTATAACAGTGACGACAACTCCAAAAGTATCTGATTAGCAGCAAAGCCTGATGGGGTGTCCTGAGGATGTGAAAGGTGCTACATAAATGCAGATTCTTTCTTTTTTGGACTGTGCTTGAATTCAGGAAAGTACCTTCACTGTAGCTGTTGATGCAGCGTTCATATGTTCAGTCAAGTGTTTGCGTGTTTTGCATCCTCCTCAAACAATCTATCCTTGCAAGATTCCACTAAAGATTTCTAACACACCTTCACTGGAAAAAATAATTTATCTCCATCTATTTCTAGTCAGACAGCATAATCCAGCCTGGACCAATGATCACTCCGACATAGATAGTCCTTCGCTTTTGCAAAACAATGAAAACAACATCCTTGCAGATGACCAGCAACCTCTGCTATTGTTATCAACACACCAGCTGTTTGTGGGACCAAATGGTGTACGTTTCTGTGATCTCAACTAATGATTTACTAGTTTCACCATGACCCTCCCAAAAGCAGACTCTCAACTGGTCTGCCATTGTGATAAGGACTTTTACCTTCAGTAAAGAATTTCAGGCCAGCGAGGCAATACTTACATTAACTCCTGTAACATCAGAACTAGATGTTGATAACATAGTGCTGAAAGATTTGACAAAATTTTATTACAGTTCCTGGTGTACACATGTATTATGATCTGGGCTAATGTTAAGATTTTCTGAGGAAGGGTTACTGGATCTGAAACGTTAACTTTGATTTCTCTCCACAGATGCTGCCAGAGCTGCTGGGCTTTTCCAGCAAGTTCTGTTCTTGTTTCTAACATTGAACTATTCAGTTACAAACTGTAGCACAGTTCTGTCAGCATGACATGCTTTTAGTGGCCTGAATTAAGATGGAGTCTGAGGTTGTTACATCCTCAGATTTCATGCGATGATACCGTGATGATAACATGATCATGTCTCTTAGAGGTCTGCTGCATACTAGCTATAAGGCATAACATAATGCAACTAGAAAAAACAGTGGGAAAGTTTCAGACTGTGAAGTGTTAAAGATTTTGCATTTCTGCCTTTTAAAATGCTGTTTAACATTTCACTCAGAATTGTGAACAGGGAATGTTTTCCCCATATCCATGCGATAATAGTAATATATAGCAAGCCTGTGATGTTGGGGGGAGCACAATGGCCTGGTGGAATTATCACTGGACTATTAATACAGAGATTTAAGTAATGTTCTAGCGATCTGGGTTCAAATCCCACCATAGCAGATGATGGAATTTGAATTCAATTAAAATCTGGAATTAAGAGTCTAACAATGGCCACAAACCCAGTGTCAATTGTTGGAGAAAAGCCGATCTGGTTCACTAATGCCCTTTAGGGAAGGAAACTGCCATCCTTATCCTGATCTGGTCTACATGTGACTCCAGACCCACAGCGATGTGGTTATGGATGAGCAGCAAATGCTGGCCGAGCCAGCGATGCCTTCATCCCGTCAATGAATTTTTAAAAATCGTTATCACTGCCTTTGGAGATTCCCTGTTTGCATCACTCCACCACCAGTGATTGGACCAAAAGCAACCCAGATCCTAAACCTGTCTCCCAGTAATCTCTCCCTCTTTAAGATTCTCATTAAAACTCAGGTCTTTCTCATCATTTGTCATAATATCTCTTTATGTGGCTGTGCCACTCAAAGATTGTTCAACATTGAAGTCCCCCCAAAGGGGATCATGACATCTTGCTATCTTAAAGGCGCTATATTCAAAGCTGCACTTTCAAGTTGTTGTTACAAAGATCTAAACACTGAACCTACCCAACCAAAATAGCACACAGAGCAAAAACCATAGAGTGGAGTTTTTCAGTTGACATATCTTTGGTAATTGAAACTAATGAAGCCGTGAGTTGCGTGGTATGGAGTACCTTGCACTGTGTGGTACACGTGGCCAGACAGAACATGCTGCAGTTTATAGTTCCCAGTGACAAAGTAAACCACAGCACTTAACACCACAGATTGGGAGAAATGGCTGTATATGGTCTCAGTAATAGACTCACACACAACCAACTAAAATGTCCTTTCACTGTGCTTCATTCAGAACAGGACTTTGCTGCCTGATGCCATTCTTCTGTCACGGTTAGGGTTAAAGTGTTTTCTGGTCCGTCTCCTCGTGTTTTGTTTGCTTAATCTCATTAGGCGTTTGTTCCCATGTACCTGATGGAAACGTTCATCAATTATTTTTGTCCGTTGCTCAAGAAGGTTTGTTGTCATTTTGCCATCTGTTCGCCAACCCAGACAAGACAATGTTTTTTGTTTTTGTCGCAGAATGCGCCTGATGCCTCGAGTAAAGGGTCAGTTCACCGTCCGGGAACACCCCTCCCCACCCCCCACCCCTTCCACCCCTTCCACCCTCCACCCCCCCCCCCAACAACCATTCACAAGCTTTTCCCTTTCCATGCTGCTGTTGATGAGGTTGGCGTAATCAGATTATCCCATCGCGAACCCAGCGGCGAGGTTTGCTTTCTGTCTGCTAAAGCCCTGTGACATCCCGCAAAACTTTTTTTGTACACTTTTCATTGCGAAGAGGAGAAAGAAAGAGGAATCCTTTTGTAAGCTGTTTCTAACGGACCCTGTGAACAAAACACACTCCAGTCGATGAAGGGCATTCCTAATGGGTCACTAAACTAAAATACTCAACGGTGGCTTTCAAGTGGTGTACTGAAGCATTTGCAGACTTGGCTGTGAGCTTTAAGGCGGGAAATTGGGTTTTTGCACATCTGCACTGTTGATGTCAGTTTTTCTATTAAAAAGAACTAATATTCTTGATGCTATCTTTAATATTGTTGAGCAAACATCAGGATGATTTGTAAACACCATGATCAATTTTTGTGCAACTATTTAGAGTTTTACAGCAAAGAACAGGCCATTTGGCCCAACCAGTTAGTATTTATTCTCTGCATGAGCCCCCTCCTTGCCTGCTTCATCTGATCTTATCAACATACCCTTCTAGTCGCTTCCCCTTCTGATATTTACCTTCTTGCAGTTTTTGACCCTTTTTCAGATCTCCAGCATCTTTTGATGGTTACTCACTGTTATAATTCAATCCAATCTACACCTTGTGGTAGAGATTTTAACCATCATGAAGAAATTTGCTTTTTCATTTATTAGAGACTCTCTCTTAGTTATGACAGCTCCTCTCATTTTAGATTCAGCCACTATTTCACGTTTGCTTAAAGTTGATAAAGAGCATCAATCTTATTGCAGTCTGTTTTAAAAAAAATTGTAAATATCAAAAGCATCTCTGCAGTACACTGCATTTCCAACTTCAATACAAACAATGTAAAGACTGATACATATCTTAATCATATTGAATTTATTTCCTTCCCCAGTATAACTCATATTCAATTTAATGCATAGGTTTAAAAATGAATTAATAATGCTCCTTTTTTATTGATCTTTGAACATTCTATTCTAGCTATTCCACTTTTAAAAGCCATGTGAAAGTTGGGCTCAGTTCTTATTCTCAAGTAAATCAGAACAGAATTTTTTTAAAAAACTATCATTTGTCTAGCACCCTTCTTGACAACCAAGTACCTCAAATTATTTTACAGCCAATTGAGTAATCCTGATAAGAACAAAAATAGAAATTGCTGGATACACTCAGCAGGTCTGACAGTATTGTGTGGAGAGAGCGTGAACATTTTCAGTTCAGTGACCCTTCTTCAGAAGGGTCTTCTTGCAGTTTTTGAACCTTTTTCAGATCTCCAGCATCTTTTGATGGTTAGTCACTGTTATTATGCAGACAAACAGAACTCCATGTATCCTTTAGGGCCATGGGCAACATTGTGTGTCTTCATCAACTTTGATTATTGAATAAAAATAAAGTTTGGAGGAATGTCTTTCCAAACATCTTGCAGAAGAATGTCATTTCTTGCTGAAATAATGAAACTTCTGATATCTTGAATGAAATCTGCAGCCTTCATAGCTCAATGACTGACCATGTAGTGCACATTATCGTATTTCTAATTCACTCTGATTTCAGCTGATGTCTGGTATTCTCTCTCACATTGAAGGATATAACTTTATTGTAAAAGATGGGTCTAGAGACATCAGAAATTGTGTAAGTTGTGTTAGATGGATAGCTTATTTTAAAATATAATCCAGTCATATTCTTCCTAGTGTAGATATAATCGGAGACTGTAATCATCTCGAGATTCAAATTGTAAAATGCTTCGTTACTGAACTTTAAGCTAGACATTTGCTGTTAAATCTGAAGTTTGTATAATTTTCCAACATGTACTCACAAAATAGGATTTAATTAATTTATGAAATATCATTATTAGACAAATAGGGAATGGAAGGGATTTATGAAAACGGACATTGCTGAAGAAACTCAGCAATTTGCGCAGAGAGAGCAGAGTTTATGTTTTGAGTCAGTTCTGAGGAGGGGTCATTGGACCCGAAACGTTAACCCTGCTTTTCTCTCCACAGATGCTGCCAGACCTGCTGAGTTTCTCCAACAATTTCTGTTTTTGTGTGTTTCACGTCTCCAGCATCCACATTTCTTTATTTTATGTTTGGAATTGACAAGAGTCATAGTGATGTACAACACACAGGATGCAGAGATGGGCTGAGAGGTGGCAGATGGAGTTCAACCTGGATAAATGCGAGGTGATGCATTTTAGAAGGTCGAATTTGAAAGCTGAGTACAGGATTAAAGACAGGATTCTTGGCAGTGTGGAGGAACAGCGGGATCTTGGTGTGCAGGTACATAGATCCCTTAAAATGGCCACCCAAGTGGACAGGGTTGTTAAGAAAGCATATGGTGTTTTGGCTTTCATTGACAGGGGGATTGAGTTTAAGAGTCGTGAGATCTTGTTGCAGCTCTATAAAACTTTGGTTAGACCGCACTTGGAATACTGCATTCAGTTCTCGTCGCCCTATTATAGGAAAGATGTGGGTACTTTGGAGAGGGTTCAGAGGAGGTTTACCAGGATGCTGCCTGGACTGGAGGGCTTATCTTATGAAGAGACATTGACTGAGCTTGGACTTTTTTCATTGGAGAAAAGGAGGAGGAGAGGGGTCCTAATTGAGGTATACAAGATAATGAGAGGCATAGATAGAGTCGATAGCCAGAGACTATTTCCCAGGGCAGAAATGACTAAAACGAGGGATCATAGCTTTAAGCTGGTTAGAGGAAAGTATAGAGGGGATGTCAGAGGCGGGTTCTTTACACAGAGAGTTGTGAGAGCATGGAATGCGTTGCCAGCAGCAGTTGTGGAAGCAAGGTCATTGGGGACATTTAAGAGACTACTGGACATGCATATGGTCACAGAAATTTGAGGGTGCATACATGAGGATCAATGGTCGGCACAACATTGTGGGCTGAAGGGCCTGTTCTGTGCTGTACTGTTCTATGTTCTATGTTCTAACACAGAAACAAACCCTTCGATCCAACTTGTCCATGCCGACCAGATGTTTTACATTAATCTAGTCCCATTTGCCAGCACTTGGCCCACATCCTTTGAAACCCTTCCTTTTCATATACCAATCCAGATGCCTTTTAAATGTTGCAATTCTACCAGCCTCTGGCAGCTCATTCCATACATGCACCACTCTCTGCATGAAAACATTGCCCTTTACATCCCTTTTAAATATTTCCCCTCTCACCTTAAGCCAATGCCCTCTAGTTTTGGACTCCCCCACCCCGAGGAAAAGACCTTATCTATTCACCCTATCCATGCCCCTCATGATTTTGTAAATCTCTATCAGGTCACCCCTCACCTCTGACACTCCAGGGAAAATAGCCCCAGCCTATTCAGCCTCTCCCTATAGCTCAAACCCTCCAACCCTGGCAATATTTTGTAAATCTTTTCTGAATCCTTTCAAGCTTCACTACATCCTTCCTATAGCAGGGAGACCAGAATTGAATGCAGTATTCTAAAATTGGCCTAACCAATAGTTGGAAGTCATCTCAAAACTTAGCATAGGAGCGACAATGTTCACTAGGAAAACATGTGAATCTGAAATAAAAATGGAAAATGATAGAGAAACTCAGTGGGTCTGGCAGTATCTTTGGAGAGAGAAGAACAGATTTAATGTTCCAAATCTGGTTTGACTCCTAAATGGGACTCAAGCATAATCCTCTGATTAGATTGTTGGCAGGTTCATTAATAAGGTAGACAGTAATCATCCAAAACCTTTACTTTAAGGTTTTAAAAAAAATGGAGCTGATATTTGGTAGCTTAATCGTTAGCAAACTTGACTTTCTATTATACCTTGAACTGAGCTTCAGACTCCATTACCTCCCCATCACTTAGATCACCAACTCCAGCTCCATTACATCATATAGCAATGCCCCAGTTCATCTGTTGTTAAAATCCTCATCCAGCTTTTTGTTGCATCCATATTTAATACTTTCCTGGCTGGTCTCTCACAGCCCCCCACTCTGTAAACTTCAACTTATCAAAACGCCTATTTTCCACTTTCCCTTTTGCACCGTACACCCTCTATTCTACTCTTTGCAATTGGCAACAAATCCTGCAACACCTCCAATGTGGAATCCAGTTATCTCCACCCTCCCTCCTCCCTTCAGTTATTATAAGTTGGTGGAATCTCAGAGCTCTAATAAATATTAAGGCTTTACTGAAACAAAAACAGAAACTGCTGGAGAAACTCAGGAGGTCTGGCTGTATCTGTGGAGAGAGTCGGCAGACTTAGCACTTTGGTCCAGTGACCTTTCTTCAAAACGGCCAGTTTTTGGTTTTGTTTCAGATTTCCAGCATCTGGATTTTTTGGTTTTATTTTCATGATTTATTGGCCGGGAGTTGAGTCCTGAATTCAAGATTAGTTGTGGAGAACATTCTATTGACTATGAGAAGGGAGCTTGCAGGCATGAGTGTATAAGTCAGATTCTGTAAAGTGACACTGTTTGCAACACAGGACAATGATCAATAACTTATTCAAAGTCCTGCATGTGGTGTTTGAGTTTTCGAGGCTAGAGTCTCCAGAATCAGAAAATTAATCACAAAAAACTGGTGTGAGCAAACTCAGGAACAAAACATCATTCAACATAAATTGTGTTGCTTTTATAATGTGCTTTGGATGCCTTTGCTTATTAATTATGAAGTATTGGGACACAGGAAAAAGACTTGCTAACTACTGAATTTTTCAAAGTGCTTTATAGCCAGCAAGCTGCATTTTGCAGTTAGCTGCTATTGCAAAGGAGGAAAAGTGACTGCTAGTTTGTGCACAGCAAGCTCCCACAAACAGCAATATGATAGTGACCTGGTAGACTGTCTGTATGGTGGTTATTGAGGGATGTTGAGTATAGGCCAGAAGATGAAATTGCAAGAGCAAAATAACCTCCACAAGTGTCATCCAGGGAAGTAAATGTCAGGTTGAATCAGATGTGACAAGAGATAGAGATCTCCTCTGGAAGGCAAAGGGAAGGCATATAAAAACAAAATATTACAGATGCTGGAAATCTGAAGCATACACAAAAAGGGTCAGACCAGATGATAAGTATTAACTCTGTTTCTTTCTCTCCACAGATGCTGTCAGACTCACTGAGCGTCTCCAGCATTCTCGGTGTTTGTTTTCCACCTGCACCATGTTGAGTGATGGATGTGACCGAGCAGATGCAGATGTGCTTCAGTGCACGTGGGAGGATGGTACAAGACAGAGGAACACAGTATTCCATGAGCTACCTCCTAGTAGACAGAGCTACCAGCAGCAGATTGAAGGGTAAGTGTTGACCAGGACACCAGGGAAAACCCCATTGTTCTTCTTCGAAATAATGCTGTGGGACCTTTTACATCCATCTGTATTGTAAATAATAATAGCTTTAAGAACAAACTAGGAGATTCTACAGTGGTATATAGAGAGCAATGGATGCTCATTAGAGGATATATTAAGGGATTGGTTTTCCGGTTTCCCCCAGCAGGGAAGTTGGCTCAGAAGGGAAGAGTTTTTTACTGAATTATGAATTGTAAATAAACAGTTATGTAAGGTCATCTTAGAGCCCTCAATAAATGAATGACCAGTAATGTAACACTGAGCATGCTCTTTAATGCAGCCTTGATTTCATATCTCATCTGAAAGTCAGTAGCAATGTCATAGTGGCACTCCCTCTGTGCTGCATTAATAGTAGCGTCAACCTTGATTTTTGTACTCAAGCCCAGGACTTGAACCAGATCATTGGTGACTTTGGGGTGAGAGAGGCAGAGATGGGGAAATAAATTGTTTGAGCAAAGTTCAAGACCCATACAAAGAGGGTAAGAAAGACTATTCATTTCTCACATGATTTGGGAAAGTGGAGCACTGAGAGATGGACATGTCAGGAATACAATGATGGGCCAGATGGTCTCCTTCAGTGCTGTGTAATTCAACTATAATTGTTGCTGAAATTATTGGTAATGATAATCCAAAGAGAGATCCAAAAACTGTCCTCATGTGTGATTTTAAAAATATCCTCTCCTTTTCAACCATGGTTGGAAGTACTCTGCAGATTAAGTGGAACTTTCCCCAGAGTTACTCCAATTATATCATTCAGTTAAAGTGTATTTATTGAACGTATGCCAACAGGAATGTTGTAAACTGCCAAAGTAATTTGTAGGTTTAAGTGTTATACAAATGGAATTAAGTAGGAGAGATGTTTGGACAATAATTAATCTAATAACAGTCAGAGGTTTGAGGTGAAGTGGATTGGCTGTTTTCTTAGTGGCCTTTCTCTTTGCTTTTTGTGACTGGGGCCATGGTTTGGTAACTGTCAGGCATCCTGGCAGCATTCCTAATGAAAACAAAGAGGATAAAACATACAGAAATGCCTTTGTCCGCCTTTGAACAAACCTCACGTAAAGGCAGCAGACAGCACAATTCCCAGTGGGATACTCCAGCCTGATGTTTGTGAATTAAAGGCACAGGGATCCTTATCCTTACCCACTTCTGCTTAAAGAGACAGTAACCTTCCAAAACTAACTCTCCCAGACTGATTCCTGTGATGGCAGGACTGATGTATGCAGAGCGATTGGATTAGTTCGGACTATATTCACCAGAGTTCAGAAGAATGAGGGAGTCTCAAAGAAACCTATTAAACTCTAACAGGACTAGACAGGGTAAAAGCAGGAAGGATGTTCCTGATGACCAGGGAGTCCAGATCCAGTGGTCACAGATAAAGGGGTTGGTCATTTAGGACTGAGATGCAGAGAAATGTCCTCACCCAGAGAGTGGGGAGCCTGTAGAAGTCTCTGCCACAGAAAGCAGTTGAGACCAAAGCATTGAACGCTTTCAAGAGGAAGGTCTTTGGGCTAAAGGGATCAAAGGATACAGAAAGACAGCAGGAACAAGGAACTGAGTTGGATGATCAGCCATGATCATACTGAATGGTGGAGCTGACATGAAGGGCTGAATGGCCTACTCCTATTTCGTATGTTTCTATGTTAACTGCCCAATCTAACTTAACTCAGTGGCATTTTCAGCAGAGCTGGTATTATATATAGTTGCGCATGAAGTATCTGAACTGGAATTATACTTGAAGTAAAGAAGATCAGTTTAGTTCTGTTACTGATCTGACCAATGTTCTCCCTGCATTGGTACACCACACAGTAGACCAACAGGTATTTTCATCTCATTCACTGTTTGATTGTATTGGGCTCTGCATGTAAATACAGTGGCTACAAAAGCCTGTCAGAGACAGTGAATCCTGCAGCAAGTAACCTACCTCCTGACTCTCCAAAGCCCATCCACTATCTACAAGGCACAAGTCAAGAGTGTGATAGAATACTCCCTATTGTCTGGATAGGTGCAGCCCCAGCAATAGTCAAGAAGCTTGACACCATCCCGAACAAAGCAGCCCACTTGATTGGTACCACATCTAAAAATACCCATTCTCTTCACCAAAGATGCACAGCAGCAGCAATGTGTACCATCCACAAGACACACTGCAGAAGGCCCTTAAACAGCATCTTTCAAACCCATGACCACTAAGACCAGGGCTGCAGAAACATGGGAAAACCGCCACATGCAAGTTCCCCTCCAAGTCATTCACCATCCCAACTTGAAATTATATCACTGTTCCTTCACTATTGCTGGATCAAAATCCTGGAATTCCTTCTTTATGGGCATTGGGCACTGCAGAGGTTCGAGAAGGCAGCTCACCATCACCTTCTCAAAGACAATTAAGGGTGGTCAATAAATGTTGGCCCAGCCAGTGACACCCATATCCCACGAGTGGATAAAGAAAAGTACAAGTTGGATTGTGCACAAGTTGAATAACAATAGTGACTATTTGTTCAGGAGGAGTACGAAACACTTTGGATGTGTTAAGGTGTAATATAAATGCAAGATCTCTGTCTATTTCCAGATTGTTCCATCATTATATATCTGTCCATATCTACATCTAAGTGAAATTTAGTCTAAAATAATTTTCAAATTAAGCAGGATCTTATTTTTCTTACAGCCCTTCCAATAAATATAAAGTTCTGACATGGTAACTTTGAAACACATACTTAACAAAGGTAAGGGATGATATGGATGGATGAAGTTGAAAACTATGAATACAGATGCAGCAATGCAGTCAGAGAACAGTGTATTATTGACACTTCCAATCTGCACTTCATCTGGTTTTATTAAAAGCACCAACTTCTCTTCGTATGTGCAGCTTGCAGATTCTCGATATCCAAAGCCCAGGGAGTTACAATAGTTTGTAGAATGATAAATTGATGTCCAACTACCATAATCAGCAGCCTGTCAGTTAATGTTTGCATTATATTGTTTCCCAGTTGCGGAATCTATTTAGTGTAAAGTGTTCCAGATCGCCTGATGCTATATACATCAAATTCCAGAACATGGCTTGGATCCTCTGCTTCCCCAATCAGTGGGACTTTGGAACAGGAGAGACAGCAGATCACAAAACAGCCCTTACCCCACCTGGGATGCCTGCAAATTCTACAACCAAGGGGCATGGGCAATTATTGTATCACTCACCCACATTTGGACTTATTGAAGCCTTGAAGTTATCAATTAGGGCCAACTCAGGGACATATCCCATCCCTGTCAGTATTTTGCCCATCAGTCAAACACTCATCAATATTTACAGCATAGAAGGAGGCCATCCAGCTTATCATGTTCACGTTGGTCAACAAAAACCTGACTGCGTGAATCCCATTTCCAGCTTCTGGCCATATCACTGGTGACGATAGCAATAAGACAATAAGGAAAAGGAACAGGAATAGGCCATTTAGTCCCTCAAGTCTGCTCCCCCATTCAATAGGATCATGGCTCATCCAACACTCCTTAAGTCCACTTTCCTGCACATTCCCCGCGACCCATCATTAACCTGCAGATCAAGAATTTATCCATCTCAGCCTTGAATATATACAAGGGCTCTGCCTCCACAGGTATCTGTCACAAGGAATTCCAAAGAGCTTGAGAGAAGAAACTCTTCCTCACCTCAGTCTTGAATTGGTGCCCCTGTGTTCTGAGGCTATGCAGATGAATATCTAAATAATGCTAAAGTGTTATGAGATTTTCTGATTCAACCACTCTTTCAGGCTGTGAGTTTCAGACTTGCATTACCCTCTGAGTGAAAAAATAAATATCCACAACTCTTCCCTTTGTCTTATACCTCTCAAATAAATGTATGTTCCCTTGTTATTGGCCCCTCTATTAATAGAAGAAGTCCTTGTCTACGTCTCCTATCTATGCGCCTCATAAACGTGTACACCTCTATCAAGTCCCCCTCAAATTTCACTGCTCCAAAGGAAAACAGCCTTAGTCCTATTCAACAATTCCTCCTGGTTCAAACATTCCAATCCAGACAGCACCCTGATGAAGAGGTTATGCTTGAAACATCGATTCTCGTGCTCCTTGGATTCTGCCTGACCAACTGTGCTTTTCCAGCACCACATTCTCGACAGCATCCTGGTAAACCTCCTCTGCGCCCTCTCCAGCACAATCACATCCTTCCTATGACATAGCGACGAAAACTGCGTGCAATATTCCAATTTTGGCCTTTAAAATGTTCCAGAATAACCTCCTTGCTCTCATGCCTTTGCCTCGGCTAATCAAGGCGACCATCCCATACGTCTTCTAAACAACAGAGATCCACAGGGAACAGTGCTGGGGCCATAATTATTTATAATATATATAAATGACTTGGATGAGGAAAGTGAATTGACTATGGCCAAGTTTGCGGATACACAAAAATAGTTGGAAAGGCAACTGGTAAGGATGACACAGAGTTTGCAGAGAGATATAGACAGGTTAAATGAGTGGGCAAAACACTTGGCAGATGGAATATAATGTGGGAAAGTGTGAGGTTATGCCTTTTGGCAAGAAGAATAAAGGAGCTGAATATTATTTAAATCAAGAAAGACTAAAAGCTACAGCACAGAGGGATTTGGAAGTCCTTGTGCATGAATCACAAAACTCTAGCATCCAAGTTCAGTGGGTATTAGGAAAGGAAAATAAAATATTAGCCTTTATTTCAATGGAGATGGAGTATAAAGATAAGCAAGGCCTGATAAAAGTATGCGAGGCACTATTCAGAGCATAGATGGAATTCTGTGAACAGTTTTGTGCCTCATACCTAAGGATAGGTACGCCGATGTTGGACACATTCTAGGAAAGGTTTGCTTGACTGATCTTGGAAATAGACAGACTACGTTATGAGGAAAGGTTGACCAGATTAGGCTTGTACTTACTGGGGAGAAAGTGAGGTCTGCAGATGCTGGAGATCAGAGCTGAAAATGTGTTGCTGGAAAAGCGCAGCAGGTCAGGCAGCATCCAGGGAACAGGAGAATCGACGTTTCGGGCATAAGCCCTTCATTCCTGAAGAAGGGCTTATGCCCGAAACGTCGATTCTCCTGTTCCTTGGATGCTGCCTGACCTGCTGCGCTTTTCCAGCAACACATTTTGTACTTACTGGGGTTTATCATAAAATCCCTAAAGTGTGAAAACAGGCCATTTGGCCCAACAAGTTCACATAGACCTTCTGAAGAGTATCCAATCCAGACCCATTCCCTTACCCTAGTACTCTACATTTCCCCTGACTAATGCACCTAAGCTACATGTCCCTGGACACCGTGGGCAATTTAGCATGGTCAATTCACCCTAACCTGCAAACCTTGAGACTGTGGGAGGAAACTGGAGCACCTGGAAGAAACCCATGTAGACAGAGGGAGAATATGCAAACTCCACACAGACAGTCACCCAAGGCTGGAATTGAACCCAGGTTCCCTGGTGCTGTGATGCAGCAGTGCTAACCACTGAGGCCGTGTTGACCTTATAGAAACATTTAAGATTCATCGAGGATTTGATGGACTGGATGCTGACAGGTTTTTGTCTTTGCGAGAGAGTCGATCAGAGGTAGAAACTCTAAATAAACGGTCACCTTTTTAAGACATAGATGTAAAGGAATTTCCTCTCTCAGAGGGTTGAGAATGTGTGGAATTCTTTACAGCAGAGGCCTGTCGAGATTGGTTGTTAAATATATTCAAGGCAGAGACAGACAGATTAAAACCAGGAAGGAAATTGAGGTTATGGGGAAAAAGCAAAAAAATAGACTTGTGGATTATCAGATCAGCCATCGTCTCTTTGAATGACAGAGCAGACTCAATGGGCTGAATGGCCTATTTCTGTTCTTCAGCCTATTGGTCTACCTCCCTAAGTGTATTACCTTACAATTTACTGATTTGAATTCCATCTGTTGACTGACTGTCCCCCCATCCTCACCTAGCCCATTCCTCTTAGCGACACTGACTGCCTCTCCCCGGGTCCTCAAATCGCCCGCTCTTCTTGATTTTGCTGACTGCCTGTCACAGGACCCTCACCCAAAAGGGAAGAGACCATACAGGAGGCCAGGCAGCTATACATCCTTTGTCTATACACCCTCCAGGTCAACATCCCCACTTCAATTCACTTCATTGACCCTTGAGCCTAGAACCCCTCCCCTCAACTGACTGCTCTCCAAGGTGGGACTGCATCAGTAAATCTCACCCTAAAACCATGAACACCGCCCCTGGCATTAAACTGCTTTGGGAACACCCTTGGCGCCTTTAGAGAGAGGTGGCACACCACAGGGATTGAAGTCTACCATTTCCCCTTCCAACTCCTTTTTAATTCAGGCAACTCACTCTTCGCCCCTTTCCCTCCCCTGTATTTGATGTTGTTTAACTGTCCCTGGTGGGCAGTGCTTGGAAAGTTTTATTTTAATTAATAACACAGGTTATTTTGGTGGTTAAAAAAAATCAAGTTTAAATTGCTACAGGCCAGTTTAATTGGGGTAGGTTACCCCAAACCTGTGGCTGGGGGGAAGGGGTTGTGGGGCATGGAGTACAGGGAATGTGGAGAGAGCAACATGCCATAAATTCCAACCCATGAATCCTCTGTTAGGTGTGGACTTTACATTTGACAAAGAATTTCAAGAGCATTTTAGCTCTGGAGTCTGGTAAGTTATTATAGACCTTGTAGGACTTTGAGAAGATAGATAACAACTCTTTGCTTGTCATTGGTCATAGAATCATAGAGTTGTATAGCATGAAGACAGACCCTTCGATCCAACTTGTCCATGCCAACCAAATCTCCTAAATTAATCTTGTCCCATTTGTCCGCATTTGGCCTTTATCCCTCTAAACTCTTCAGATTCATATACCCATCCAGATGACTTTTAAATGTTGTAATTGTACCAGCCTCCAACACTTCCTCTGGTAGCGCATTCCATACACGCACCACCCTCTGCATGAAAAAGTTGCCCCTTAGGTCCCTTTTAAATCTTTTCCCTCTCACCTTAAACCTATCCTCTCCAGTTTTGGATTCACCCAACCCAGGAAAAAGACTTTGTCCATTCACCCTATCCATGCCCCTCATGACCTCTGTAAGGTCACCCCTCAGCCTCTGATTCTCCAGGGAAAATAGCCCCAGCCTATTCAGCCTCTGCCTGTAGCACAAACCCTCTAACCCTGGCAACATCCTTGTAAATCTTTTCTGGACCCTTTCAAGTTTCGCAACATTCTTCCTCGAGCAGGGAGACCATGTAGTCTTTAAATAATTAATCCCATGCTTCAAGTGAAGAGCATCAACACACCCTTGTTTTTGTGGTTTAGCTGAATGTAACTGGAACCCTCTCCAATTTGGCATAAGTATGTCACACCAAGGCTGAAGTATATTTTAAACAACATTAAGATAGAAAGTCTGATCATCCGGATGATAGAAATGTAAATCTTTCTTTTAAACCCATTTGAAGATGGGGAATAAATTTTAAATGTTGCTTTGAAAATACAAGCAACTTTCTTTATTAGTTCACTGGGGAGTTAGTTCACATGGACCCAACTGCATTAATGACATCCTTGTAGGGTTGCTGCAATGAGTCAAAGTTTATGCCAAAAGTCAATAAAGTGTTGTCTGAGTGGTTTCCGTTGGTTTCTCTAAATCACAGCCTGTTCCTGTCAACAGAAACAGCACTGTTTCTTTATTTCTTTTTTCTCTGCCCATTTTCTCCCCATAACTCCTCCTGAAGGTGTCACCTCCCTCCCGCTGTCTGCCATACGAATCCTCCATATCAGCCACCTTTCTGGTAGCTTAGGAGAAAGTGAGGACTGCAGATGCTGGAGATCAGAGCTGAAAATGTGTTGCTGGAAAAGCGCAGCAAGTCAGGCATGCTCCTTGGATGCTGCCTGACCTGCTGCGCTTTTCCAGCAACACATTTTCAGCTTCGTTTCTGGTAGCTTACCCAAACTGGACATTAACAACACTGTCACTGAACTATTAGGAAGGAGGGAGGAAGATGCAGTATGTTCACAACTGGCTCATATCCCACCCCCAACCAGCAACTCAATGATCATCAGCATATTTCCAGATATGTAGTGTGGGTGTGGTGGTAACATCACTGAACTCCTCATCTAGAGGTTCAAGCTAATACACTGGGGACATGGGTTCAAATCCTGCCATGGGAGTTAATAAATTCGAAATTCAAATTCATCACTAATTCTGGAATTGAAAGCTAGTTTAGCGTAGACCAGGAAGTGATCATCTGTTGTTGCAAAAAAGCCACCTGGCTTACTCAGGGAAGGAAGTTTGCCACCTTTACTTGGCCTACATATGATTCCAGAGTGACAACAAAGAAATGAATTCTTAACTTCTTTCTGAACTGGGTCAGCAAGCCACAGACTCCAGCAATTAGGGATGGGTAACAAATGTTGGCAGTGCCAGTGATATCCACATCTCACGAAAGAACTTTTAAAAAAAAGTAACCTAATGTGAGAATGCTGAGACTCACAATGCCCGATCGAGATCATACCCCTCTATAAAATTAGTTCACTCGACAGTCACTGAGGATATTATCCACTGCATGAGCTGCGTGAAACCAGCTGCCATCTCATTCGAGGTGATTTTGTGAAGTTCCATTCTTGGTTCAGGAACACAGAAGCAGCCACAGTGAGATATTATTATTATTGCAGCCCCATCTCTGACCACGTTTCAATCTCAGGGAGACTCCCAAGTCTTCTGAGATAGTCATAAAAGATGCCGTGGCAATTTTCAAAGAGAAACAGGAAAATACTTGGTCAGTATTTATTGCTCAAACACTAAACTATTATCTGACCATGATTATGTTGCTGTGTGCGGGAGTTTGCGGTGTCCAGGTCGATTGCAACACATCCTGCAATACAACAATGATTATATTTCAAAACATTTTAATTACTGAAAAGTCTGTTGAGATGTCTGGGGTCATGAGATTGTCTGTACAAATCAAACCTAGCTTTCCTAGATAGTTTTACATCTGTGTGTCCCTGACGTCGTTTGGTATTAACACAGAAGTGACAGCAAGTGACAGAGGATACAGGTGCTCAGCTGAATCATTTTAAAGTTACAGCCCATTTGTAAAATCAGTCTTCAATACCTCAAGTGATGAAAGTTAAAGGTTTCTTATGCCATATTGGTTATGTGTCTTTACTTGCCTTAATGTCAGTGAGGAATGGTTTCTGCTATAAGCCGCAAAATAAATCTAATGACCTGACTGTAGGAAGAAGCATTTATAAGGCTGTGTTATAAATGCTGCCATTTATAAAGATATCTATATACTTACCACTTATGCTTCAAAATATTCTAAAACACGATTTAAACATTCCAGCTTTTGTGGCCTAGCAATGGTAAAGTCAGCTGGAGGCCTTGATCTAGTGAATTACCCAGAGATTACTAACCATCAATGATGTCCAATGAGTGTAATCCAGTGAATGCAATCCAGTGATTCACAGAATCCCTACAGTGTGGAAGAAGGCCATTTGGCCCTTCAAGTTCACACTGCCCCTCCGAAGAGCATCCCAACCGGACCCACCCCCTCTCCCTCTCCCAGTAACCCTGTATTTCCGATAGCTAATCCACCATTGTTATCCAGTGAAAGCTAACCAATAACTGACATCCAATGACTGTGATCCAATTTTGTGACTTTGAGCCAGTGATAATGATTCAGTGATTGCAATCCAGAGATTGTGATCCAGGGGTTTTATGGTCTGATACAACCTTTATTCCATTCCTAGATAAACTAAAATTGAAATAGCACTTCTGTAAATAGTGAAGGATCGCCAGCAATGATGTGAAAGCCAGTCATCGGTTCCAATAATGATGTAGGGAAACATGTGCTGGGTGTTTTGTCCCGGCGTAGAACTTTGTCTATCTGAAATCTTTGTGCAATCAATATGAAACGAAGTAAGAAGGGGCAGTATGAGAATCCTGAGTGACCAGTTAACATGCAATCATAGAATCCCTACTGAGTGGAAGCAGACCTTTCAGCCCATTGAGTCCACACCATACTGCCCCCTACTGATCCCTGTAACCCTACATTTCCCTGATGCTGTGAGGCAACAGTACTGCCCTAGAAATCACTAGAAATTGAATAATCAAAAAGACGTCCATTTGAGAGCATAATTTCTTCCATCTCAGTGTGTGCAGCGTGTAATGTTAATGTAGTGTCTGATAGTAAAGGTTAAATTTTCCAGTTCCATGTTCAGCTGTAAAAAGATGCAATTATATTTGATATAGTAATTAGATTTGTGCTGTGTCAGTATTTCACATTCAGCTTTCGTTGTGAAAAGGATGAAAGGTAGATTATTACAGTTCAAGCAAATTCAATGGTTCGGTAATGATGCAGCTTACTTCACTTTGCAGTCTGAAGTTAGTAGCTGACAGGTGGAATTGAGTTATACTGCTGGTTTGCAGCTTTCTCCAGCCAATGAAAAGCATGGCTGCGTTCATTGGTGTCCAAGTGCCAGTTCATTTTTTTATGCCGGTAAACAGAACTAGTGGGGCCAGTGAGAAGCGACCAAGAATAGATAGTTCAAACAAAAACAGAAATTGCTGGAGAAACTCAGCAGGTCGGGCGACACCTGTGAAGAGAGAAACAGAGTTAATGTTTGAATTCCAGCGGCCCTCCATCAGAACTAGGAAATGGCAGTATTTCTACCAATGATAGTGCCTTGCCCTCCCTCATCAGCATGAATACCACTATTCCCTAGCTCTCCTAGTTCTGAAGGAGGGTCATACCGAACTCAAAACATTAACTTTGTTTCTCTCTCCACAGGGCCTGCCAGACCTGCTGAGTTTCTCCAGCAATTTCTTTTCTGTTTGTTTCAGATCTCTGGCTTCCACAGTTCTGTGTTTTATTTTATTCTGTAAGAATAACTAAATGTTTAATGCAGTCTTGTGAAATCTCTCTGGTCTATTAAGTGACATCTATGGAACATAAGAGTTAATAAATAAGGGAGGAACGTGTTCACTTTGTTTCAGGAATCAGTTTCTGACAGTGATTCATCAGGGTGTGTGGAGATGCTTATCTGTTTGCACAGAATTTACAACAGGCTATTCAGCCCAATTGGTTTGTGCTAGAGATAATGCTCCACATGAGACTCCTTCACTGTATTTCATCTCACCCAATTATAAGAACATAATAGCAGGAGTAGGCCATTCAGCCCCGCACGCCTGCTCCACCATTCAATACCATCATGGCTGATCTAATCTCAGTATCGACTCCACATTCTTCCCCACTGCCTGTAATCTTTCAACACGTTCCTAAATAAAAATCTGCCTGGCTCCTCCTTAGATTTACTGAATGGCTCAGCATTCACTGCACTCTGGGGTATTGAATTCTCCACAGATTCCTATTCCTTTGTGAAAAGCGATTTCTCTGTTATAAATCTGCTACCCCTTATCTTGAAACTCTGACCTCTCATTCTACATTGCTCCTCATAAGGAAACACCTTCTCTACGTCTACTGTGTCAATTCCCTTTAGCATCTTGTACAACTCAATCAGATCTCCTCTCATTCTTCTAATCTCTAGTGGGTACAGACTGAAACTGCTCAATGTTTCTTGATAAGACAAACCCCTCCTCTCTGGAATCAATCCAGGGAACCTCGTCTGAACCACCTCCAATACAATTACATTCCCCCTCAAGTAGAGTCAGAGAGATGTACAGCACGGAAACAGACCCTTTGTTCCAACTCATCCATGCCGACCAGATATCCTAAATTAACCTAATCCCATTTGCAGGCATTTGGCCCATATCCCACTAAACCCTCTAATAGCTCAGTGAGCAAACCTACATCCAGAACCTCAACCTGAGCTATAAATCTTCTCAAAACTCACTACCCTCTAAACCCTTTCTAACCCATGCAGATGCCTTTAAAATGTTTTAATCCACTAGCCTCCACCACTTCCTCTGGCAATTCATTTCATCCACGCACCACCCTCTGCATGAAAAGGTTGCCCCTTAGGTCCCTTTCACATTTTCCCCCCGAATCGTAATCCTATACCCTCTAGTTATGAATTCCCCCACTCTAGGTAAAACGGTCATAACTATTCACCTTATCTATGCCCCTGAAGTAAGGGGATCAAAAAGTCTAGCCTTCTGTTACTTTCTCTCTCAAGTTTTAGCTTTTCCTTAAATGCAGGGGGTTCTGCACTCTAACCATCACTGGGTGAAAAATGTTCTGTTACAATCAAACTGTTAGAAGTGAATTTGAGTTTTTTTTTATGCAGCACGCTTTGTGCCAGAGTTACAAACAGCTCTGTGGAGAGAAAGGTACCATCCAGTCTGTGCCAAGCCCATATACATGTGAGAGGAGTTGGAGGTGTACCATTGATGTAGTTCTCCCAGCACCCCCATCCACCCAGGCCTCAGGTAAAGAGATCAGCAATGGTGGGGGAGGCAGAGTCATTGAACAGTCTTTAAGGCTGAGGTAGATAGATAGATTCTTGACTTGGAGAGAGTGAGAACTGCAGATGCTGGAGATCAGCGTTGAGAGGGTGGTGCTGGAAAAGCACAGCTGGTCAGGCAGGATCCCAGGAGCAGGAGAGTCGACATTTCGGGCATAAGCCCTTTGTCAGGAATTCCTGATAAAGAACTTATGCTTGAAACGTTGATTTTCCTGCTCCTCAGATGCTGCCTGACCCAGATTCTTGAGGAAGAAGAGGGTATAGGGGTTAGGTGAGAGAGTGGAGCTAAGGCCACAAGCAGATCAGCCAAGATCTTACCAAGTGACAGGGTAGGCTCATGGGGCCAAATGGCCTCCTCCTGCTTCAAACTTGTGAGTCCGTACGACTCCTGCTCCTGATCGGGGCTCGGTGCTCCTGTGCTCCTGTGGTCTGGGCAGGAGGCACTTCACACAATAAGCCCGCCGCTCCATGACAAGTTGCTATTCCTCATGGGAGGCTGCGCCCAGGCCTGTGCCTGTGTGACTGCTCTGAATGTTTACGTTGTACAGCCTGATGACAGATTAGAACTGCGGCTGATCACTTGGGTATAAGGCTGGATGGACACCACTTAACTACACAATTGCTTTTCAACATGTGTTAGCATTTATCAAGAAGGGGGTGGGCGTGAAATGAGTAATGGAATCTGGAAACCTTATTGCCAATATTTGATATGCATTTGGTTTGAGGTATCCTTTGGGGCTCACCTTATATTCTACTTATTCTTTCTACCTGGTCTGAGTTACCAGTCAGCAAACAAAACATGTCCATCTGTCGTGTGCCAGCAACTGTTACTGCATAAAAAGTACATTCCACAATGTAAACATTGTGCTTGACATCCACTGGAAATATGCCTGCGAGCTGGGATGCGGGCGTTACTTTCAACTGAGTTGGTGAAAGGACAGTGAGTCTGCTGCTCATTCATACGGTCTGCCCAGTGCCTGAATCTATTTTGTTGAGCCGTGGGAAAGTTCTGCTCCTCTGAACTTCGTCAGGCATTCTTTAACTTAAGGCGACAAATGAATGATATTCATCCAAGATAGGCTGGCCTGATTAGGCTGGCAACTTGTCAAAGTCGTCATTTACTGTGGAGTTCTGGCATTTTGTACAGAGCTTATCTGTTCACTCAGTCTCACAGTGGGGAGCGGAAACCACTCCACAAATGACTATAAGCTATTATACAGTACATTATAGCATGTAGACACCACACCCACCATACTCACAGATGCATTATTTACAGTTTGCGATAAATCGGACACTTGGAAAATGGAACAGAATTTTGCATTGCTGCAGTCACGGCTGCTTGCGAAATGTCAATAGGAGATAGATCAGAAGGATTGCAAATTTAAGATGGATATAGGAAATTTATGTTGACAGAAGGAATGATCAGTGCTAGAGAAAGTGGTGGAGACATTGGGATCATTTAAAGAAACAATTAAATAATGTTGCTGAAAAGACCAACTTCCTGCCAAAACATTTTGCCTTGCACTCATCAGGACAGATGCAAGAAATCCCAATTTCAAATGATCCCAATGATTTATTCACCGGGGGAAAGCCTGATTTGTTGGCAAGTCCACTCTGATTGGCTTGGACATTGCCAATGAGAAGGTGTCAGGTAACTAAAGCCTCCACAACCTCCTGCTTAATTAAAACATGGACAAGCTTTGAACCTATTCCCTTTGTTTGAACAAGTGCCTACATTAAGAAGAAGTGTGTCGCACTTAAAAAGCATAAATGAGTCACATTACAATCTTGAAGAAACTCAGCAGGTCTGTAGAGAGAGAAACACAGTTGATGTTTCAAGTCTGATATGACTTCTTCAGTGTTCTGAAAAAGAAGACATATTGGACTTGAAACGTTGGCTCTGTTTCTGTTTCTCCAGAGATGCTGCCAGACCTGCTGAGTTTCCCTGGCATTCTCTGTGTTTGTTTTCAGACAACCAACGTAACATACTGTCTGACTCAATCGGCAAATCGCTGATAGGTTTTATATCCTACATACCAGGCATCACAACAGCACTGAACTTTATAGACAACATCGTTTAACTGTGTGATTGGTAGTTCTGGTCACTGCTCTATGGGAAAAACGTGATTGTACTGAAAAGGGTCAGTTTGGATAGATGGCAGCATCCTGCTATTAGAAAATATCATTGCCATAACCACTGCAACAAAACAATTTTCATTTAATTCTCTCCTTAATGCATTGTTGATCTACCTACAGCACATGGGATGCTGCAGTTCAGAAAGGCAGCTCACCCCCACCTTCTCACGGGCAGCTAGAGACAGACAATAAATACAGGGCCCAGCTAGAGACACCAAAATCCCACAAGTGATTAATAAAAAAAACATTTTGTTCACTTGTTTTGCAACACTTCACTTTTCCAGGGTAAAATAGGGTGGACAGTGAATTTTTCCAGTCCAGAAGTAATATTTTATTTTAAGTTGGTACACTACTGCTGGAATCAGGATAGCCATTGTCCCACAAGAAAGCTTTGATTGGCTGTACCTCAATGTCAGGATTACAAGGTGAGGAACAGTCTCGGACCCAATTTACAATCTTGTAACGCAAACTTACAGTAAATTTTTTTTACCTGGGCATTATTGACAAAGTTGCCATTTATTACCCAACCATCCTTGTCCTTGAGGCCATGATGTGGGCGGCACAGTGGCACAGTGGTTAGCACTGCTGCCTCACTTTGCCAGAGACCCGGGTTCAATTCCCGCCTCAGGCGACTGACTGTGTGGAGTTTGCACGTTCTCCCCGTGTCTGCGTGGGTTTCCTCCGGGTGCTCCGGTTTCCTCCCACGGTTCAAAGATGTGCAGGTCAGGTGAATTGGCCATGCTAAATTGCCCGTAGTGTTAGGTAAGGGGTAAATGTAGGGGTATGGGTGGGTTGTGCTTTGGCGGGGTGGTGTGGACTTGTTGGGCTGAAGGGCCTGTTTCCACACTGTAAATAATCTAATCTAATCTAATAACAAAATAAAGAGCTGCAGGTGCTGCAGGTCTGAAACAAAACAAGAACAGAAATTTCTGGAGAAACTCAGCAGGTCTGGCAGCACCTATGGAGAGAAAACACAGTTACATTTCGAGTCCAGTGAGCCTTCAGCAGGACAGAAATGCCTTATTGGACAACATCAGGTTCAACTTGATAGTAAATTTTCACTGCTGTTTTCGCTACACACTGATAACACTGAGAACAATCCCTGAGGGACATGGAAACTGGGGGAGCTTCTCCCAGAAACACTCTGAGAGGTGGAATGTTTCCTGCAATGTCTGTTAACCCTTCCAGGCCCAACTACATGATCCATCAATAATCACTCATCATTGTTCTACAGTCATTATTTCTATAACACAGTAGTTGTGTTCCTGTGTGACCCTGCACTTTACAAAAATCATACAATACAAATAGCACTTATAGTGTTGGCGATGTAATTGTGTTATAGCTAACACACGTTTTACAAGTTTACATTTTAGAAACATAATCCCCGTGCATCAATCACGTTACATTCAAACTGCGTTAACAAAAGATGTGTTATAGCAGAACTGACTTAGAGAGTGCAGGGGGACAATTATCATCCAATTACAGGGGTCCCTGATTTACAAATGCCTGACTTATAAGCGCGATCCAATATAGGGGTGTAGTTTTTAAACTCCAGCACAGCAAATGTTTCCTGCACTTACAAGTGGATATTTTATCCTGGAAAGTACTGTGTTCTATATTGTGCATGAATTCTGTATTGTCCATATTGTGCATGAACTCCATAACGGATCCCATTCACAACACAGGAACTGTGTGTAATCTTACAAGTATGGAGCAAGATTAGTGCTGTTCTGTCTACAAACAGTATAACTTGGAGAGCGCAGTTTTTAATGGTGATCACAATATTGGACATAAGACCAGAAGACATGAGAGCAGAAGTAGGCCATTCAGCCCATCAAGTCCATACAATGAATTAATGACTGATCTGATAATCCTCAACTCCATTTTCCTGTCTTTTCCCCACACTTTTGATCCCCTTCCTAAGTAAAAATGTACCTCAACATTAAGTATATTTAATGACCCAGCTTTGATGGTCCTGTGGGTAAATAATGCCACAGATTCACTAACCTCTGAGAGAAGAAATCCCTCCTCACCTCTGTCTAAAATTGGATGACCTCTCCTACTCTGCCAAGTGATTTTGAACTCTTTCAAAAGGGGAAACAACCTCGAATCGTAGAACTGTACAGCACAGAAGAGGCCATTTGGCCTATTGAGTCTGTACTACCAAATCGTTACTACTGCTTACAAAAGTCCCACTAGGCCCATAGCCTTGAATGTAATGACACATCATCCAATTGCTTTTTAATGTCACCCTCCTAGGCAGTGCATTCCAGATTTCCATCAAGTTTTCCTCAGATCTCCTCAAAACCACCTGCATTTCATTTTAAAATGATGCCCCCACCCCTACACCCCTTGTTATTGACCCTTTGACTAAGAAGAACAGTTGTTCACCCTGTCCATGCCCTTAAAATCTTGCACACCTCAATCAGATCCCCCCCTCAATCTTCTCTGTTCCAAAGAAAACAAGCCAAGCTTATCTAGCCTCTCTCCATCGCTGGAATACTCTGTCCAAGTCACCATCCTGATGAATTTCCTCTGCAATCACATCTTTCCTGCAGCGCAGTGACCAGGACTGCACACAGCACTCCATCTGTGGTCTAACCAGGGTCCAGTATAGCTCCATCACGGCTTCCCTGCTCTTGCAATCTATGCCAGGACTGATAAAGGCAAGTGATCTAACTGCCTTCTTAACCACTCTATTAAACTGTCCTGCCAACCTCTCCACGTCACCCGTGACAAGCCAGTCAATGAGCTCAGATGGGGACACCACCGAGATATCAGTGATACAAGCAACTGGGGCCCTACCTGCTCCCTAATGGGATTGGCCTCATGCATCACATTCCCTCCTGACCAGCTGCTTTGTGCTTGACACCCCCCATCCTACCCATTGGGAATGCTGTTGATTTCCAGGTGAGTTGGCAGGAACTGGAACAAAATCCCATCTCAGCAAAACACTGAAACCTCTCATCTCTGGGACAGTTCCCTTACGAGAGACTGCCTGTTTTGGGTTCATTTAGGTTCAGTTTGCTCCTTTTTGTTATTATTTCATTGTTAGCTTGAAACTACTGTTCCTACTGCACAGATCCAGGAACCTTCTTTCTTCCATTCTTAAAGCTCTGGTCTTGTCTAAATTTAAAACATCCCTAGGAGATGATGGAGGAGTCCATTCTAATTCATCCGCCCGGCAACAATACAGAGCCCACGGTGTACTGTCTAATATGCTCCTGTGCTAGTTGCAAAATTGGTTCTGCTCTCCTGTCTATTGCCATTCCATCTAAACTGGTCAATATCTAGGATGGGATTCATCCAGCTCTCTGTGTTACAAGATTGTAAATTGGGTCCGAGATGGCACAAAAATGTTTGTGTTTCAAGTTGTCCAAATATAGGAAGTGACACCAATTAGAAGGTATCTCTGCCCAACTCTATCGATTTTTACTGCGCTTGTTACTGGTAATCCACAGCAGGTCAGGCAGCATCCGAGGAGCAGGAAAATCAGCTTTTGCCCGAAACGTCAATTTTCCTGCTCCTTGGATGCTACCTGACCTGCTGTGCTTTTCCAGTATTGCTCTAATCTTGATATCTCTAGCATCTGCAGTATCTACGTCTGCCTCACTGGTAAACCTGCCTCACCAATTTTCACCATCTACACCCACACAGCGTGGTGGTGGTGGTGGTGGAAGTGGCCAAGGAGAGGTATCATGAGATCTGGTCCTTCTCCTGTTTACAGGTCCCTTACTTTTCAACCCACCCCAACCTTCTTTGAACCCTTGACAGCGTCTGTCTAGCACCACCACAATGTTTTCTAGGTCATGTTGAGTAGAGTAATGGGGAATAGAAGGAAGCCACAGAAGGGACCCATACCAATTCTTTCCAAGAGAAATCCTGTCAGTCCTAACAGCACCCCCCCATCCCTTCTTTCCCCTTTTTATCACAAAGCCTTTATCCAATTTCCATTTGAAAATGAATTTGAATCTGTATCCACTACAATGTCATAGAACATAGGAACAGTACAGCACACTGCAGGTTATAATCAACTAGGAGAAAGTGAGGACTGCAGATGCTGGAGATCAGAGTCGAGAGTGTGGTGCTAGAAAAGCACAGCAGGTCAGGCAGCATCCAAGGAGCAGGAGAGTCGATGTTCTGGGGATAACCCCTTCATCAGCACACTACAGGCCCTTCAGCCCTTGATGTTGCAGCAGCCTTCTATCCTACTCTAAGATCAGACTAACCTACATATCCTTCATTGTTCTAATTTCCAGGTGCCTATCCAAGAGTCGCTTAAATGTCCTGAATGTTTCTGACTCTACTACCGCTGCTGGCAGTGCATTCCATGCACCCACCACTCTCTGTGTAAAGAACCAACTTCTGACAGCTCCCCTAAACCTTCCTCCAATTCCTTAAAATTATGCCCCCTCATGATGGACACTTCTGCCCTGGGAAAAAGTCTATGACTATCCACTCTATCTAATTCAGTAAGGGAATGCACTCCAAATCCTAACTAGTCCTTGTATAAAGCTTTTTCTTTGTGTTGCCTCTGGTCCTTTTGCCAATCAACTTAACTCAATGATCATCGATCATTTAAATATTGGAAACAGCTTCATAATATTGTACATCTAAATCAATTCGCCTGAGGCTTCAGAGCTCTTTAAAAAGCAACCCCCAGCTTTTCTGTAATTCCTTGTTCCTGCAGCCGTTATAGTTCGAGCTCTTCTGAACCCTCTACAAATCTTCACATCCTTCTGGCACCCAGATTTAGTAACATCATCACAGTGGGCTTGAACAGTTTTATCTAGGTTCAGCAACAGTTTTTCGAATTGTACTCCACTCCTCTACTCATAAAGTGCATCAACAGCCACCCACAATGTTGACCCTCCTCCCCGGATGTTGCTGTGCTTTTCCAGCGCCACCTTTTTCGACTCTGACTCTCCAGCATCTGCAGTCCTCACTTTCTCCAAGTTTCAGTTTGACACACTTTACAAATACAACTTTGTCAGGCAATTGCACACAACGTGGTTGACCCTGGTCCTATGTCAAGATAAAGCTTTTCAAGGGCCTCACCCTGCACGTTCTCCCCGTGTCTGCGTGGGTTACCTCCGGGTGCTCCAGTTTCCTCCCACAGTCCAAAGATATGCCGGTCTGGTGAATTGGCCGTGCTAAATTGCCCATAGTGCTCGGTGCATTAATCAGAGGGAAATGGGTCTGGGTGGGTTACTCTTCGGAGGGTCGGTGTAGACTGGTTGGGCCGAAGGGCCTGTTTCCACACTGTAGGGAATCTAATCTAATCTAATCTAGACTTTTCTTGTGATTTAATTTTGGGGTACCTTTTATTTTTATTTTGGAGGGCTATTTCTTGGTTTTCAGAGTCTCTTTTGCCAACCTCCCTAACACATTTATTTTAAGATAAAGTCACGTACTAACAATACTTTCCATATCTGAGTTTAATTATGGACACACACAGAAAAAGAATAAAAATAATTCACCCATATCCACAATTATCAGCCCTTTAATAAACTGGAAGCCACAACACACAAGGAAATCATTAATTTCCTGGATATGACAGGGTTTAAATTTTCACCAGACTACAGGCATAAGTTAACAACAAAAGATCTTTTCAAAATAACCGACAGGCAACTTTACACTCAAAACAGCCATCCCTAAGTATACCTTCCACTAGTGAGGTCAGCTAAAGCATTTCCACCATTTATACACAAAACTAGTGCATTTTAATCAAGCAACTACCTTATTTACCATATCTTAGACCTTATTTGCATCTTTAAATTTAACAAACCACGGTATTTGTTCCAAAACATCTGCTATATTTTTCCCCAAGTAGTAGCTCCAAGTGTATGCAGCCTTGAACTAGCGATTCCACATTAATTTTAAAGGAATTTGTTGCTCAGTGAGTTCAGGTTTTTTTTGGTTCCCAGTTGGTGAGGATTATATTGTTGAAAGGTTTAAGACTGTCCTCTCTCCTTTACAGCCTCCATCTGCTCCAGCTTTTCAGCCTTCTTTCTCCCCCTTCACCTTACAGCCTCCTCCTTTCTGCCCACGAATTTCAACCTCACCTGTTACTGACCATGCAAACATCTACTTTCCCCCACTCCTTCCAACCTCCTCCTACCCTCCCCCTCATTCCCACCCCTTACAGCCTCCTCCTTTCTCACCAGTGCCCTCATAGCAGGCACCAAGCCCCGAATTGAGACCCTGCCACCTCTAGGCTGCAGAGCTGGCCAATAGCAATTCCAATAACACACTCCCAGCAGCCACTCAGAATCCCTACAATGCAAAAAGGGGCTTTTCAGTCCTTTGAGTCTGCACTGAACCTCCAAAGAGCATCACATCCAGACCCTACTCTGTAATCCCACATTTCCCGTGGCTAATATGGCCTAGCGTGCACATCCCTGGACACTATAAGCAATTTTTCATGGCCAATCCAGCTAGACTACACATCTTTGGGCATGAGAGGATACCAGAGCACCTGGAGGAAACCCACACCGACACAGGGAGAATGTGCAAACTCCACACAGTTAGTCACCAGAGGCTGGGATTGAATCTTGGTTCCTGGCACTGTGAGGCAGCAGTGCTAACCACTGTGCCACTTGCCTTCGTACCAATCTGCTCCTCCAATCAGAGGCTGGTTCTCTCCCACAATTGGTCGATGAATGAATCACTGGTGAACCAATCAGTAGCACATACAGGTGGGAGCCAGCCTCTGATTGGAGAAGCAGCTCCCCATGGTTTCTATCTCTCTCTCTCTCTCTGTCTCTCTCTCTCTCTCACGCGTGGTATGACTCTGCTCTGACTGGTCACCATTTGAGGAAGGGGATGTTACTGCCTGTGACCATTATCATTAGGCCCTGGTTGTGGAGTTAGCTGGTACCAGTTAGAAATATACAACATGCCGCCTTTGCAGTAGATGAGGAGCAGGGAGAATTAGAAAAATGTGAGGTGACCTTATTCAAACATACAAGATTCTCAGGACACTGGAAAGGGTAGATGTGGAATGGTTATTTCCCCTTGACCACAGAGGGCATAACTTCAAAGAAAGGGGTCATGCATTTAAGACAAAGACCAGCAGAATCTCTTCTCTCAGAGTGTGGTGATTCTGTGATATTCTTTACCATCAAGGCTGAATAATTAAGTATAGTCAAAGCTGAAATGGGCAGATTTTTAATCAATAAGGGAATTAAGGGTGGAAAAATCTAGAAAGTGGGATTGAGGATGATCAGATCAGCTGCAATATCATTGAATGGCAGAGCAGACTTGATGGGCTGAATGGCCTAATTCTACCCCTACGTCTATTGTTCTGATGAGCGCGGACAAAAGTTGAAAATGGTGAGTGTTTGGGAAGAATTGCTAAGACAGAACATGGGCAATCAAGGCGATAAAGGAAAGCCTTGCTTCCTTCAAAATAAACAGCTATTTTCTGATTGAAAACAAAATTTTGTAGATTTCCACCACAAAAAGAGTGGGCTGGGGCCGTTCATTTTCATGGTCTGTGGTTAGGCTGTTAATTGCAGCATTGTCTCGAGTGGTTAGTGAGTAAAATCTGCTTCATAAATCCAATGTGACAGGCTTGCAGAAACAAATCTTGGAATAAGTGAGTAACTGACTGTTGCTAACTATATATCACAAAGCTGTATTGTTTTTTTACCCAGTCGCCACCTTCCTCCTTTGCAACAACGGCTTCCAAAGCAATCTTTGTTCCATTTTACTTTTGACAGGATAGAATACACCAGAAGATTTTTAAAGGTGATATCCTCCCTCCAAACTCCCAGGTTTCCTCACTCAGAGGCTGGGAATTCTGCGGTCAGTAACTCACCTTCTGACTCCCCACAGACTATTCACCCTCAAGTACAAGTTGGGAGTGTGTTGGAATATTGCCCACTTGCCTGAGTGGATGCAGCTCCAATACCTCACAACACCATCCAGGACATAACCGCCCACTTGACTGGCATTCAATCCTCCACCTTCAACCTTAACTCCCCCACCACTGGCACACAGTGGCCTTAGGATGAGTGTGTTTCTTTTCATTCACTCATGGGTTGTGGTCAGCACTCTTTGCCTGACCCTGAGAAGGTGGTAGTGAGCTGCCTTCTTGAACCGCTGCAGTCCATTTAATGTAGGTAGCCCCACAATGCCCTTAGGGAGGCAATTCCAGGGTTTTGACTCAGCAACGGTGAAGGAATGTTGATATATTTCCAAGTCAGGATGGTGAGTGGCTTGCAGGAGGATCTTGAAGGTGGTCATGTTCCCATGTATCTGCTGTCCTTGCCTTTCTACATGGAAGTGCTCTTGGGTTTGGAATGTGCTGTCTGAGGATCTTTGGTGTAGTCGTATCTTGTAGGTAGTTCACACTGAGTGTTAGTGGTGGAGTGAGTAGATGCTTGTGGCTATGATGCCAATCAAGTGGATGCTTTGTCCTGGATTGTGTCAAGAACCTTGAATGTTGTTGGAGCTGCACCAACCAGGCAAGTGGGGAGTATTCCATTACACTGCTGACTTGTGCTTGTAGATGGCAGATAAGCTTTGGGGTGTTTGGAGGTGAGTTACTCATTGCAGTATTCCTAGCCTCTAACCTATTCTTGTGGCCACTAGTGAGTCCAGTTCAGATATTGGTCAATGGTAACCCTCAAGAAATTGATAGTGGGGGATTCAATGATGATTAGATTGTCTCTTATTGAAGATGGTCATTGCCTGACATTTATGTGGTGTGAACCTTACTTGCCACTTGTCAGCCCAAACCTGGATATAGTCCAGATCTTGTCGCATTTGACCATGGACTGCTTCACTTGAGTCAAGAATGGTGCTGACCAATGTGCAATCATTGATGAGCATCCCTACTTCGAACTTTATGATGGAGAGATGGTCATTGATGGAGATGTTTGGGCCTGGGACACTATCCTGAGGAACTCCTGCAGAGAATCCTGGAGTTGAGATGATTTGTACAACTAACGAGATGCACTGTAGCACCGCACAATGGCTCCTTCAACAGCACTTTCCAAATCCATGATCTACCTAGAAAGACTACCTAGGAAGACAGTGGCAGCAGATAAATGGGAACACCACCAGCGGCAAGTTCCCCTCTAAGCCACACACCATCCCAACTCGGAACTATTGCGTTGCTTCAAGTGTCACTGGGTCAAAATCTCTATAGCCCATGGACTGCAGCGGTTCTAGAAAGCAACTCACCAGCTTCTCAAGGGCAGCTAAGCACAGGCAACCATTCAGCTCAGCTCATTCCTGATGAAAGGTTCCTGCCCAAAACATCGATTTTTGCGCTCCTCGGATGCTGCCTGACCTGCTGTACTTTTCCAGCAGCGCTCTAATCTTGACAGGCAACTGATGTTAGCCTAGGCAATGATACCCACATCCTGTGAACAAATAAATAAAACCCATTCTCATTAACCATCAATTATGACCAGGGTCGTTATTCTGTCCTTTCACCAGGTTGATTGACTGAACGAGATTCTCCCTATTTCCTGGTGAAAATTAACAACATCTCCCATTCTTATGTGAAACATTAGACATCCAATGACCAGTGGGACATCCCTTTACAGGTTTCTGCTATTGTTCAGCAGCAATGTGGAGGATGGGAGGTTTGTATGAGAGACTCAGGAGTTGACCCTTGCCTGTGGGTGACGGTTGGATCTTCCCTCAGGAATGCAGCTGAGACCAGTTTGTCCAAGACATGGGAGATTAAAGCTCTGTATCAATGATTTGCTGATGTGATTAGTCACTGCTGAGACACGTGCTATGTAACTTTGAGGCCTAATTGTCTCAAAACTCATCTCAATAACGTTAGAATTGAAATTAAAATGTTCTCATTGAGATCTCTCCAAGCTTTCCCCTCCCTGACTCTGTAACCTCCTCAAGCCCTATAATCCACTGAGATCGCTGTGCTCCTCCAATTCTCATCTCTTGGACATTTCCAGTTTTCCTCCCCTGCTTACATTTCCTTTAAGATGCTCCTTAAAAACCTACCTCTTTGAGCAAACATTTAATTACTTTTCCTCATATCTCCTTCTTTGGCCCAGTGTCAATATCTGTCTGTTCCTGTGATATGCCTTTGGGATATTTTCCTATATTACAGATAGTGTATTTTTCATGACAGTTGATACAAACCAAACTTATCTTTGATATGTATTTTACATCAATGACATGACAGCATTACACCCTCTAAGTTTGCAAAGTCCCATGGGGTATGAAAGGTTATATATTCAGCCCCTTCCAAATGAATGGAATCATGAGTTTAAGAATGAGTTGACCCTTAACTGGTACAATCTTAGCCTTCTATGCTCCATGCCTTTGCATTTAAAAAGCCACAGAAGAGCACAGGAACCATTCTCCACACTACTCTTTAAGTGGGAAACTGATAAAATAAATCTCCTGTTCTCCATATATTGGCTGACCTACTTAGACTCCCAGTTCTAAAATGCCTCAATTCCAAATTTCTCAGCCCACTTTTCAAGTCCCCCACTGCTCCCTAACCCTGTAAACTCTCTAAGGTTATAACTTTATAATCCTCCAAGATCTCTGCACATCTTCAATTTGAGCCATATCACAGTCCCCATATCAATTGCTCCACTATTGACGACCTAGATTATAAGGTCAGATCTTCCTTTCCTTAGCCTCTCCCCAATGTAGAGGAGGCCACATCGGGTGCAGCGGATGCAGTAAATGATGTGTGTGGAGGTGCAGGTGAATTTGTGATGGATATGGAAGGATCCTTTGGGGTCTTGGAGGGAAGTGAGGGGAGAGGTGTGGGTGCAAGTTTTGCATTTCTTGCGGTTGCAGGGGAAGGTGCCGGGAGTGGAGGTTGGGTTGGTGGGGGGTGTGGACCTGATGAGGGAGTCGCGGAGGGAGTGGTCTTTCCGGAACGCTGATAGGAGAGGGGAGGGAAATATATCCTTGGTGGTGGGGTCTGTTTGGAGGTGGCGGAAATGACGAAGGATGATA
>NC_057743.1:34279613-34288839 GCF_004010195.1 Chiloscyllium plagiosum
AACCTCCTTCCACCTATCGCATTCCCAACGCCCCTCCCCCAAGTCCCTCCTCCCTACCTTTTATCTTAGCCTGCTGGACACACCCTCCTCATTCCTGAAGAAGGGCTTATGCCCGAAACGTCAATTCTCCTGCTCCTTGGATGCTGCCTGACCTGCTGCGCTTTTCCAGCAACACATTTTTCAACTCGGAATTAATTGTTCTACTACTGAGCCAGAAGTCCCACATGTATCAAGAACTGAACAGCATTCAAACTTTGGATGAAAAGTGTCAAGTAACAGTAATATTACAGAAGAACCAGGCTATGACCATCTCCAACAAGAGAGAATCTCGCCACATTTCCTTTCCATTCATAAGCAATGGAGCAGGAGTAGACAATTCAGCCCCTCAAGCTGGATCCGCTTTCGGGGTTGGGGCTGGGGGTGTTAGTTAAGTCTAGCACAGGAACCCGATAGAATGGCATTGGTCTTCCCAAGATTAAATTGGAGGAAATCTCGGCTCATCCAGTACTGGACATCAGGTAACTAGTCTGCTAATTTAGGAACACAATTTCATGATGTCCCAAAGTCTTTTATAACCAACAAAGTACTTTTGAAGTCCTTTGCTTTAACATAGAAAACATGGAAGCTAACTTGTACACAGTTCCGATAAATAGCAATATGCCAGTGACCAACCACTTGCTTTGTGATGTCCCTTTTATTTGATAATGCTCCTGTGAAGCATCTTGAAACATTGTACTCTGTGAAAGGCTCTACATAAGTTCAAGTTGTTGTTATTGTGAAGGTTCCACAGGAAATCTGCTTTGAGCAGGTCATTCTTCCTTTCTTTAGTCGAGAGCCACTGAAGATAATTGTGACACTTCAGAGCCACCTTGGGTTAGATGACTGAGCTCAGTTCCTAGAAAGGAATTGTAGCTCCAGGACTTCGACATGTAGAAAGTCCCAGGGATCTGAGACAGCACCTTGTTCCCGATTTGTTTTTGAGGTTTATCCAGTCCTTTTCAAAGTTGTGTAGGACTCACAACCCTCCGATCCCTCATCATTGTCATGGAAATCAATCATGTGCTCCTTCAGGAATGGGACATCAGGTAGCAATCAGGAGTAGGTACCATGACCGCCCATCCCCCCAATAAAAACCAGCCCCCGCCAACCCCCAGAGCCCAGTTGAGATCTCTTAGCCCAACACACATCAAGAACAAGCTTTCTAGTCACTACAGCCTGAGGCAGAGTCTTCACCCTCAAAGCTAAAGGGGTGCCCTTGTTCCCTTGCATGAGAGCCAAACAGTCTGCTCTGATTTAAATTTATTTTTCAAATATACTATCACCACTCCAGAAAGAAAAGATATTGAAATGTTTCAATATTGCTGCCTGATTTCCTTCTGTCTTAACTGGAAGGTTGAACTACATGATATTCATGGATGAGGATAAGGACTGATCATCAGACTCCATGCTGCCTATGGGGTGCAGAAAAGGAGCTTATGCTGTCATGTGTTTTATCCATGCAATTTACCCTTCACAACAGACCCAATTGTAACTGTGTGTGAATGGATTTTGAGTTAAGTTAAAATGGCATCTCAAAATCTTCATTTGAAAAGAATTTGGGTAACCCAAGTACAATCAGGCATTGGAAATTGCTTCAGCTATGATTGTGACTAATTTGTTGTGGGCAAATTGGCTTTTATCAGTCTTGGCTTTTATTACATTGTATCAAAGCCAAAATACAACAGTCCACTTTTCAAGTTGAGATTAGGACTGTCAGTTGGGGAATGACTGAATTAGTATTAAGTAACGGAAATAGATATGAGAAATGTACGCACAAGCGGACAAATATAATTCCAAAACAAATCCTGGATTTTTTTTTGATACAAAACAAGAGCCAGACCATTTAGCTCTCACCCAAACCATTAAAAGGGCACTGTCCATGCGGTACGGAGTGTATTGGGAAGGGCAGCAAAATCATTTAATGGTCCCTGTACAAGACATGAAGTTTGCCTGTGTAGAATCTGACTTTGGATTCCTTGAATTTGTCTGAAATAGATATTTTTAATCACACACCTCTGAGCAGGGTGCACTTGAATGCAGACCTTCAGGCTCAAAGGTAGGGACATTATAATTGCAACACAAGGCCCATTCAGTTCCATCTCTTGATCTGTTTCTCTTTGTCAATTTTCTCTTCTGATGTCTCAAGGATGGTGTCTCCAGCATGGTGTGAAGTTTAGGTTGCCAATTTTGGTGAGCGCATTCCTGGAGGTTTGGCCTCTGACCTCAACCTACCCCATCAACCTCTCTCAGCATTGGTCTGTCCTCCGGATGCATTGTCTTGCTACAGCCAATTGGACTCATTTTGATTCTTAGCGAATGAGCTTTTTTTACTTTTCCCATTATTTAAAAAAAAATTCACTCGGGGATGTGGACGTCACTGGCAAGACTAGCATTTTATTGTCTGCCCCATGTTGTCCTTGAGAAGGTGGTGAGCTGCCGCCTTGAACCACCTGCTGTAGGTAGACCCACAATGCCCTGAGGGAGGGAACTCCAGAATTTGACCCAGGACACTGAAGGAATGGTGGTGCAGGGCTGTTTGTGACGTTGTCTATTCTGGTTAATGCTGGGTGGTCATTCCAGTTTCATTTCTTTCTTGAAACTTGATAACGATTGATACAACCCAGTGACTTCCATTCCAAGGGCAGTTGATAGTCAGCCACATTGTTGTGGATCCAGTGTTACATGAGGTAAGATGGCAGACTTGCTTCCTTGAAGGACATTCGTGAGCCAAATTGGTTTTTTCATCAATCAGCAATAGATTCATAGCCTTCAGGAGATTCCCCTATCTAATAAATGAAAGAAAAGGCAAAAATAACCTTGCCATTTTGGTCTCCTGCGCTGGAAAATTAGCAGATTGAAGGCCAATCCAAGAGGGCTGGTGACCCATAGCAGCCATCTGCCAAGAGTGAGTCTAGACGGGATGGGGATCAGGAAGGGTGGATCCTGGGTTAGTTCACTTTATTCCAGGGCTGCAGCCAATTGCTCTAATTCCTCTCCAATAATAAGGATCAAATGCAACTACTGTTGAGCTGAAATCAAGCCAGGGAGAGTACAGCAGGTCAGCCAATGTTAGTGAAAAAGCAAAACTAACCAGGTGTTTTTTAGGTGCAGTCTCTGTGAGAATTGATGCAATCTTGTCTGGTTTTAATTATAGCTGGCCAACTGCTGAGTTCAGTTAATTTTGCCCAGAGTGTAACTGAAGACTTCCTCTTAGAGAAGGCTCAGTCACAGTGAGATTTTGTTGAGTTGTCTCAGGGTTGGGTGTCCAATTTTAATCCTTCAAATGCTTCCATTTTTTAAAACTCCCTGAAGTTCACAGAGGCCATCTTTCTACTTGTGCATGCCCCCCCACCAGCCCCTCAACCAACTTCCCCCACCACCACCACCACCTTGCGGTCAGAGACACTATTTCACCCCCAAGCCCCTGGACAACTATTTATCGCAAAGGGCTTTCCCCAGTCTGTGCAGATCCCCCGTCCCCAATCACAAACAGGATTTCCCTGAACCTATCGCAGAGCTGAGTTCACAGCTTCACTCACTGTCTGCTATCTCATAGAGTCATAGAGATGTACAGCACAGAAGCAGACCCTTCAGCCCAACTCATCCACACCGATCAGATTTCCTAAATTCATCTAGTCCCATTTGCCAGCATTTGGCCCATTTCCCTCCAAACCCTTCCCATTCATATCCCCATCCAGATGCCTTTTAGATGTTGTAATTGTACCAGCCTCCATCACTTCCTCTGGCAGCTCATTCCATACATACACCACCCTCTGTGTGAAAAGGTTGCCCCTTAGGTCCTTTCTAAATCTTTTCCCTCTCACCTTAAACCTATGCCCATTAGCTTTGGACTCACCCACCCTGGGAAAAACATCTTGGCTGTTAAACCTATCCATGCCTCTCATAATTTATAAACCTCTACAAGACCATAAGTTCGTAAAACATAGGAGCAGATATTAAGCCATTCAGCCCAATGAGTCTGCTCTGCCATTCTATCATGGCTGAAAAGTTTCTCAACCTCATTCTCCTGCTTTCTCCCCATAACCCTTGATCCGTTTGATACTCAAGAATCTATCTATCTCTGTCTTAAATATACTCAATGACTTGGCTTCCACAGCCTTCTGTGGCAGTGAATTCTCTAGATTCACCACTCTCTGACTGGAGAAGTTTCTCCTTTTCTCTGTTCTAAAAGGTCTTCCCTTTACTCTAAGGCTCTGCCCTCGGGTCCTCGTCTCTCCTAACAATGGAAACATCTTCCCAACATCTACTCTGTCCAGGCTATTCAGTATTCTGTACATTTCAATCAGATCTTCCCTCATCCTTCTAAACTCCATTAAGTATAGACCCAGAGTACTCAAACGTTCCTCATATGTTAAGCTTTTCATTCCTGGGGACCATTCTTCTGAACCTCCTCTGAACCCGCTCCAGGCCCAGTACATCCTTCCTGAGATACGGGGCCCAAAACTGTACACAATATTCCAAACGTTGCCTGACCTGAGCCTCAGAAGTACATCCCTGCTTTTATATTCAAGGTCACCCCTCAGCCTCCAATACTCCAGGGACACAGCCCCAGCCTATTCAGCCTCTCCCTGTAGCTCAAACCCCCCCAACCCCGGCATGCCTGTAAACAAACTTTCTCTCCCTCTTTCTCTGTCTAGCTCTATCTCTATCCTCATCCTCTCTACCACTCTTTCTCTCTTTTTGTCTCTTACTCTCTCTCTATCTCTCTTTATCTCCATCTATCTCTATCTCTTTCCATCTATCTCTATCACTCTCTTTTTATCTCTCTGGCTCTTTTTATCTCTCTCTCTACCTCTCTAACTCAACTTCCCTTTATCGCATCTCTCTCAATCTTTCTTTTTCTTTCTCTCTGTCTTTCTTTATCTCTCTCTCTTTATCTGTAACTCTCTCTCTATATCTCTCTCTCTCTCTATATATATATATATATGTCTTCTCTCTCTCTCCCTCTCTGTCTCCGGCTTAGTGGACTGAGAGTGGTTCTGGCTTGGAGGTCCAGGCAAATTCATGGAATTGGGAACCAGCCATTAAAACCAACTGACCCTGCTCCACGTAGGAACGTACCAATGAGGAGCACGAGAGGATCATTCATTTTGTTGACACCTGTACGCCATTCATTCGGATCATTACTGAGAAAAGTGTTCCACATTCTCATATCTTCTCCATCATTGTCAAAAATGATTGGGTATGAAGAGAGATTGGATAGACCAGAGTAAAACAAAGGACTGCGGTTGCTAGAAATCTAAAACAAAAACTGATATTGCTGCAAAAGCTCAGCAGATCTGACAGCTTCTGAAGAACGGTCACTGGACTTGAAACGTTAACTCTGCTTTCTCTCCACCGATGCTGACAGATCTGCTGAGTGTATTGGATACCCTGAGGTTGTTTTGCTTGGAGTAGGAATCACTTGTCAAGAATCTATGTACCTTTTCTTAAAAAATATTGAAGGACTTTACTTGCACCGCCTTTTGGGGAAGAGATTTCCAAGAGACCCTCAACCTGCTGTGAGATAAAAAGAATTCTCCTCATCTCTATCTGAACTGGGTGATCTCTGATTTTGAACTAAGAGTCACTGTTTCAAGATTCACCCACTAGAGGAAACATCCTTTTGAAATACAACCTGTCAAGCCATAAAACCTTAAAATCGTAATACAAAGGAGCAGAAATTAGGCCATTCAGCCCATTGAGTCTGCTCTGCCATTCAATCATGGCTGATAGATTTCTCAACCCCAGTCTCCTACTTTCTCCCCATAACCCTTGATCCCCTTGACAATCAAGAACCTATCTATCTGTGTCTTAAATATTCCCAATGACCCGGCCTCCACAGCCTCTGTGACAATAAATTCCATAGATTCCCCACTCTCTGGCTGAAGACGTTCCTCCTTATCTCCGTTCTGAAAGGTTTTCCCTTTCCTCTAAGGCTGGATCCTCGTCTCTCCTACCGATGGAAACATCTTCCCAACATCTATTCTGCCCAGGCCATTCAGTATTCTGTATGTTTCAATTATGTCTCCCCCTCATCCTTCTAAACTCCATCGAGTATAATCCTAGCATCCTCAAATGTTCTGTATATCTTAAGCTTTTCATTCTTGGGACTATTCTCGTGAACCTCCTCAGGATTCGCAGCAGGACGAGTACATCCTTCCTGAGATATGGGGCCTAAAACTGTGTACAATACTCCAAAAGGGTGGCATGGTGGCTCAGTGGTTAGCACTGCTGCCTCACAGCACCAGGGTCCCAGGTTCCATTCCACCCTCGGGCAACTGTCTGTGTGGAGTTTGCACATTCTCCCTGTGTCTGCGTGGGTTTCCTCCAGGTACTCCGGTTTCCTCCCACAGTCCAAAAATGTGCATGTCAGATGAATTGGCCATGCTAAATTGCCCATAGTATTAAGTGCATTAGTCAGAGGGAAGTGGGTCTGGTTGGGTTACTCTTCAGAGGGTCGGTGTAGACTGGTTGGGCTGAAGGGCCTATTTCCACATTGTAGGGAATCTAATCTAAAAAATATGGCCTGACCAGAGACAAGTACATCCCTGCTTTTATAATTCACATCCTCTCAAAATAAACACCAACATTGCCCTTCAAGGTCTTACATTTTTCAATCAGGTCTCCTGTTACTGTACAAACTCTTGTGGATACAAGCCTAGCTGGTCTAACCTTGACTCACAAGACAAGCCATTCATTATAAAGTCATGGAAGTCTGCAGCACAGAAAAAGACCCTGCAGTCCTTCATTTCTGCACTAGACAAAAAAACAACCACCTAACAACCACCTAATCCCATTTTCCAGCACTTCGCCCACAGCCTTGTACACTTTAGTATCACAAGTGCACATTTAAATGCTATTTTGATATAATGAGGGCTTTTTCCCTGTACCACCTTTACAGGCATTGACTTCCAGATTCCCACCACCCACTAGGTGAAAAAGATTTTCCTCACCTCCCTCCAAACCTCCTGCCCCTTACCTTAAATCAACTCCAACAGCGCCCCCTGCCCAGTCATTTATCTATGCATTTAGGGGAAATGTTACTTCTCCTCTACCCTATCTATACATCTCATAATTTTATACGTCTCAGTCATGTCCCCCTCTTAGCTTCCTTTAGTCTATCCAAAACAGAAATTCCTGGAGAAACTCAGCAGGTCTGCCAGCACCTGTGGAAAGAAAGCAGAGTCAGTATTTCGAGTCCAGTGACCCATCTACAGCAGATCTCGGATCTGCTGAGTTTCTCCAGCAAATTCTGTTTTTGTTTCAGATTTCTGGTATTTCTGGTGTCCTGTGTTTTACCCAAGTCTGTCCAATCCCTCTTCATAGCTAAAATATTCCAGCCCTGTCAACGCCGTTTCCAGATACATAGATCTATCTAGCACAATCCCCTTGAAATCTGTCTCATTGCATGTAGCCGACTTGTTTGAATGTGTGAACACAAACACAGTGGCTCAGTGGTTAGCACTGCTGCCTCAGAGTGCCAGGGACACTGGTTTGATTCCACCCTCAGGTGACTGTCTGTGTGGAGTTTGCACATTCTCGCTGTGTCTGCGTAGGTTTCCTCTGGGTGCTCGGATTTCCTCCCACAGACCAAGAATGTGCAGGTTAGGTGAATTGGCCACGCGAAATTGCCCATAGTGTTCAGGGATGTGTTGATTAGGTGCATTGGTCAGGGGTAAATATAGAATAATAAGATAGGGGAATGGGTCTGGGTGGCTTACTCTTCTGAGGGTCGGTGTGGATTTGTTGGGCTGAAGAGCCTGTTTCCACAGTGTGGGGCTTCTATGATTCTATGTAGCATGGCAATGCGGGCAACTCAGAAGAGACCTCTAACAGCGCTACCTTCAGGATTATGGGAGGCACTGTGCCTACACATTGCTCGCTGGGAACAATGCTCCTGATGTTCAGGACTCTTATGCGTTGTGTCCACCCATCCCTTAAACCGAGGGCCTGTGTCCACTTTTAAATTGGCCTGTAAACATTATATTTGCAACAAAGGGGAGAAATGTCGGTGTTTAAATCCATTTCCTAATTCTGCGAGTAGCCAGAGGTGAATGGGTCTAATAGGCAACTTGCCTGAAATTCCAATTGTCGTCAGTTTATGCAGGGAACTCTAAACTGAACAGTCAGGGAAAGACACCAGTGTGAGTTTATCAGGGCTCAGCATCTTAATTAGTTGAAGGAGATTGGATTTATTTTACATTCTGAAAACAAGTTACTTGCCCCCTGGCTGTTGTAAAATGGCAAAGTCAATGAACAAATTGAACTGGAACAAAAAGTGAGAATGGGTTGGGAAATTACAGTTAATCCTGGATTCCTGAAGGAAAGTATTGCTCAGTTTTAAATTAGTACTTTTGCAGAATGGGTCCTGTATCTTAAAGAATCCAATTCCTTCAAGTGAATTTATACCAATCTGCACGTTCGGAAATGATATTACAGAAAAAAAATGTTTTCTTTTAAAAAGTGTCTTTCGTTTTCCTGATAAATGCAAAACTACACTGGATAAGGAGGTCACAAATTTCAGGATCCTGAACTTAATTGTGGTCTTATCCAATCTCAAGATAACCTGGTGACAATTACAGGCAAGGGTCCATCTTTAAGGATGGCCAATTTGGATGAATTCACAGAGAAAGAAAGACATGCGTCTTAATAGCACTTTTCGCAAATGCAGACTGCCCCAAGCACTTTACAGCAAATTAAGTACTTTTTAGAAGTCCCATCACTGTTGTAATATGGGAGATGCAACAGCCAATTTGTGTATCGCATGCTCCCACAAACTCGCAACATGGGACTGACCAGATAATCTCTTTGTTTTTGTGAAGGATGGAGGGATAAACAATGTCTGGGCATCATGGCCAAACACTTTAACTTCCCCTCCCATTTGTCAAAGACATGCAGGTCCTGGGCCTCCTCCATCACCAAACCCTAATCACCCGATGCCTGGAGGAAGAGCGCCTCAAATTCCTCCTTGGGACCCTACAACCACATGGGATCAATATGGATTTCACCAGTTTCATCATTTCCCCTCCCCCCATCTTATCCTAGATCCAACGTTCCAACTCAGCAGCACCCTCATGACTTGTCCGTCTTCCTTCCCACCTAGCTGCTCCACCCTCTTCTCCAACCTATCACCTTTACCCCCCCCCTCCCTCCACCTATCACACTCTCACCTACCTTCCCCCCC
>NC_057743.1:34289038-34311038 GCF_004010195.1 Chiloscyllium plagiosum
GGGTGGGGGCGGAGAGGTCAGGAAGAAGATTGCAGGTTAGGAAGGCGGTGCTGAGTTTGAGGGATTTGACTGAGACAAGGTGGGGGGAGGGGAAATGAGGAAACTGGAGAAATCCGAGTTCATCCCTTATGGTTGGAGGGTCCTAGGCGGAAGATGAGATCTAGAAGCTGGCTCTAATGACAATGCAACACTCCCTCAGTGTTATGCTGGATTGTTGGTCTGAACTCTTAACGCTCAAAATCTACAGTGGAACCCAAATCCACAAGCTTCACACTCAAGGTCAAGAGTGATACCAAGTGAGTCCTGGCTGACATTGCAATGTCTTTATGCTATACCAGAAATAAATTCACACCTTCAGGAGTGGATGACAAAATGGGAAAGGAAAATGAGTGTTCTCCCTTATTGTCAATTACTCATTCATTCTGTCTCTCACACCAGGTAATTCTGATTTTGTTCAGAAAATGGGTCATAGTGAACAGACAGCTTGGTTTCTATCTCGCCCAACTTTTATTCCAGCTGCATTTATATAGAGCCTTTAATATAGAAGACAATCCTCATCCAACATTGAAGTAACAGACAGTTCTGCCTCGAGGCAGAATCCTGGTAGAAATGACAGATTTAAGGAGGTAATATTAAGATTGGTCAATCCTGCCATCTTGCACAATATGCTAATCTAATCTGAAATAACCCCGATATTTATCCAAGTTGCAAACAATGGTTCTGTTGTGTGATCCAGCAAAATATCCCAGGGCCATTGTACCTGTCTACATCATGCATTCATTACCTGAGAGTTCTCTGGTTCATCTGATAGTAATTTACTACCAGAACTGACTCTGTGAATGTTTTCCAGTGATTGCACTGGAATGGACCCTATCACCATGGAATCTTGGTGCAAGGCTTGTCTGAACCGACAGCTGTGATTTGATTTTCTGGCATATCGATTTAATTACAATCATCCAAACTTTACTTTTAAAAAACCACGTCCCATTAAATCCACGTAATTCCTTTCATCCAAGTGGTCGTTCCTCACTATGACCCTGGATTGTGAGGATTACAATTTGGGTTCTATCAGGGGCCACTCAGCTCCTGACCTCATGACAACCTTCGTCCTAATGTGAGCAAAACAGCTGGACACCCTGGGGTGGGGGAGTCCAGAACTAGAAAGAGTGAAAGGGAAAAAATTTAAAAGGGATCTAAGGGGCAATGTTTTCACACAGAGAGTGATGCATGTATGGCATGAGCTGTCAGAGGAAGTGGTGGAGGCTGGTACAATGACAACATTTAAAAGGCACCTGGATGAGTAGTTGAATAGGAAGGGTTTAGAGGGATATGGGCCAAGTGCTGGCAAATGAGATTAGATTAGTTTAGGATATCTGGTCAGCATGGACGAGTTGGACTAAAGGGTCTGTTTCTGTGCTGAACATGTCTATGACTCTATGACTTTATAACACTAGAGGTGAGGTGAGGTGACTGCCCTTGGCATCAAGATAACATTTGGCTGACCTTGTCACCAAAGGATCCAAGCATAGCTGGAGTTAATGGAAATAGGGAGAAAACTCTACATTGTTTGGAGTCATTCTGGAACAATGGAAGATGGTTGTGACTGTTGGAGGTCAGTCATCTCAGCTTCAGGACATCTCTGCAGGAGTTCCTCAGGGTAGGTATTTTTCATGCTGAGAGATGGTATTGCACACTTCTGGAGCAAGTAGGACTTGAACACAGGCCTCCTGGCCAAGAGATAGGGAGAAGTCTTGTCTCGCAAATGTCATTGAGTTTTTTGAGGAAGGGATGAAGATGATTGATGAGGGTGGGGCAGTTGGCTACATGGACTCAACTAAGGCATTTGACAAGGTCCCTCATGATAGGCTGATCCAGAAGATTAAGTCATGTGGAATCCATGATGAGTTGATAAATTGGATATGACATTGGCTTGGTGGTAGGAAACAGAGGGTAGCTGTGGAGGGGTGTTTTTCTGACTTGAGGTCTGTGACCAGTGGTGCTCCGCAAGGATTAGTGCTGGGACCTCTGTCATTTGTAATATATTTTTAGATGATTTGGACAAAAGTGTAGGTGATCTGGTTCGCAAACTCTCAGATGACACAAAAATTGGTGGAATTGTGGACAGTGAAGTAGGTTGTCAAAGGATAGGGCAGGATATAGATCAGTTGGAAAGCTGAATGGAGAAATGGGAACGTGAAATATTGTGAGGTCATGCATTTTGGGATGTTAAAAATAAGAGGAAAGTATACAGTAAATAGCAGAACACTTGGGAGCAATGATATATAGAGGGATCTTGGTGTGCAAGGCCATAGCTCCCTGAAAAAGGCAACACAAGTGGATAAAGTGGTAAAGAGGACATGCAACACACTTGGCTTCAAGGGTCAGGGGATTGAATATAAAAGTTGGTAAGTCATGTTGCAGTTGTATAAATCTTTAATTAGGCCACATTTGGAGTATTGCGTGCAGTTCTGGTGACCACACTATCGGAAGAATGTGGAGGCTGTCGAAAGGGTGGAAAAGAGGTTTACCAGGAGGATGCCTGGATTGGAGTGTATTAGCTATAAGGTCAAGGTGGACAAACTTGGGTTGTTTTCACTGGAGCATGACTCTGAGGGGTGACCTGATCGAAGTATATAAAATTATGAGAGGTATGGATAGGATGGGTAGTTGGAGTCATTTTGCGAGGGTAATATCAGGTAGTAGGTGGCAGAGTTAGAACATAGAACATAAAACAATACAGCGCAGAACAGGCCCTTCGGCCCTCGATGGTGCGCCGACCTGTGAACTACTCTCAACTCGTCCCCCTACACTATCCCAAAATCATCCAAAATTATCTAAGGATTGTTTAAATCTCCCTAATGTGGCTGAGTTGACTACATTAGCAGGTAGTGCATTCCACATCCTTACCACTCTCTGCGTAAAGAACCTGCCTCTGACATCTGTCTTAAATCTATCACCCCTCAATTTGTAGTTTTGCCCCCTCATACACGCTGATGTCATCAAGCTAGGAAAAAGACTTTCACTGTCTACCCTATCAAATCCTCTGATCATTTTGTATGTCTCTATCAAATCCCCTCTTAGCTTTCTTCTTGCCAATGAGAACAGACCTAAGTCCCTCAGCCTTTCCTCATAAGAGCTTCCCTCCAGACCAGGCAACATCCTGGTAAATGTCCTCTGCACATTTTTCAACGCTTCCACATCCTTCCTGTAATGGGGTGACAAAACTGTACACAATATTCCAAGTGTAGTGAGTGGGAAATATTTAAAGGAGATGTGCAGAAAAGTTTTTTACACAGTGAGTGGTGGGCACACTGAGAGGGAAGGTGGGCGAAACAGATCTGATTGCAACGTTTAAGAGGCATTTAGACAGGAACATGAACAGGTAGGGGAATGGAGGGATACGGACCGTCTGCAGGCTGTTGGGATTACTTTAGAATGGTATCAGGGTTAGCACAGGCATGCTGGGCTGAAGGGCCTGTTACTGTGTGCTGCTCTGTTCTAAGTTCTTTGAATGCTACCAAATGAGCCACAAGTGATAATGTGCATGAGATAGTCACGCAAAAGAAGTATACATCATTTTGGTTTGTTATCAATCATTTTCATCCTGGTTGCTGTCACCATTTCAAAATCGCAATCTCCTCTGAAACAAGGAGGACAAGGGGAGGAAATGTAGAAGTCCAGACTATGAACAGCCACATTACAGTGTCCCATACCTAACAGAAAGCCACAGTGTTTAGCAAACCCTTTTAAACTTGGTTCTAGTGTTTTAGTTAGAGTGAGTCATGGTTGGAATATGTTCCATCCTTGTACGACAAATCCACCACTGTTTCCACCGAGCAAGGAACAGATTAGTTACCGATAATTAGAGAAGACAAAAAGGACCATAGGGGGTCTGATTCCTTTAAGGCACAAGGAGTGGAATTTTAATGGTGTGTGCTTGTGTGGCAGGTGTCAGCAGTGTAACAGTGAGATTTCAATGGCATTGTCCGAAATCTGAATTCCCCTTTTCAAAAAAGACAATTAACCTTCCCCAAACTCAAGAAAAGGCTGTCTCCATATGAATCATTTACTTATGAATCACCTGGAATATGTTTATGTACAAATACCACTGGAGCAATATCACTTGAAAAGCAGTTTGTTTAAAGGTTCAATTTTTTTTCCACTACTATGACACTTGCAATGAGTAAATGTTCGCAAGTTGAAATGTTGCCTTTGTTTCCTTATTGTACGATATTGAGCTATGTGTACAGGCAGTCCCCAGATTACCAACAGGTTCTGTTTGTGAGCCTGTTTGCAAGTTCACTTGTACACAAGTCAGAACACAATGCAGAACTTGGTCTGCCCGAATCTTGTTGGTCTATGAGAGCAAGGAGTTGACCCCAACTGAGTGTCGCAGACTGGCACATTCCAAGGTCAAGGACTGCGTGCTGAGGGACGCACGAGAGCTTGGGACAGCTGCCTTCAAGGCACAGTGGGAAAAGACCTCCATCCGAGGTCTTCCTGCTGAAGTTAACTGGGGGTCCGCTCAGTTATCAGACCCTGCCAATGCCTCAAGTATATGTAAATATAATCTTACTAAAGTAAGAAATTGGTTTGTTTATTGGATAGAGTCCAACTCCAATGTTTGTTTTGTTTTCTTCATATGGTATTGTACAAAACCAAGCTGCTTTAGTAACTATGTATGCATTTTTTTATGAATAAAGTATATTTTTGAAATTAAAAAGCGCAAAATAATATAAAGCACTGTTTGTGATTGTAGAAAATGTTGGTATGTCAGATTTTTCAAATTACACCCCTATATGGGATCACATTTGTAAGTACACAAGTTCGTAAGTCGGACACTTGTAAATCAGGAACCCCTTTGCAATCCTGTAGCTGAAGTACTGGAGGGAGAGTGGCAAATGTAGGGTTAACCTAAAATAAACTCTCGTAAGCCGAGGCCTCTACTCAAATTTGGGCCAATTTCTGAATAAAAGTCCTGAATTTAAAATATATTTCAGAATATGTTTCAAGATATTTTGGTAACACAAATTATTATCGCAGAGATATTAATGAATCAATGTATGAAACAATTAAATATTAAAAATGAAAATTTATTAAAGCTTTCCTTCAAAATTTTATAAGAACCTTTAGCCCTTACTTTAAAACTATCTTTAATCTGATTGAATATTTTTGTTTTGGCAGATTAAGGTCCCTCAAATTAACGCATAAACTTTGAAAATTCTGATTCATATCATGTTTATTTAAAACATTGCAATTTATGTAATCAATGTTTGAAGGTTAATGTCAATTAAACTGAAATGGTTTAACTGCCCTTGGAATTGAAGATTAGTTGGTGATCTAATCAACGTATTTGAAGATAATGAATGATGTTGGCATTTGATTTCATAATGTGATTTAACAAAATAGAGAAACTATTTCCTCTGGAACAGGGAATCGAGAAGGGGACAGAGCCTTAAGATTAAAGCTGGGCCACTTGGGAGTAATGCCAGGAAGCACTCTATCTTACAATGAAGAGTGGAAATCTGGATGTCACTTCCTCAAAATTGTTTTTGAGGCTAAGAGTTCTTGGACTAACCCCTCCCTTTCTCCCAAACCTCTTTCACCCCCAACAACTCTCTGAGCTATCTGGACCCCTCACCCAGCCATAAATTTAATCGTTCCTTCACTGATGGTCATGCCATTAGTTGCAAAGAGCTCTATAATCAAGAATTCCTTCCAAAAAAATGTCAACCTCTGTCTGCATCCCCCATTTAAGATACTCCTTAAAACCTGTGGCGAGGAAGAGACAGAGTTAATGTTTCGAGCCCAGTAGGCCTCTTAGATTAGATTAGAACAGATTCCCTACAGTATGGGAAAAAAAGTGTGTCAATATTGATTGCGGCATGGTGGCTCAGTGGTTAGCACTGCTGCCTCACAGCACCAGGAACCTGGGTTTGATTCCACCCTCGGGCGACTGTCCGTGTGCAGTTTACACATTCTCCCTGTGTCTGCGTGGGTTTCCTCCCACAGTTCAAAGATATGCAGATTAGATGAATTGACATTGCAAGGTTACAGTAATGGGGTGGGATGCTCAGAGTGGACTCAATGGGCTGAATGGCCCAATTCCACACTCTAGGGATTGTATGGTAGGGCCAATCAGGACCTCACATCAGCCCTGGCTTGCTCAATTACCGTCATTGCCTCCTGTCTCAATTTCCAGCTTTATCCCCATGCTTTGCAGAAGAAGAGTCACGCTGGATTCAAAACATTAACTCTGTGATTTCTCTCTCCACAGATGCTGCCAGACCTGCTGAGTTTCTCCAGATTCCCAGCATCCGCAGTATTTGATTTTTACTCCTCAACATTTTCCACATTTTGGGTGCATCAATTCAGATGCCTTCTGAAGCCAATGTGGATCAGACTGGTGACTCCTCCCTTGCGGGGTGAAATCCTGATGTTGGAGATTGGAATTATCTTCAAGCTGAGGACTCAAGAACTGGAGGATTGCTATATAGTAAAACGATGCTGATATGGGTGTGGCCATCAGTGACAATTTTAAACAAATATCACGGACTCAGAAAACTATTGTGTCTTGTTGCTATCTATGCTCCTGTTTAGTTCCTGTTAATAATATTATTAATGACTTACAGTCTATTTGGATCCCCTCATCCACTCATACTCCTGCCTCGGAGCAGATATGGTTCTATTTAATTGCTAATTGCTTCCTCTTTTAAAAATTGAACACATCTTTCCTTACTTCTTTCGAGTTCACGCTGTGGCATCTGAATCTATTTTGGTCCATGAATATCGCCTCAAGGAGAGAGGGAGCGAGAGAAAGAGAGGGAGAGGAAATAGCCAAATCGTTGTTGATCCATTTTGGAAGGCCTTGTGTGGCCAATGTTTTAGGAATTCACTTAACTCAGCAACTAAGAGCGGCTGCTTGGAACTAGAAGAAATTTTAAAGAGATGCTTTCTGTTGCTGGTCATCAGTGGATGTGCCACGTGGGCTGTAATTTTCAATTCCAATTGCTGGCACAGGAACAGGCGCTACATAGCCTCCTCTGAGTTGTAACTACAATGATTGAAAAGGATCATAGAGATGTACGGCACAAAAACAGACCCTACGGTCCAACTTGTCCATACCAAACAGATATCCTAACCTAATCTAGTCCCATTTGCCAGAGCCCATATCCTTCTAAACCCTTCCTACTCATATACCCATCCAGTTGCCTTTTAAATGTTGTAATTGTACCAGCCTCCACCATTTCCTCTGGCTGCTCATTCCATACACGTACCACCCTCTGTGTGAAACAATTGCCCCTTAGGTCCCTTTTATATCTTTCCCCTCTCACCCTAAACCTATTCCCTCCACTTCTGGACTCCTCCATCCCAGGGAAAAGACCTTGTCTATTTATCCTATCCATGCCCCTCATGATCTTATAAACCTCTATAAGGTCATCCCTCAGCCACCGACACTCCAGGGAAAACAGCCCAAGTCTATTCAGCCTCTCCCTATAGCTCAAAGCCTCCAACCCAGGCAACATCCCTGTAAATCTTTTCTGAACTCTTTCAAGCTTCGCAACATCCTTCCGATAGGAGGGAGACCAGAATTGCACGCAATATTCCAAAAGTGGCCGAACCAATATGCCAGAAAGTCGTTTCCAATGTCATCTGGAGTTGGCAACCAGAAAAGTATTTCAGGAGGTGTCATTTTCCTTTCAAAATACAGCGCGTTGTTCCCACCTGAAATGTACTTCCTGAAAAGGTATTCAAAATTGATTCAATGATCACTTTCAAAAGGATGTCGTTTCAAAAAGGCAAAGCTGTCAGTGTCGCAGGGAAAGCACGGGGGAATTGACATGGATAAGACAGGCTGCACAACCTCCTTACATGCTAGGTGGCTCTGAATTCTACTAATCATTGATTGGATGCAGAAAACCCAAAGTCAAACCCCAAAGTCAAGACATAAGACTTGAATTGCAGAATAAGAACATAAGAAATGGGAGCAGGAGTAGGCAGTCTGGTTCATCGAGTCTGCTTCGCCATTCAATAAGATCATGGCTGATCTTTTCATGGCCTCAGCTCCACTTACCCGCCCTCTCACCATAACCATTAATTCCTTAACTGTTCTCAAAATCTATCTTTGCCTGAAAAGCATTCAATGAGGAAGCCTCAACTGCTTCACTGGGCAGGGAATTCCACAGATTCACAACCTTTTGGATATGACAGGAAAGGGTATACTTCTTGCCTTCACAACTATGCCAGATTTTTAGATTAGATTACTTACAGTGTGGAAACAGGCCCTTCGGCCCAACAAGTCCACACCGACTCACCACCCACCCAGACCCATTCCCCTACATTTACCCCTGCCCCTAACACTACAGGCAATTTAGCATGGCCAATCCACCTGACCTGTACATCTGTGGACTGTGGGAGGAAACCGGAGCACCTGGAGGAAACCCACGCAGACACGGGGAGAATGTGCAAACTCCACACAGTCAGTCGCCTGAGGCGGGAATTGAACCCGGGTCTCTGGCGCCGTGAGGCAGCAGTGCTAATCACTGTGCCACTCACACATGCCACTGTGCCGCCCAATAAACTATCAGTTTATTCATACCCTTTCACAGAATATCACTGAATTAATTGATTTCAAGGTGAAGGGAATTTACTCATGAAACTAACTTGAATAATAGACTAACACCAGGAAACTGAGAGGTAAGAAAATGAATTTGCTTTGCCCTCCCACTCAAATTGTTCTCTTTCTTTTCTCAATTTCCTCACCTGAGTTCATTAGTATCTCTCTCCCTCTTTCTGTCTAACCTTCACTTCTCTTTCTTGTTCATTCTCTCTCTCAGCCAATCTGATTTATTTCTTTCTCTCTCTCCCTCTCCTTTATCTCTTGAATTACTTCTCTGGTCTCATTCTCTTGCGGTCTTCCTCTTTCCCCTCATTGTGCCAATCCTTTCATTTCCCTTGCCCCTATCTATCTCCTTTCCTCTTTCTCTCCATCACTTCTCTTTCAACCTCTTTCATGTTTCTGTCATTCTCTCCCTCTTTCACCTCTGTCACTCTCCTCTTGTTCTTTCACCCCTATCACTCTCTAGAAGATCATGTAGAATCCCTATAGTGTGGAAACAGGCCCTTCAGCCTGTCCACACTGACCCTCCGAAGAGTAACCCATCCAGACCCATTCCCCCTACCCTATTACTCTACATTGACCCCTGACTATTGCACCTAACCTTCCCATCCCTGAATACTATGGGCAATTTAGCATGGCCAATTTCCTCAAACTGCACATCTTTGGACTGTGGGAGGAAACTGGAGCACCCGGAGGAAACGCACGCAGACACAGAGAGAATGTGCAAACTCCACACAGACAGTCGCCCAAGGCTGAAATCGAACCCATATCCCTGGCTCTCTGAGGCAGCAGTGCTAACCACTGAGCCACTGTGCCGCCCCTCTCCTCCCGTTCTCTCTCTGTTTCACCACTTATCTCTCATTTTCTCTTTTATCTCTGTCGCTCTCCTCTCATTCTCTCTCTCTTCCTCACCTGTTCTCTGATCTAGTTATTGATTTACGATTACATTCTCTGTCATTTCACTTTTCGGGTGATGTAGATTCAAAGCAGTAAGCTTTTCACAATGAAGGTCTCATTCAGAAGGGTAATGTGGTGAATTAAAAGTTTATTCTGAATCAAGAATTTAAAATGTTCTGAGACTCTGACGTTGAGTTTTCTCTTCTGGATATTTTTGTTCTTTTTCAGTTGCTCTCCCCTTTCCTGCAGAGGTTGCCAGCGCTTTCTGGAATATTGTTCCTTAAAGGCCAGCAACTAGTTTGTATCATGGCCTAGTGTCTGAGCGTTGGTAAGCTATTTGACCACAGAGTGCCTCACGGTTCAGAGCAATCATGTCCTGACCCAACTTCCATTCCTGGAGTCTTCCCCATTGCTGAACACCAAGCATCACTGCAAATCTCGGCTGGTATTGATTTAACGTAAGAAGATAAGAAAGAGGAGCAAGAGGTTGGGTCCTGCTGAAGCTACAGCACTGTGTGTGATATTAATAATAATGTTTGCAAGCTGGCTGTTTTATGCCCCTGTTTGCTGAGTAAAGGTTTGATCTCCAACAACAACAACCTGCATTTATATAGCAGTTTCAACATGCCATAAATCCCAAGGTGCTTTGTAGCAGTGTTGTCAAGCACTTGTTTGATACTGAACCGCATAAGGCAATATTCGGATAGGTGACCACAAAGTTGATGAGGAAGGTAGATTTTCTCTTCTCTTCTTTCAAAGGGTTGTGTGTTTTTGGAACTCATTGCCACAGAGGGATGTGGGGATACAGTCCCCATGCATATTTAACACTGAGACAGATAGATTCTTGATCAGTCGGGGAATGAAGGGTTAGAAGGAAAACCGGAATGAGGAATGTCAGATCAGCCATGATCTTATTGAATGATGATAAGAAATAATATAGAATCCTTACAGTAGTAATAGAGGCCATTTGGCTCATCACTTTCATATGAGCCCTCTGAAAAGCAATGCACCCAGACCCACTTCCTCACCCTGTTCCCCCATAACCCCAAATTTGTGATGTGCTAACCCATCTAATCTACATATCCCTGGACACTACAATTTAGCATGGTCAACCCAGCTAACCTGCACATGTAGGTGGAGACCAGAGCGCTGAGCGGAAACTCTGCAGATAGAGGGAGAACATGCAAACTCCACACAGACAGTCACCCAAGGCTGGGATTGCATCCAGGTCCCTGGCGCTGTGAGTCAGCAATGCCATCCACTGAGCCACCCATTACAGTCTTATTTTAAAGGACCGTCAGAAAGGAGGTGAAATACCTAGAAGGGCGGAGAGAGTCAGGAGGGGAATTCCAACGCTTAGGGGCGCGGCAGCTGAAGTCTTGGCTGCTAATAGAGGCATTGATGAAGAGGGAAGATTGCAGGGCTCTCACTGTGGAGCTGGGGTGGTTAAGCAACTAGACTACCCCTGCTGGAAAGATATGCAACTACAGTCAATAATAATACAGAGGGCATGGAAACTGGTCAGAACAGTGATAAGCTTGAGCGTTAAATTAGCAGCATTCTTTGAGAATTCACCCAGGAACAGGCAGCTTCTAATCAGTTTCAATTAATTTTAAAAATCATCTCTTGTGGCATCTAGATTTGTTTGTACTTTTCAATAATTGTTGTCTTCATGTTCCGAGGTACAAACCATATAATCAATTTTAAACAACGTTAGGCTGGGAACTGTTTATACATAATATCTTTCAGTCCACTTTACCTCTTAAGCAAACAAGTTAACATTAGAAGCACAGAATAATCCAAAGTAGGAGCAAATGCAGGCCAATCAGCCCATCGAACCTGTTCCATTATTCAGTGTGATCATAGCGGATCCTCTCGCTAAACCCCACCTTCCAAACCCACTAGAAGGACAAGGGCAGCAGATACATGGGAACACCACCCCCCTTCAAATTCCCTCCAAGCCACTCACCATCCTGGAAATATATCGCCGTTCCTTCACAGTTACTGGGCCTTGTGGGTCAACTTACAGCAGGTGGACTGCAGTGGTTCAGGAAGGCAGCTCACCCCCCACCTTCTCAAGGAGGAGCAAGTGATGATGGGCTTAAGCTCGAAATGTCGATTCTCCTGCTGTTTGGATGCTGCCTGACCTACTGTGCTTTTCCAGCACCACACTCTCGACTCTGATCTCCAGCATCTGCAGTCCTCACTTTCTCCTTTTTCTAGGTACAGTAGGATAACCTAATACCCCCAGCTGTTCACAATTTGTACAGCAAACAATTTATTCACCAGTACCTCGGGGCTAAGCGGTGTGCCAGCTGATCAATAATAATAATTCTGGGTAATCAAGAAATACGCACAACTGCAATAAATCCTAACCAAGCTTTGAGATATCAACATCCCTCAAAAAATCTATGTAAAAAGCATCAACACACCTCTGAAAATCAATGTAAAAACACATACTGAATAATAGAAACTTAATGCAGAGAGTATAAATATCACTATTAGACTTTATTTAAGGCATAAATACTCGGACATCGCGGTACATCGCTGTATTTGAAGTTTTGTGTAGGGATATAGCATTTGCTGGCTTTTTAAAGATGCCAATTAATTTATAAAAGATGCCAGTTAAAACAAAATATGCCGTATTAACGATTTGGATGTGGGAATTAAATGTAGTATGTCCAAGGTTACTGACAATACAAAACTGAGAGGAGTAATGACTGATGAGGAGGAAATGAAAGAGGCTTTAAGATGATTTACACAAGTGAGCAAATGGGCAGATGCATGATAGATGCAATATACTGTGAAATTATCCACTATGGTTGGGAGAAAGGGGATGGCAGAGTATGTTATTTAAATAGTGATAGACTGGAAATGATTATGTCCAAGCAGTGGACTTGTAAACCAGTCACTGAAAGCAAGCAGGCGGATGTACCGTCAGTTAGGACGGCTGATGGGATGTTGACCTTTACTGCAAAAGGATGGCGGTGCAGGAGCAAGGATCTCCTCAGGAGGGTCCCTGCATCCAGCATCACCCCAGAATCCTATTAGAGGACGAGGTGAGTTATCTGTCCAGAGAACCACCTTGTAAACAGTAAGCTTCAGATCCTTTGGAGAATGCGCCCAAAGGTAGATCTAGGAGCTGGTTTCCATGTTCCATCACTCAATCCCAAATAATCACCAGCTCTGCCAAAATTCCCAAAAGTTGAAGTAGAATGGAATTTGTAGGTGTGCAACATTTACAACCCATTTGGATACAACATTCTCCAGAATGTTTGGAACAGGTTCAAGGGTTTATCTTCAACAATATGGACCAAATACATGGAGTAGCACCATGCAACTTTAGGGTTCAGCCAAGCTGTACTAGTCCAGACAAAGTTGCTTTGTTGTGCGTTTGGACAAGCTTTGGGATATTATTTCCAACCAATTTTTTTTTTCACATATTCTTTGTTCTTTCCAGGAAATGTTGACTTTCACTGGGATATATTCCCAAAGTTTCCAAAGGCCTCCCAATGCCCATGTTCCAGTTGAATATTGACAGGGTGCTGGGGCCACATGACCCATCTAAGTCTTCCCAAAATCGCCTTCACCCAACATCACGGAGGATTTGTCCATTAAAGGAGGAGCAATCTGTAAGGAATCTGGATAGTTGGCCTTTACCTTGTCTTTGGGCACTGTTGATTGCACCCAAATGTTATGACATTGGAGTTTTTGTTCATTGCCAGGTAATGCCATGGGCATCTAGGACAGCTCAGAGCTTGCCTGTGTTGGTGTATCAATGCTGTTCCTATAAAGACGTACCATTTTGGGCGGCATGGTGGCCCAGTGGTTAGCACTGCTGCCTCACTGCGCCAGAGACCCGGGTTCAATTCCCGCCTCAGGCGACTGACTGTGTGGAGTTTGCACATTCTCCCTGTGTCTGCGTGGGTTTCCTCCGGGTGCTCCGGTTTCCTCCCACAGTCCAAAGATGTGCAGGTCAGGTGAATTGGCCACGCTGAATTGCCCGTAGTGTTAGGTAAGGGTAGGTGAATGTAGGGTGGGTGGGTTGCGCTTCGGCGGGTCGGTGTGGACTTGTTGGGCTGAAGGACCTGTTTCCACACTGTAATGTAATCTAATCTAATTGTTGTATTGAGTATTCCTGATAGTGATACTAGTCTGGCGCCTTTGTGGATTTTCAGGCCCATTTTATCATGACTTAAGGCAGCAAATAACAGAACCCAACCTTCCCATTTTAAGTCCAAGTGAATCACTCTGTGAGACCTGAATAAATTAGCTTGATCCTCCAATCCCAATGTTAGTTTACAGGAAGGAATGCAGGAAGACGGAGAAATCGCCTCACCCATGACCTTTGAATGTTGGATACATTTTCCTATAATTTATGACTAATCCAGCTGACCAAAACTTTTCCTAGGAGAATTCCCATGGTTATCATTTACTATTTCTCTCAGTTACAAGATTACTAGGGTGAAATCATTTGGGAATTTGCTTGTGAGAGCAATTACTGAATTCAGGACAGCCTGCACTTGGCTACCAATGAGCATAAAATCCATTATCCATTGTGCATAGAGCCCCCCCAGACTGTTGGCGATGGTGGGACCCAAATGCTTTTTAACAGATTTACAGGACGGTGGAGACAGAGGCTGTGTGTTTGCTAAATCATGTTGTGGCATATTTCATTGTCAGCTATGGAAAGCAGTCTTCCCTCAGAATTGAACTGCATTGAATTAGCTTTACTGTCACATGTACTGAAATGAGTATAGTGAAAGATTTGCAAGTCGCCACTTATAGTGACATCTTGGGTATATAACTTGGGTACAGATTCTTCAGAACAAGTTCTTAGGGAAAAAATGTAGAAAAGTAAAGAAATAAAAAGTCCACCATTACAGATCATAGAAATAAATTAGACAGCAGAGAAATAAAAAAAAAGAGAAATAAGGATTGAAGGTGGAGAGGACATGCCCAATCCAAAGGCTTGAGTGTGTCATACAGACTAGTATTGACACCACAGCGCAGGGTGGTTAAAAAGGCGTTCGGAACACTAGCCTTCATTGCTTAGTCTTTCGATATAGGAGTTGGGGAGTCATGTTGAGGTTGTGCAGGACATTTTTGACGCCTCTTCTGGAATACTACACCTAGTTCTGGTCACCGAGTTATAGGGAGGTCATTATTAAGCTGGAGAGGGCTCAGAAGAGATAGCGCAGGATGTTGCTGGGGTTGGAGGGTTTGAGTTATAAAGAAAGGTTGGGATTTTTTTCACTGGAGCGTAGGAGATTGAAAGGCGACTTTACAGAAGCTTATAAAATACTTTCCCCTAGGATTGGGGATTTCAAGGCTGGGAGGCACACTTTTAAGGTGAGAGGAGAGAGATTTAATAAAGACATGAGGGACAAAGGTTTTACACAGAGGGTGGTTTGAGTGTAGAACGAGCCTTCTGAGGAAGTGGGCAGAATTACAATGTTTAAAAGACATTTGGATAAGTACACGAAGAGGAAAGGTTTGGAGGGATATGGGCCAGGAGCAGGCAGGTGGGACTAGTTTACTTTGGGATTATGATTGGCACAGACTGGTTGGACCGAAGGTTCTGTTTCTGTGTTGTATGACTCAATGACTGCTGCATGATCAGACATTCTGTTTTTAAGCTGTGGTGTCAAACTTATGTCCTGTCAGTCATTCCAGGGAGGTGTACAATTTGCCAACACACTATTCCAGCTGGTGGGGGATATTCACAGTAAGGGGGCATGAATTTAATATTAGAACGTGTCTGTTCAGGCATTGGAAAGCATTCTTCAAACACATGGACTGCAGCTGCTTAAGAAGGTAACTCACCACCACCTTCTCCCGGGCGACTAGAGTCAGGCCATAAACATTAGTCCAGGGACTCCCACATGCCATGAATGAGGTTCTGAGGACAAAAAAGCAAAGAGGACTGAAAATGTGAAAATCTTCCTGGTGTTTAAATGCTGTCAAGACTATGAGAGAGTGAGGTTATTTAAAAAATTTCAGATCAAAGGTTAATAGAGTTTTTTTTTAAGACAACAGCACTAGGGGACATGGAACCAAGCCAGCTAGATGGAGTTAAGATACACATCAGCGGCCGAACATATGTTTGTAAGTCACCATGAAGTAAGAGCCACTTTGCAGCAGACTGAATGATGGTGTGTAAACGTACTGTTTGCTGTTCATGCTGGTTAACACTCTTTCCAACTGCAAACCACCCTGTGGCCCACAGATACCAGATGGGTGTAGTCTTGGTGGTTTCAACCGAAGTGCCAGGAGATTTTTCTATGTTTTTAATGGCTGCCGGGAAACCACTTGTATTGGGACCTACTGTACATACCTAGAAGTCTCGTGTTGACACAAGCTCCTCTTATTACTTATTGGTCAAGATTAATAAATGTAATTGAAAGACTCATATGGGGGTGCCAAGGGGGTATGGATGGGGGCAAGGGGTGGTGGTGTCAATACTTCTTTGCATCATATTCACCTTAAAAATGATCATTTGATCCCCTGGAGATAATAACAGTTGTCGTTCAATTCAGAATGACCGTGGGAAGAGGATGATGTTAATGAGCAGTTATTTCTCTCTTTCAGATGAGCATATCATTCTGAGAGCTGTAATTTAGGATTTTGGCAATGGAGACACTATTGACCACAGTGAGGCAGCTGAAAAAAGCTGTGGATAAGACTGCAGTCATGAATTTGCCTTTCAGTCTTGCTGTTTGGTTACTTTTCCCTCGTAAATAATGAACTTGCATGGGTTCAATGGCTTGCCGCATCCCCAGGCCCCCTCAAAGATTTTCACCGCCAATAAATTGTTTTTGAAGTGGTGGTTATGCCAATAGTTACAACCAGGTGAGGAGGAGTGAATTGGCTTCCCTCTTTCAACCATTACAACAAAGATTTATGTTATTTTTAGCATGAGGCTACACCTCTTTCTAACAGAAATGCAGTTGATCAGTAAGTTGATCAGTAAGTAACCAATCACAAAGTTTCCTTGAGTAAAATATCTGCGAACTACAGGAAAAATAACAAACTTTTGCAGGACAAGGATACACCTGCAGGTATGAAGTTAAATAGTCCAGGGCATAAGGAGCTTGAAAGGAATATAGAGTTTAAAGTGCTTACAATGTCCTAGAAGCATAAAGGTTTTAACCTGAGACGACGGTTGTTTAATGCATGTCTTGTATCCTCGGCAGTCACAAATATCTCAAGTACTTGACATGTGGATCTTTCTCTCTACACTGGGTGCTTTGTGCTTCAAGATGTGTCAGAGTATCGACATGGATGCCACCATTACAAGTGGGGACTCCACCCACCACATGCACGGCAGGTACTCATGTGACTCAGCCAACATTGTCTATCTCATACGCTGCAGGCAAGGATGCCTGAGGCACGATGTATTGACGAGACCAAGCAGACATTACAACAATGGATGAATGGACTCAAGGCTGGGATACAAACACACTCTAACCTCACACCTTTAATGCATTGTTTGAGCTGAGATGTCACCTTTTTTTTAACCTTAAGTTATCTCGGGGACTGTGACTTGAAAGAAGTTCTGGGATTTATATAATAATCACACAAAACCTGCGCCCCTTTCTCAGTGATTAAAGACTTAACAGCAATCTAGTTTTGTTCAGTACTTTGCATCAGTTGTATGACACTTTGATCTTTTACTGTAGGTTTTGCAACTATGATCCAACCCCACTAGCTACCTGATGAAGGAGCAGTGCTCCGAAAGCATGTACTTTCAATTAAACTTGTTGGACTATAACCTGGTGTTGTGTGATTTTTAACTTGTTCACCCCAGTCCAACACCAGCATCTCCACATGTTGTCCTTCAAGAGGCAGAGTAACAGAAAGAAAAGTCTCTCCAGTTCCTCAGTCAGAATTCCATACCTCAACTCTGCAGATCATTTAAATACAAGCTGGCTTGTGTAATTCTACATCTGAATTCATTGTTTCCAAGTTTGATCATTACAGGTGATACCTCGCATTTTCAACATATGAAACATTTCACACAAGTGTATAACAGAATAGTAACCAACAGCTTCCTCATGCCTGAGCACGCAGACTAATTTCAAAGTCTTTTGATTAAAGTGTTCATTCCAATTCAGGCAATTTCATTTATTCAACATTGGTTTCATGAAGTCTAACTGAGCTGTGTGGTCAGCTGGTCAGTCCATACCCTCTGAACTTTGTCTGGTATGATCTGTCAATACTGTACGCAAAACAAAACTTTTCACTGCACGTAGGTACATGTGACAATAATAAATCAAATCAAATAAGAAGAAGTGACATCCCTGGGACAGCATGGTGGCTTGGTGGTTAGCACTGCTGCCTCACAGCATCAGGGACCTGGGTTCAATTCCACACTTGGGCGACTGTCTGTGTGGAGTTTGTGCATTCTCCCCGTGTCTGCGTGGGTTTCATTCGGGTGCTCTGGTTTCCTCCCGCAGTCCAAAGATGTGCAGTTAGATGAATTGACAATGCACAATTGCCTATAATACTCAGGGATGTGTAGGTTAGATGGCATTGGTCAGGGGTAAATGTAGAGTAATAGGGTCGGGGAATGGGTCTGGGTAGGTTACTCTTTGGAGGGTTGGTGTGGACTTGTTGGGCCAAATGACACTTTTCTGTACTGTAGGGATTCTATGATTCTATGTCCCAGATATTAAAAATCAGATGATAGATTTCAAAAATCAAACGTCTATGTTTTATCGGTATTGTGATCCAATTGTACAGACAGCCAAATTGTACAGAACAAGTTCTGATAAGCGAGGTGAATGCCCAGTTTTCTTTTGTGGTATCGAGGGTGGAATTTTGGCTAGGAGATCTCTCAATTTTCCTGTGAGAGCTCTAAAAGACTGGAATACGTGGACAGGGTTCCAATTTAATGTCTTATTCAGAAGGCTGGACGGTGAAAAATGTGTGACACTGATGCATCACTCTAGATCACATTCTCAAATCTTCACACTTCCATGACAGCATTGCTAACTGAGCCAAGCTGATCAGCAGCTACCAAAATGTCAGGACCTGAGCATCAAAGGTTTCAGTTGGAGTCCCTGCGCTTGCCTGCCATTCAGTTTTGGGGATCTTTTTCATTGTCTTAATTCATTCACAGAATGAGGGTGTTAGTCCTGCATTTATTGCTCATCTCAATTGTTACCCCTGGACACTATGGGCAATTTAGCATGGCCCATCCACCCTCATCTGCACATCTTTGGACTGTGGGAGGAAAGCAGAGCAAACCCACTCAGACACGGGAAGAACGTGCAAACTCCACACACATAGTCACCCGAGGCTGGGATCAAACTCAGGTCCCTGGCACTGTGAGGCAGCAGTGCTAACCACTGAGCCACCGTGCCAACTCAGAATCAGCGACATTGCTGTGGGGTCTAGAGTCACATGCAGACCAGGATAGGTAAGGATGGCAGATTTCCTTCCCTAAAAGGGATGAATAAACCCAGATTGATTTTTATTTGCAACAATTGACAATGGTCACATGGTTATCATGAAACCAGGTTTCCACCCTGAGTCAGTGGGAATTATTCTGAGTTTGGGGTAAGGTTTATTTCAGGTTTTAATATGATAGCTCTGAAAGGAAATTTACCACACTGCTCGGAAGAATTGTCATGTGACTGGGAATGTGATTCAACATCTTCAGGAGAGCTAAAAGAGACAAAGGTTTGCATTTATAAAGCGCCTTTCCTGACCTCTATGACATGGGGTGAATACATTTCTCTTCCCCTCAATCCCAAACGGCCTACCTTGCATCTTTAAATCTGTAGAGGTCTGGTATTAGTTGAGAGATTCCAATGTTCTGTATTTTGCTAATTCCATGTGTCTATATTAACACAGTATACAAAGTAGTGTCACCTTTACCATTATTTTGCACCATTTCTTTCAAAGGAATTGATTTTTTTTTTGTCTTCATGTTCAGTTCATTCTTGAGATTGTACCAAATTATGAAAAAGCCTCCGAGAGAGTGTGGTATTCCAATCCAAACTGAGCAATGTAGGAGCAGGAAGATGTGGATACTGTGTGTGTTGTTGTCAGTACTTCCCAACAAACTCACTGTTGTATCAGGTGTGGCTCTGGTGACTGGCGAGTTGCACCCTTTGGCACCACTTCTCAAGGGTACCCCAGTACCACATTTCATCAAACACTGCCTTGTTACCCAGCGATTCTCACCACCCTCCTCTGGCATCCAGCTCAATCACTACGTCTGATTAAGACAGTGAGGTTCCAAAATTGCATATTTCTGGTGGAAACCAAAACGATGTAAATGGCCTTCAGGAAGTTGAAAGGAATACTAAAGGTCTGTGGGAAATGAAACAATTGTTTATGTAGCTCCTTTTGATGTGTCCATGTTATAACATGGCTCAATTGGCAGCATGTTCACTTTAAACTCAGACATCTGTGGGCTCAAGTTTTGGTCTAGGAACTTGAGTATGTAATTCAATGAGATGTTCTCAGCAAGTGCTGACAATATGACACAGCATGAAATACAGTCTTTTATTCTAAACCAAGGCCCTGATTACCCTCTTAGATGGATGTAAAAGATCTCATGATGCTGTTCAAATGATTAGTACTGGAGTTTGAGCTCTCCCTAGAGCTCTGGCCAGTATGTAAAAGACATCAAACAAGGTCATATCATCATTATCACACTTCTGCCTGTAGAATCTGTTAATTGATTGCTCCAACCTCCACCTTAGTAGCAACTGAAGTCCACTGACTGGTGCCAAGTTTAATCTGAAGGTCACCACACCTCAGATAAGTTAAGAGGGCAGGACATTCATGGTTAATTCAGCTTGCATTGTTGGCATCATTTTATATCACAAAGCAACCTCCAGTCAACTGAACTAACCAACTTGCCTTGCTTCAATGTCCCAACAAATATTACACTTCAAAAGTATTTCGTTGGCATTCCAGCACTTTGGGATGTCCTCTGATCAAAAAAAGTGCTACAGCAATATAAATTCTTTCTTTAATCCTGGGGAGTTCAAAATCCTCTGGTAAGAACATAATGGTTCAAATTATGTCCTCTGTGCTGCAAACTTTCGACTTGTGCATGTTTCAATGATTAATAAGCTTGGGCAACAATGCTATGGGTGCTAGTTTCTTGCACTTGTTGCACACTGTAACAGCTTAAAAAACAGCTTCACCTAAATGCCATGATTCTAAGTGTTCTCAGAGGAAATTAACCTCTGGGGTTGGACTGACAGTGAGGGACACTGGTCCCATTTGGATTCCAACTCCAGCATCTTCAAAGAACAATTCTCAAAATGATATCTGTGCAATTAGCAATCACAACTCTCCACATTTATCCAAAGTTGATGACTTGAATATCTCAGAGATCTGAGGCAGAGTCTCTGCTGATGTTTAAAAACAGGTGGAACGATTGTAAGGAACCACTGCTCAGGACTGACCTGCAAACCATTTGTGCACAATAAGCAAAATACTTTGCATTAGCACTCTTGGGCCTAGAATTACACAATAAGTCAGGGGAAGCTAGGTAAGTGTGGCATTTTGAGTGAACTATAAGGCAAGGCTAATGAGTGTAACCCTGTGTGTGTCTTTTTTTCTGTCTGCAGCAGAGCTGAATAAAGCAAAGTCAATTCTATGTGTTAGTCACAGCTTCCGCTATAAAGGTATGTGAAATCTCCAGCTTGATCACATACTGCATATCTGACTGGGAATGTTAACTCTGCGACTCTCTTTCACACAATAATAATCCCTCAATAAGGCTCCGGAGGACCACTGACCTGGATCTGGCTCAGATTAGGACCAGCACTCAGTTCTGTGGTCACCTTGCACTGTTCCCTGTTCAGACTTTACAGTAAGGCTCACTCGTATCTAAATATTGTTAAGTTGTTCAGGAGGAGTGGAGAGGATTGTTGTGTTTTCCTCCAGCATTGCAGCCTTGCAATTCCCTGCTGATTCTAGTCTCATGATTAGATTAGATTACATTACATTACAGCGTGGAAACAGGCCCTTCGGCCCAACAAGTCCACACCGACCCGCTGAAGTGCAACCCACCTATGCCCCTACATTTACCCCTTACCAACACTACGGGCAATTTAGCACAGCCAATTCACCTGACCTGCACATCTTTGGACTGCGGGAGGAAACCGGAGCACCCGGAGGAAACCCACGCAGACACAGGGAGAACGTGCAAACTCCACACAGTCAGCCGCCTGAGGCGGGAATTGAACCCGGGTCTCAGGCGCTGTGAGGCAGCAGTGCTAACCACTGTGCCACTGTGCCGCCCCTAATGCTGTAATTCTGCAGGAATCCATACATTCCCTTTGGGAGCAGCCATTCTTCCACAACACACTATAACAGTCTCTCTCCATTCGGTTTCATACAATGAATACCCCATCCCCCGTACTCTCCACCCACTGTACCCTCCACCACCCCATACCCTCCACCACCATACCCTCCAGATCCCTGTACCTTCCACCCCCTGTACCCTCCACC
>NC_057743.1:34311238-34326416 GCF_004010195.1 Chiloscyllium plagiosum
TGTAGTGTCTGCCCCATGTACCATCCATTCACTGTAACCTCCAACCCCCTGTACCTCCATCCCCTGTATTGTCTACCCCCTGTACCCTCCACCCCCTGTACCGTCAGCCCCCTATAATCTCCAGCCCTTGTGAATGCAGATGCTCCCCTTGCTATAAGTGTGGCCTGAGATGGCTAGCTGGTCTGCCTGAGGTGAGGGAACATCAGAACAATATGTTCCCTACCTTTAGGATTGGCTGGTGAAACTAGTTGCAAATTGGGGCTCCCACCTTTACCCAGAGGCAGCTGAGAAAAGGTCACAAAACTGCAATATCTTGAGAACAATGAAGGCAGCCCTTCTCACTCACTTAGCAAATACAGCTGACCGAGGGAAAGTCCTGCAGAACTGTAATAGTTCTTATTTTAAAAATATACTTTGTTTGTAACAAAATATACATACACAGTCAGTAAAGCAGTTCAGTTCCGTACAGCTGCGTATGGAGAAGCAACAAATATTGGAGTATGACTTTCCTGACATTTCCACAAACAAACCCAAAGGCAATTTCTTATTTCTGCAAGATACGACTTACATGTGCCTCAGGCACCACGACGATCCAATAACTGAACAGACCCCCATTTAACTTCAGCAGGAGGGTCTCAGACAGTGGTCTTTTCCCACTATGCTTTATATGCAGCTGCTCCAAGCTTTAGCACATCCCTCAGCACGTACCTTGGAATGTGTCAGTCTGCAATGTTTGGTCAGGGTCAACCCCTTGCTCTGGAAGACCAGCAAGTTTCAGGCAGACCAAAAAGCATCTTTCATCAAGTTGATGGTCCTCCAGGCACAGTCGATGTTTGTCCCGGGGAACAGAGCGTAGAGCAGAGTCCTGCATCACAGAGCTGCTTGGGACAAACCTCAACACAAGCCATACCATCTCTCTCCAGTCTTCCTTTACAAAGGCACATTCTAGAAGGAGATGTATGGCAGTCTCAATGCCGCAACCCTCACCCCCACCCACCCCACAGCTGCTTTGAGGGGAGCGTGCAGAGAATCCGGGCATACAGGAAGGATCTCACAGGCTTCTCCCCACCAGCCAAGCCATGTCTTGGTGCTTGTTGGAAAGTGCTGGCGATGAGGCTTTCTGCCAAATGACTTTGACAGTCAGTTCAGAGGAATGCTCCACAGGTGAGCTGAGCTGTGAACTTAAGGGAAAGGATAGAGATTTAGCCTGTCTGATCAGAATTGAATTGAAACTGGGTCTGCAGTCTTCTCAATACTTAAACAAAATGCTGCAATTCTCAAAATGTGGAGAAAATAATATGGAGGTAATTACTATGTAAACTGTTATTGAGTTGGGGTATCAGGTCAGGGAACAGTGATTTTTGGGGATTTGTAAACCAATCTATCATTTTGTGCTTTTTTAAAGCAAAAGCTTACTTTGACCCCACATACCTCTGCAAAACAGTGTTCTCCCAAATAAAGGTAGTCAAGTCCAAGTATTGCATCTACCTCTCAGATATCCAGTTGGTGGACAATACACCACTAGCAGCCTCAAAGTAAAAGCCAGACTTAAAGGCACTGGCAGCTGATGTATAGTCACAGTCTCACTGAGACTCAGTAAGGACAAAATGAATAATTACAGATACTTGGTTTTCTCAGCGGTAGTTGTAGTGGGAGGAGCAACAGCAAGGACCAGAGGCCTGATGGGAAGATAGGAGTACATTTTAAAAACTTATCTCAGGAGTTCAGCGATCATCAATTTCTCAGCGGCACTGGCAGTGGGAGGAGGGACAGTGAGGACCAGAGGGCCAATGGGAAGGTAGGAGTCAGGTTTAAAAACTTACCTCGTGTACAGATGGAGTGCACACTGAGCACAAGCGGACATGGGACTGCTGGGTTAGTGAGGCTTTATATTTGGGTGAATGCTAGGATATTAACCTCTAGTTCAGGTTAAGACCATCCTGTTTGTAGAAGTCCCACCTACCCCAGAGAGAGCCCCAATTATCCAGAAATGCAAAACCCTCCCTCTTGCACCATCCCTGTTGCCATGTGTTCAACTCCTCTCTCTCCCTATTCCTCGCCTCATTAGCACGTGATCTAGGATAGATGTCAGAGGCAGTTTCTTTACTCAGAGAGTAGTAGGGACGTGGAATGCACTGCCTGCAACAGTTGTAGACTCGGCAACTTTCAGGGCATTTAAATGCTCATTGGATAGGCACATGGACAAGAATGCAATAGTGTAGGTTAGATGGGCTTCAGATTGGTTTCACAAGACGGCACAACATTGAGGGCCGAAGGGCCTGTACTGTGCTATGATGTTCATACTTGACCCACCCTCTCCTTTTCCTGCAGGGTCTCAATGACGCTGTGTGCTGACCACTCCCTGATGGACTGGTGGTCAAAGGTGTTTTTCCTTGCAGATTTCTCCATGAAGGACAGATGATACGGAATGGACCAACTACTTGGATGACCAGACATATCTTTCACAACTCCGGGGACAGGTAAAACCTCAGTACATAGTCAGACTTTGTGTTTGTGTACCAGGGTTTGATGCAGCCACAAACAAAGGTGGCCATTAGGATGAGGGCAGTGTTGGATACATTCACCCTCCCCTTATCCAGAGTTTTGTACATGGCGTCCCTGTGGAAGCTGTCCATCCAAGACGGCCTGATGAAGTGGAAGATGGCTTGGGTGACTGCAATGTTGCAGTTTCGAGGAATGGGCCAGACCTGTGCCACCTACAAGAACAGAGAGAGAGAGAGAGAGAGAGAGAGAGATGACACCTTATACCTGATGACCAGGGTTTTTACCTGCAATGGAGAGGGAGTGCTACTCTCAAAAGCCCAGTTACTGCCTCACCTTGGTGATGTGCTCCTCCCAAGTTTTTTTGCACACGTCTCAGCCCCTCCCAACCTGAAAAACATAATTGTCAGATATGAATACACCAACCATCGCTCTGGAAGGGAAGTGCATCAGCCTCACCATCCAATGCATTTCTTGGTCATACTGAGTCTCATGTGAGAACTTCGTTAGATCGGGTAGAAAGCGTGCAGATGAGGAAGTATTTTCTCAAACTCTTTTTAACCCAGCAAGGAGGCTAAAGGTTAATGATGGCTCTCAATCATGACTTTGAGTCTTAGAATTTGTCAAAAAATGTTGAACTGTCTGTAGGACTCTATGACTCTAAGAATCCCTTGCAACTGTGAAAGCCTCTTTTTCGTTATTGGACTGAATTTTCATATCTGACAACAACCTTGAAGTGTTATGTACTTGTTTCAAAACCTTTCTCGCTCTTCCTGAAGAAAAACCATTCCACTACCTGTGGCTAAAGTGCCATCAGTGATAATCATGGAATATAGTGTAGGCAACGGTGGAGTCTGAATCTCCTTAACTTTCTGATGGTCAAATGTTGCTGTGCATCCCAATGCAATGCTCTTGATTTCTTCAAGAGATTTCTGAAGGGTTCAGTTGTAGACGTGACTTGTGATAAAAGTTAGCCAATTTGAGGAGCGGTGGTCTAATGGTATTATCAGTACACTATTAACCCAGAAACTTAGCTCATATTCAGGCTGGAATCCCGCCATAGCAGAAAGTGGTATTTGACTTCAATTTTTTAAAAATATCTGGAATTAAGAATCTACTGATGACCGTGAAACCAGTTCCAATTGTCAGAAAAACTCGGCTGGCTCACGAATATCCTTCTGGGAAGGAAATCTGCCATCCTCCTCTGGTCTGGCCTATAATAGATAGTGAGGACAGCTGAGAAGATCATCGGGGTCTCTCTTCCCTCCATTACAGACATCCACACCACACACTGCATCCGAAAGGCTAAGAGCATTGTGGAAGGTCCCACACATCCCTCACTCAAACTCTTCTCCCTCCTGTCATCAGGCAGAAGATTCAAGGCCAGACTATGCAACAGTTTCTTCACCGGGCCATCAGGCTCCTGAACACAGTATGATTGGACTCTTTCCCATCTGGACCTCTTTGCATGACTTTGAATTTGCTCAAAAATGTCTGTTATTTATCATTCTTCTGTTGCACTGCGACTTGCGTGTTTTGCACTTCTTATGCACTTTATGCTGTGTACGATTGTGTAGTTTGTGCTGTCCATGTAGCACCCTCATTCCCAGAGGAACACTGTCTCGTTTTTACTGTATCAGTTGTATCTGGTAGAAATGACAAGTAAAAGCTACTCTAGTCTACCTACAGCAATGTGGTTGACTCTCAATTGCCCTCTGAAATGGCCTAGCAAGCCATTCAGTTCAAGGGCTGTTAGTGACAGACAATAAACGTTGGCCAGACAGCAATGCTCATGTATTACACGTTAAAAAAATACATTCCCCAAATCCAGGAACTGTTGCAAGTTGTGCACCAACTGGGAACTCTTTGACCATCTTGCTTTTCGGGAGATGAGCTCATATCACATCCTTGCTGACAGTTTATTCCAGGAAATGTATGGCATCCCGAGAAAATTGACATTTGTCATTTAACTTAAAGTCTGTGTCTTGTAAACCTTTCAGGATGTCATGTAATCTCCCACCATGGAAAGGGGTAGTTACAACACGTAATAGGATGGCATCCATGGGGCATTTGACACCACCTAATCCAGGCATAGCATGCTGGACAATCTCTGAGCAGAACTGATACCAAGGGGAAGCAGAGATGTTACTGAAGGTGTTACCTACTATGATGACAGAACGTCGAAAATGAACCTTTCAGCTCAGCAAGCAAACCTACATCCGGAAACAGAGGAGACGGAATGTGATGAAGGTGGTTCGCAGTCAAGACTACTTCTGTGAAGGAACCCGTGAAGGTCCACTATTGGCATCCAGCTTTCAAATGGTGTGAAATTCGCCACATTTTCATCAGCTGTAGACACAAGATAAGTTTCTCTAGCAAATGCTTCCCTGAGTTATGTGAGATCCACACAAATTCCTAAGGAGTCATTCCGCTTAGGAGTTGTGACCATACCTAAGCACCACCCAATAGGCTCAGTTACCAACGTCCATGAGTAAATATCTATAGTAACCAGCTGGAATATTCCAGCACATTAACCAGCACATCATTCAGCCTTTCCAACCTGCTGCGAATGACTCTCATTCCTGATGAAGGGCTTATTCCCAAAACATCGATTCTCCTGCCCCCGGATGCTGCCTGACCTGCTGTGCTTTTCTAGCACCACACTCTCGATTCTGATCTCCAACATCTGCAGTCCTCACTTTCTCCCTGCTATGTCATTCATTAAGACTATGGCATGTGTTTTGAATTTCACATTCCCACTTATTCCAATATCCTTTGATTCCATTGCCTATTAAAACCTATCCACCTCTATCTTTAAAATATTTAATAACTCCATCTTCTGAGGCAGCAAGGTTTAAAGACACACAACCCCTTGAGGTAAAAAAAATTCCCCTTATCTCCATCCTAAAAAGAAAACATCTAATTTTAAAGCTGTCCCCTGGTTCAGGGCACAGCATGAATGTAAACATCCTTTCCGCATCTACCTTGTCAAGGCCGTTCAGGGTCTTATAAACTTCAATCAAATCACTCCTCACTCTTCTAACCTCTAGTGAAAACAAACCCCAAAATATCAAATCATTCCTCATGAAACATCACGCTCAATCCAGGTATCAATCCAGTAAATGGTGAGAGCCATGATCTTATTGAGTGGCTGGTCAGGCTTGATGGGCCAGATGGCCTACTCCTGCTCCTAGTTCTTATATTCTAACCCTCCTCTGACCTAACCCCAATGCATTTACACCCTTCTTATTGACTTTCTCTCCAATTGTTTCTTTCCTTTTTCTGTCACTGTGTGTGGACTTTTCCCTGATGTGTCCAGTTCTGTCACTATCCAGCAGGCAACCGTATTTTCACATTTCGGATCACCAATTGGGTAATGGGTAACTGGGAGACTCATTCTGATCATTGACAGAAACTTGGCTGCCAACGAGAAGGATTCAGAATTTCACAACTGTAATGAAAATTCAGAACTTCCCTCGACCCAACCTCTTCCGAATCTATTTTTAATTTGGGGTTAGGCTTTGTTGTCGTCAATGTGTTTGGTTCCACCTTGCCCAGCCATCGTTACATCTTAAACAACTTGGCCAGATTGATGGAAATGGGAAGTTCTCACACTCAGGCCATTTGCTGGTTTCCCTGCTGGACCTATGCCACGCAGTAAGTCTCACTACGAGCACCGGGATAGTTGTCTGGTCCACGGGCCTGCTTCCTCCCCGAGATATTAAGCAGCTTTGAAACAATTTCCTTTCAGGAAGTTCAAGAGTGTGCAGACAGGGGAAGTTACTTGTTTCAGCTCAGGAAGTTATTGACCAGAAAAAACAGAACAGGAACAAGTATTAACGCACACCATTTTCAAACAATCTCTTTGATATCAACTTTGTTTCAGATGTGTTTTTATAAAAAAGGAATTGCACGTGTCACTTCTGTTCAACCAATTCATTGTCTTCCACTGGCTTGGAATCGTGAGCGCAGGATCAAGCCAGAGATGAGAGGAACTTCTTCAGAATGATCTCCAATTTTTATCTGAGAGAGTTTATCGGGGGGTTGGATTGGTCTCAGTACCCTTACGTGCGGGGAGGGGACCTACGGGGGGACGTGATGGCCCAATGGTGCTATCGCTGCAATGTTACTAATAGAAACACAGATAATGCTCTGGGGACCTCAGTTCAAATCACACCATGTCTGGTGATGGGAATTGACTTCAATTTTTCTATGCCCTCTAGTCTAATGATGATTGTGAATCCATTGCCAATTGTTGGAAAAACCCATCTGGTTCCCCAAGTCCTTTAGGGAAGGAAACTGTCATCCTTACCTGGTCTGGCCCACACGTGACTCCAGACGCACAGCAATGTGGTTGATTCTTAACTGCACTCTAGGCAATAATTGCTATCCTAGCCAGTGACACCGCCATCCTATGAATGAATGAAAAAACAGGTAGGGAGGTGAATTTGGAATTTGGAACGCTTTTCAATATCTCACCATCCAAAAACTCTTCATTATCTCCTAATTCACTCCATAGAGACATAGAGTCATGCAGCATGAAACAGACCCTTCATTCCAAACAGTCATAGAGTCATAGAGAGGTACAGCACAGACACAGACCCTTCGGTCCAACTAGTCCATGCCGATCAGATATCCTAACCCAATCTAGTGTCACCTGCCAGCACCCAGCCCATATCCCTCCAAACCCTTCCTATTCATATACCCATCAAAATGCCTCTTAAATGTTGCAATTGTACCAGCCTCCACCACTTCCTCTGGCAGCTCATTCCATACACGTACCACCCTCTGAGTGAAAACGTTGCCTCTTAGGTCTCTTTTATATCTTTCCCCTCTCACCCTAAACCTATGCCCTCTAGTTCTGGACTTCCCCACCCCAGGGAAAAGACATTGCCTATTTACCCTATCCATACCCCTCATGATTTTATAAACCTCTATAAGGTCACCTCTCAGCCTCCGCGCTCCAGGAAAAACAGCCCTAGCCTATCCAACCTCTCCCTATAGCTCAAATCCTCCAACCATGGCAACATCCTTGTAAATGTTTTCTGAACCCTTTCAAGTTTCACAACATCTTTCCAATAGGAAGGAGACCAGAATTGCACGCAATATTCCAACAGTGGCCTAACCAATGTCCTGTACAGCCGCAACATGATCTCCCAACTCCTGTACTCAATACTCTGACCAATAAACGAAAGCATATCAAACGCCTTCTTCACTATCCTATCTCCCTGTGACTCTACTTTCAAGGAGCTATGAACCTGCACTCACATCTACCACTCTGCCCTCATCAATCTTCTTTGTTACTTCTTCAAAAAACTCAATCAAGTTTGTGAGACATGATTTCCCATGCATAAAGCCATGTTAACTATTCCTAATCAGTCCTTGCCTTTCCAAATACATGTACATCCTGTCCCTCAGGATTCCCTCCAACAACTTGCCCACCACCGACGTCAGGCTCACTGGTCTATAGTTCCCTGGCTTGTCCTTACCACCTTTCTTAAACAGTGGCACCACATTAGCCAAACTCCAGTCTTCCAGCACCTCACCTGTGACTATCGATGATACAAATATCTCAGCAAGAGGCCCACCAATCACTTCTCTAGCTTCCCACAGAGTTCTCGGGTACACCTGATCAGGTCCTGGGGACTTATCCACCTTTATGCGTTTCAAGACATCCAGCACTTCCTCCTCTGTAATATGGACATTTTTCGAGATGTCACCATCTATTTCCCTACATTCTATATCTTCTATGTCCTTTTCTACAGTAAATACTGATGCAAAATATTTGTTTAGTATCTCCCCCATCTCCTGTGGCTCCACACAAAGGCCACCTTGCTGATCTTTGAGGGTCCTATTCTCTCCCTAGTTGCCCTTTTGTCCTTAATATATTTGTAAAAAACCTTTGGATTCTCCTTAACTCTATTTACCAAAGCTATCTCATGTCCCCTATTTGCCCTCCTGGTTTCCCTCTTAAGTATGCTCCTACTTCCTTTATGCTCTTCTAAGGATTCCCTCGATCTATCCTGTCTATACCTGACATACGCTTCCTTCTTTTTCTTAACCAAACCCTCAATTTCTTTAGTCATCCAGCATTCCCTATACCTACCAGCCTTCCCTTTCACCCTGACAGGAATATACTTTCTCTGGACTCTCGTTATCTCATTTCTGAAGGCTTCCCATTTTCCAGCCATCCCTTTACCTGCGAACATCATCTTTTGAAAGTTCTTGCCTATTACCATCAAAATTAGCCTTCCTCCAATTTAGAACTTCAAATTTTAGATCTGGTCTATCCTTTTCCATCACTATTTTAAAGCTAATAGAATTATGGTCTCTGGCCCCAAAGTTCTCCCTCACTGACACCTCAGTCACCTGCCCTGCCTTATTTCCCAAGAGTAGGTCAAGTTTTGGACCTTCTCTAGTAGGTACATCCACATACTGAATCAGAAAATTGTCTTGTACACACTTAATAAATTCCTCTCCATCTAATCCTTTAACACTATGGCAGTCCCAGTCTATATTTGGAAAGTTAAAATCCCCTACCATAACCACCCTATTATTCTTACAGATAACTGAGGTCTCCTTACAAATTTGTTTCTCAATTTCCCTCTGACTATTAGGGGTCCGTGGCGAACATAATCCCAAACTAAACTAGTCCCACCTGCCTGCTCCTGACCCATATCCCTCCAAATCTTTCCTGTACTTATCCAAATGTCTTTTAAACATTGTAATTCTGCCCACATCCACCACTTCCTCAGGAAGTTGCTTGTCCAGTTCAACCTCAATTTCTACTCACTGACACTGACTGATACCTGGTGCTTCGACACCTCATTTTAAAAAATTCTCATCCTCTTGTTAAAACCCCTCCCACTACTCCCCATTCTCTGTAACCTCCTCCAGCCCTCCAATCAAAGTGCATTACTCCAACTTTTGATAATTCTTCCATTGTTGCTTTCTACTTTGGATGGTCATACTCCAGGGACTGAACCAAAACTCTGGAATTCCTTCCCCAAACACTTTCACCTTTCTCTCCTCCTTTAAGAGCTTGTTAATTTCTTCAATGAAATCTTTAGTTATCTATTCTACCACTCTTTGGCGCATGTTTATTTTTGTGTAATGACACTCCTTAGAAGCATCTTGGGATGTTCTACCAAGCTAAAAGTGCTATGTCATTGCAAGTTGTTGTTGTTGCTGCTGCTCCAATACCATTTAAATTTAATCAGAGTTTGTTAATTTTCCTGTTGTAGCACATGACTGCAGGGTCAGACATAGATTTCTAGTCTAGCAAAAATTGAGGATCAAACACAGTGCATTCTGGTCTTTCTAATTTTTTTTTTGAGTATTCATACTCAATTTATTTCAGCTACAGATGCAATGCACCACATGCAACAGGGTACATCACCAAATAATTGTTGCATCACCAATTAATAGTATCTTTATCGTAAACTGTCACAGTACACAAAAAATGTGCTTCTCAACTGGTCCAAAGCGAAGTAATTACAACAGAAGAAAAATGTTTAAATGCTGTATATACTTGGGACTCAAAAGATGTTGCTTTCAGACTTAATGGTGTACAAAAATGTCCCAAAAGATAAGCAAAGATGATTTCAGATTTAACGTTTCCTCTGGACATACTACTCTTTTTACCTTTACTGACACAAAGGGGAGGTGATGACCTAATGGTATTATCACTGGACTGTTAATCCAGAGACTCAGATAATGTTCTGGGGACCTGGATTCAAATCCCACCATGGCAGATGGTGGAATCTGATTTCAATAAATAACTGGAATTAAGCATCTAATGGTTACTATAAATCCATTGCCAATTGCCAGGAGAAAAATCCCATCTGGTTCACTAATGGCCTTTAGGGAAGGAAATCTGCTCTCCTTACCTGGTCTGGCTAACATGTGATTCCAGAACCACAGAGATGTGGGTGACTCTTTACTGCCCTCTGGGGATGGGCAATAAATGCTGCTTACTCAGAGATGCCCTCATCCTGTGAATGATTAAAGAAATGTAAGCACTGAGGGTGGCTCATGGTGAGCAGGGCTGCCTCACAGCACCAGGGACCCAGGTTTGATCCCAGCCTCGGGCGACTGTCTGTGTGAAGTTTGCACGTTCTCCCTGTGTCTGCATGAGTTTCCTCCCACAATCCAAAGATGCGCAGGTCAGGTGGATTGGCCATGGAAATTTGTCCCATGATGTGCAGGCTGGGTCGGTTAGCCACGGGGTTATAGGGATACCAGGATGCTGTTCGGCCGGTCGGTGTGGACTCGATGGGTCGCATAGCCTGTTTCAATACTGTAGGGAATCTAGAATGTGGCTCATCTCTCAAAACAACAGTCACCAATTCGCGGTAAATTACTGCAGATGCTGGAATCTGAATTGAAAACAACAAATGCTGGAGATCACAGCAGGCCAGGCCGCATCTATGGAGAGAGTGCAAGCTAACGTTCTGAGTCTAGATGACCTTTGTGATACAGACTTCGGAGGTTAGCTTGCTGTCTCTCCATGGATGCTGCCTGACCCGCTGTGATCTCCAGCATTTGCTGTTTGCAGCGCAGACACCAGTTGGGCACTGTGCCAACGGTGGCTCAGTTGGGAGCACTCTCACCTCGGATTCCGAATGTTGCGTATTCACTTCCTACTTGAACGATTTCAGTGAAGAGTCTAAATGGACATCGTTATAAAGCCACTGTGACTACAGCACTGTCAGAAGGGCTGCCCTTTTGATGCTGGTGCCCCTCTCATGGACGTGGATAATCTCCCACAGCACTATTTCAAAGAAGCTTTCCTTAGTCTTCCTTCAGCGAATATTGCTAAAAAAAGAGTTATTTGGACATTATCCTATTGCTGTTTTTCAGAGATTATGCTGCATACAATTGACATATTTCCTAATTACAGGAGTGCCTGCTATTCAAAATGTAATTAAATGAGTATAGCCCTTTGTGCAACACAAGATTGTGTAAACGCAACCCTCTTTAGCTTTTATTTCCAGTCTCCCCATGGGATCCTGTTTTCAGTTGGTGGGGAACTGCTGTTGCTTCCTACAGATCAAGTTGACAGGAGCACTCTTGGCTTTGAGTTAGACTGTTGCCGGTTCACAAAATACTTGAGCACAGTATCCAGGCGAAACTTCTATTCCAGTTACTGAGGGAGCGCACGTAAGCAGCAATAAGTGACTTCAGTTTTAAAGAGGAAATATTTCCATGTGCTGTTCAGCTTGGTGCAACATCCTGAGACTTTGGACAGTTTTTTTTTTAAATATAAAAGTAACTTCCTCCTTTTCTTTGTCAGCCTTGTTCCCACCTTCTGCAGAACATGGCCTGAGTTGAGCTGCCTGGAAACCTCCAGATTACTCGCCTTGCGGTGTGATAACTCTGGATTGTCCGCATTATTCAATCGAGGTGCTCATGAAGGAATTAAACGATCCTTTGAAAGGGAAGAATAAGCAGCGACGCAGCCAGGAAGCAGGCAACTGGCATTTAGATAGCCAGCAGACAGAGAACATTTGACAGTAAGATCTAGGAGCAGGAGTAGGACATCTGGCCCCATCGAGCCTGCTCTGCCATTCAATAAGACCATGGACTCAGCTCCACTTACCTGCCCTCTCTACATAACCCTTCATTCCTTCACTGTTCTCAAAATCTAACCAGCTTTGCCTTAACAACATTCAACGGGGTAGCCTCAACTGCGTCACTGGGCAGGGAATTCCACAGATTCACAATCCTTTGGGTGAAGAAGTTCCTCTTCAACTCAGTCTGAAATCTGCTCCCCCCTTATTATGAGGCTATGCCCCCAAGCTCTAGTTTCACCTGCCAGTGGAAACAACCTCCCTGCTACTATCTTAACTGTTCACTTTGTAATTTGGCATGTTTCTGTAAAATACTCCCTCATTCTTCTGAATTCCAATGAGTATGGTCCCAGTCTACTCAGTCTCTCCTCATAAGCCAACCCTCCCAATGCCGGAGTCAACTGAGTTAACCTCCTCTGCATCCCCTCCAGTGTCAGTATATCCAAAATGAGATGAATGGCTTCCTTTCGCACTGTAACAGCTCCTCAATCCTGTGTTTATTGGACGATTACTGACTTTTTCATAATTGTCAGGGGATGAGAGTCCTGCTCTTAATGATTGACAGCCAGTGAAACAGCCTGGGGGACTGCAAACTGATTGAGTCTGGTCCAGCCCATAGGAGGATTAGCCTCAGCGTAAACACGCTATACATTTACAGTGAGCAATTCCTTGCTGTGTGATAGTTGGCATACAACACTCAAGGTTTGAAACTTCCAATTTACCGAGAAATATAAATAGGACAGTTTTGAAATTTATTTCCAGAACATGTCAGAGTGTCAGCCTGCCTGTTCTTAATCCTATTAGTTTGGCCTGTTTTCTTGTTATTACCATGGCACCCTCTGACTTCTGTTTACAGTCAACAGTGCAAGGCAGAGACTGAGGTGGAGAATTGGGTCAGATTCTTGCAAGAAGCTAACCCCCATCCTCTGTTTCATGGAGCCACAGTGATGTGTAAAAGAAGCGAGTGCAACGTGAGAAAGTAGTCGGGGGTGGAATGCGCTGCCTGGAAATGTGGCAGGTTCAATGGAGGCGTTCAAGGAGGGCACTGGGTGATTATTTGGATGCAAGTAATGTGCGAGGGTATGGAGGGGGAGGGCTGGAGATTGGCACCAGGTAATGATGCTCATTTGAAGAGTCAGTGCAAGAATGATGGGTTGAATGGCCTTTCTCTACATTGTAACAAGTCTGTGATTCTGGGACATCCGAATTGTGATGGCTGTTGGTTTCTCCCCCAGTGTGGGGATGATTGAGGGGCCTGGGTTGTTGTGGGTGGAGTGGGCGATTCACTAACGTTCTATTGCAGCGTTGAGGGAGTACTACACTGTCAGAGATGCCATCTTTCAGATCAGGTGTCACACCAAGGCCCTATCTACCTGCCCAGGTGGGTGTGGCAAAGAATCAACGAAAAGTAGGAGCAGGATGAGGCCTTTCAGCCCCTCAAGCCTGCTCCACCATTCAATCTAATCATGGCTGGTCATTGAGCTCAATACCCTAATCCCACCCTTCACACATATCTCTGGATCGCTATAGCCACAAGAGCTATATCTACCTCCTATATCTACATTATGAAAATACTTAATGTTTTGGCCTCACCCATTTTCTGTGGGAGTGAATTCCACAGGTTCACTACTCTCTGGGTGAAGAAATTTCTCCTTATCTCAGTCCAAACAAAGTTCCACCTTCTCCTATCAGGACCATCCTTCCTCCAAAACATTCTGCAGCACAATTTTGAGAAGGCATTGTCCCCTGTGCCCAAACCAGTATCTCCACATTTTCCTCATCAACCTGTTCAGAGATGCTACGACATAGCTCCAGAGCAGGTAGGACTTGAACCCAAGCCTTCTAGTTCAGAGTTAGGGATACTAACACTGAACCACAACAGGGACAATCGTTATCCTCAATCAAGTCACAATACATGGTTGATGATCATTGTTGCAAATCACACCCTGGCATGGTGGTCTCTCAGCCTGGCATGGTCATCTTTCGGTGATACATGGTGGTGTCTCTGCCTGGCATGGTGGTCTTTCAGTGGTATGTGGCAATCTCTCGGTCTGGCATGGTGGTCTCTCAGCCTGGCATAGTGGTCTTTTGGTGGTACATAGTGGTCTCTCAGCCTGGCATGGCGGTCTTTCAATGGTACGTGCCAGTCTCTCGGTCTGGCATGGTGACGTGTCAGTGGTATGTGGCAGTCTCTCGGTCTGGCATGGTGGTCTTTCAGTGGTATGTGGCAGTCTCTCGGTCTGGCATAGTGGCATGTCAGTGGTATGTGTCAGTCTGTTGGTTCGGCATGGTGGCGCATCAGTGGTTTCTGGCAGTGTCTTGGCCCGGCGTGGCCTCAGAGTGGGCCTCCAGTCCTGAGGTGATTCCTTGAAGTGCAGTCCCACCGTGACGAAGAACTTAAGAAAGATTGTAATGTTTGAACTTTCAGCTTTATTTCTTTATTTTCTCCTTAAAACTAAGAATGTGTCACTGTACTATAATCACTGCAATGTTTAACTCTTAACTCTGTTCTTTCTTTACTACCGTGTTCTTACGATTCTGTACGTGGGTACTTGTACCTAAGATAGCACCTTGTGTGGCAACATTATACACTTTTCACTTCACTCCTGCACTTTAGAACTAGAGTTCCTGTGACAATAAAATCAAAATCAAAATCAAACGTTGATGGTTGTGGACTTTGCTGAGTGTGAAATTAGTTGCTTTGTTTCCTGGATTACAACAGTGACCAAACTTCAAAGAAAATCGGCTTTATTGGTCAGAAAACTCTTTGAGACCCCAAGTGGCTCTGAAGCATGGAAACAATGGTACAGCGATGTTGTTACTGGGTTTTTCAATCCTGAGAGCTGAAAATGTGTTGCTGGAAAAGCGCAGCAGGTCAGGCAGCATCCAAGGAACAGGAGAATCGACGTTTCGGGCATAAGCCCTTCTTCAGGAATGAGGAAAGTGTGTCCAGCAGGCTAAGATAAAAGGTAGGGAGGAGGGACTTGGGGGAGGGGCTTTGGAAATGTGATAGGTGGTGGGAGGTCAAGGTGAGGGTGATAGGCCGGAGTGGGGGCGGAGAGGTCAGGAAGATGATTGCAGGTTAGGAAGGCGGTGCTGAGTTC
>NC_057743.1:34327059-34336969 GCF_004010195.1 Chiloscyllium plagiosum
GACATCTACTACAAACCGACCGACTCCCACAGCTACCTAGACTACACCTCTCCCATCCTGCCCCCTGTAAAAACGCATCCCATATTCCCAATTCCTTCGCCTCCGCCGCATCTGCTCCCAGCGTCTCCGCTGCATCTGCTCCCAGGAGGACCAGTTCCAAATCCGTGCAACCCAGATGGCCTCCCTTTTCAAGGACCGCAATTTCCCCCCCGACGTGGTCGACGATGCCCTCCACCGCATCTCCTCCACTTCCCGCTCCTCCGCCCTTGAGCCCCGCCCCTCCAATCGCCACCAGGACAGAACCACACTGGTCCTCACCTACCACCCCACCAACCTCCATGTACATCGTATCATCCGCCGTCATGTCCGCCACCTCCAAACGGACCCCATCACCAGGGATATATTTCCCTCCCCTCCCCAGGTGATCCTCAGCAGACCTGCGTTTCAATCCCACCACGGTGAATGGGGGAATTTAACACAATTTGAATAGAGAGTTCTTTTTTTGTGTGTAAAAACATTTATGGTTACATTTAGGGGAGGAAATCTGTCATCGTGACCTGCATGGGAGTCCACAGCCACAGCAATGTGATTGGCTATAACTGACCTTTGAGATGGCCAAGCATGGCATCATTACACAATGACCGCCAAAGGAACATCGATTGTGCCTGGACGGTCATCACCTCAGAGAAAGACACTCTTTGGTCTGCGTGAAACTGCGGGGGGAGGGGGTAGAGGCTGTCACACACCTCCTTCTGGGGTCTGCCTTTGCAAAGAAAGTCTGTAGAGAGACACAGTGGTACGTGTCGATGTTCGTCCCAAGCAGTTCCGTGACGCGGGACTCCATGCTCTACGGTCTGTTCCCGGGACACACACCGAGACGAACATCAACTGCACCTGGAGGACCATGAACTCGGTGAAAGACGCTCTTCGGTCTGTCCGAAATGTGTTGGTCTTCCAGATCAAGGGGTTGACCCTGACTGAGTGTTACAGACTGACACATTCCAAGGTTCAGGACTACGTGCTGAGGGACGCACTGAAGTTTGGGGCAGCTGCTGTCAAGGCACAGTGGGGAAAGACCACTGTCTGAGGTCTTTTGGTCAAAGTACAAGAGGGGTCTGTTCAGTTATTGGACCCTCCTGGTGCTTTGACTTTATCTAAATATAAGTAAGAAATGCCATTGGTTTGTTTGTTGGATAGAGTCAAACTGCAATGTTTGTTTGTTTTCTTCATATGCTACTGTACAGAACAGAACTGTCCTAGTGACTACGTATGTGTATATATTTTCATGTGAATGAAATATACTTTTGAAATGAAAAAATCTAAAAAGCATGAAACCAGTTGGAGGGACTGTCATCATCGTGAGCACAGGGAGTGACGACAGTGCACTCAGTTTACAAACTCCTCCTCACTACCATCCGGGGACTGGTGCCAGAATTGGAAGAGATGTCTCACAAATGAATCGAATAACAGTTTAGCAAGGTCCTACTCACAAAATCATACCCCTACAAACAGCATCATATCTTGTTAGTCCTCGCAAAATACATCACCTCACACTTTTTTAGGATTAAATTCCCTTCGCCGCTTTGACCAGCTACCTGTATTACCCTGAAGCCTAAGACTTTCCTCTCTGCTGTTTTCATGTCATCTGCAAACTTTAAAAGTTGTGCCAAGAGATCTTTGATGTCCACCTGCCAGAGAAGACGGTGCTTCAGTTTATCATCTCATCCAAAAGGCGGTTTCCCCCAAAAATGCGCCACTCTACCTGCATTTATATGGTGTCTCTGGTGACACCAGGTGATTTCAAAGCACTTTATAGCCAATGAAGTGCTTTATGAAGTGAACTCACTGTTGGAATGTAAGAAACACAGTAGCCAACATGTGCACAGCAAGATCTCACAAATAGCCATGAGCTGACAACAAGGTGTTCTTTTGCTGGGAGTGAGGTGAGACCTAAGTATGAACCACGGCATTAGGGAGAAATTTAAAATGCTGCGTTGGGAAAATTTTGCCTGAGAGAACAGATGACACCTCAACTAAAGGGCAGTATCTCTGACAATACAGCACTCCCCCAGTATAGCCCTTGTGGATCAGCCTAGGTTACTCTCATCTGAAGCAGCAATTGAAACCATAACCTACTCACTGGGAGGGAACAATAATTCCATAGCAGACAATCCCTTTTCTCAACTATCCCACAAAGTCTCTCACCCCAAGCGGACGGTCAAAATGATTATTCAGTGCGTGAGGCATTGTTACACGTTTCACTGTGACAGATGAAGCTCAGGGGAGGATGTTTCTAAAGAGGGAACAAAGCAACAAGGGGAAACAACAGACGTAGTCTAATCTGACAAACAAAACCAGAAGTTAAAAGATCTGAAGTACATGTTTACCAAAAGCAACAGGATGTATTGTGAAGAAAACATTTCATCAGCCTGTGAGATGAGATCTCACTCAGTCCTCCACACCTGGAATTGTATCACAATTCAAACATGTTATTTTTATTTGATTCATTTTCCAGTATCTGACTTGGATACATATATCTGTTCCCTCACTGTGAAAAGCCTGGAACCCCCTCACTAACAGCAATGGGGTGTCCCTACAGTGGTTCAGGAAGGCAGCTCACCATCACCATCACAATTAGGGATGGGCAATGAATGCTGGATGAGCCAGAGATGTCCACATCCTAAGAAGGGATTGTTTTTAAACGGGCCGCCAGCATTCTCAAAGATCCATCCCACCCTGGCAATGCTGTTCCACAACCTCTACCATCGGGGAGAACGTACAGAAGCCTGAACACACGCACCAGCCGGTTACAAAACAGTTTCTACCCTACTGTTGTTAGAATACTGAATGGACTCACAAACTCTTAACATTCACCTGTAACTGAATTTTTTGTTTTTGCTGCTGTTTACCTATTATTTACCTATCTATGCTACTTAACTCTGTGATCTGCCTGTATTGCTCACAAGGCAAAGCTTTTCACTGTGCCTCGGTACACGTGACAATAAATCCAATTCAATTCAATTTTTAAAAGTGAAGTTTTGCCTGAGTTTGTATGAAGGACCGTCAAGTCTACACCAAGGACCATCTTGTGAGTCTCCACAATTAAAGACGACCTTAAGTCACGGGTTAATTCCAGCCTCTGATTCATCTTCCTTCTGGGATTTCTGGTACCTAGACTTAGTTCTTCGACGTCCCATCATAACGAGTGTGCCCTTTAACTTTCCTCATTTATCTATAGCGACTCCAGCTTGAAAACTCTGGCGGGACAAACAAAGTTGCTTTTATGTGATGTCTTTCATGAACTCTGGATATTCCAAACAATTTGACAAATATTGAGAACCCTGTTGTGGTACAACAGTCTAAATTAGAGTGGTGCTGGAAAAGCACAGCAGGTCAGGCAGCATCCGAGGAGCAGGAAAATCGACGTTTCGGGCAAAAGCCCTTCATCAGGAATACAGACAGAGTGCCTGAAGGGTGGATAGATAAATGAGAGGCGGGTGGGGGTAGGGGGAGTTGAAATGTTGGGCCATGGGGCGGTGGGGTTGATTGGTGCGTGTGTCCCAGAGATGTTCCCTACATAGCTCTGCTAGGAGGTGTCCAGTCTCCCCAATGTAGAGGAGACCGCATCGTAAGCAACGGATACAATAAATGATATTGGTAGATGTGCAGGTAAAACTTTGATGGAGGTGGAAGGCTCCTTTGGGGCCTTAGATGGAGGTGAGGGAGGAGGTGTGGGCACAGGCTTTACAATTCCTGCGGTGGTAGGGGAGGGTGCCAGGAAGGGAGGGTGGGTTGTTGGGGGGTGTGGACCTGACCAGGTAGTCATGGAGGGTGTTGTGGTACAACAGACCACTCACTGAACATTCATGATGTTGCAATGTGAGATATTTGAATATATACCTATATTTGAATATCATTTATTCTACAGATTGGATTTTCAACTAGAGGCATGTGGGTTTTGGTCTGTGTTGAAGGGGTTTAATGATGATGTTGTCAATATTTTTGAGCCATGATATTTTTTAAGTCAGTATGAGAGAGAGAGGGATGGATCGTGGTCATAGGATTTTGTCTGCTTTGGGAGAGTTTTACGAGCATTCAGAGCAAACACTGAGGAGCACTAGTTTGTTTTCAGTTCCAAGGATCAGGAATGGACGTTTTTGTTCTGAGAGGAAATGCCCAGAGCCTGGAAAGCCCTCTGGTTTCAATGTGCCAAAGTCCTGGTGGACATTAAGCGTGTAAAACTATTTTCCCAGAAGAAAGGAGATAGTTTAGAACTGCTATGAAATATATTACCTAAGTGTAAGAAATTTAGTTTGATACTTCCAGACCAGAAATGTTTGGTTAGAGCCCTGAAAGAGTTACTTGAAACTGAGAAAGTCTAAGTTCAGTAGAGTGAATGTTCAAGGAAGAGGCAATCAAACACTTAAGCATGAGAATCGAAAACAACAGTTAAGGTCCCTGTAGATATGATGGAGAGGGGAATCTCTCTGCTGTCTGAGCAATGTAAAAGAGTGTTGTTGGGCTCAAATGGATAATATTTTATCATTATTCAAAACATGCACATAGCTTGGATCTTTCTACTTATCTTCATTTCTTTAGCATAATCGCCGTCTGTTCCGATGCTTCAGTAACATGTCTCTGTTTTATCAATATCCATGTTCTGTATGACCAAGTAAATGTCGATGCCATGTTCACGTGCACATTACTGGGATTCTGTACATTGTCCATCAAGGCATGGACTAGCACACTGTCTCCGCTGTGCTCTAAACGTCGGACTCAGGGATGGTCACTTTGTTCTTGCTTCAGTTCACTCGCTGCTTCTCACTAATGGTTTCTCGTTTCCTCACTGCTTCTCACACAGTTTCTCACATAATTTCTCACTCCCTCACAGTTTCTCACTCGCTCATAATTTCTCACTCCCTCACTGCTTCTACTCAGTTTCTCACTCATTCAGTTTCTCATTCACAGTTCCTCACTCAGATTCTCACTCACTGTTTCTCAATATCACTAAAATACACCATCTAGCCACTATCAATGGCTGCTCTTGGGAGCTTGCTGTGCTGCAATTGGTTGCCTCATTTTCCTCAACATTGTCCGGACACAAAAGTAATTTCTTTGGCTTTAAAACACTTTGGGATGTTCTTATGCTGTGAAAGAGCTATAAAAACCCAGCTTTTTTAATCCTTTAAAGCATATAATATTGGAAAGGAAATCCAAAATATCCTGAGTCCATTCACAATAAATTCATAATTTGACTTTAAGGACCTCTGCTGGTGGATATTAAAAATGCATCTGTGGTGATGGATTTTCTATCCTCCTTCATGAACAAATCTTGAATCATAAAGTCATAATTGATTCAAGTCATAAAATTATATGATATAATTGTTCACAGTTATATAAAGCATACAGCTGAGTTTTTTATACAACAGCTTGTGACACTCTGAGACTGTCCCTTCACTGACAACTATGGTCCATATTTACATGGAGGCGTGGTTGCTCAGTGGTTAGCACTGCTGCCTCACAGGGACCCGGGTTCAATTCCAGCCTTGGGTGACTGTCTGTGTGGAGTTTGCATGTTTGCCCCGTGTGTGTATGGGTTTGCTCTGGCTTCCTCCCACAATCCAAAGATGTGCAGGTCAGGTGACTAAGTTGCCCATAATGTTAGGTGCATTAGTCAGAGGGAAATGGATCTGGAAGGGTTACTCTTCGGAGGGTCAGTGTGGACTTGTTGGGCTGAAGGGCCTGTTTCCACACTACAGGAAATCTAATCTCTAATCAAAATACAATTCATCTCAAACAGTCGCTTGTAAATCGATTTCTGTCGGCTTCCCTGTGGTCAAGGGGTAGATATTGCCTTTGCTTTCATTAACATCTATCCATTTCAGATAGATAATGAACTCAGAGAAAATGATTCATTTTGAGTGTGATTTCTCTGTAATCTGCATGGTGGTCGATGCTCTGATTGCAGGGTCTTGAAGACAATTTCTACTCTATACGCAAAGCCACCGAGTATCATTGTGGCTCCTGTTTGTGTCGTTGACTGTTGCCAAGTCGCTGTAGCCATTGGTCGCCGTGGTGATGGCTGGTTTGCAATACAGTGATGCCAACATCGTGGGTTCAATTCCCACATTGCCTGAGTTTACCATGAAGGTGTCTCCTTCTCAACCTCTGCCCTCACCTGAGACATGGTGACCCTCAGGTTAAGCTTATAACAGTCATCTCTCTCTCTGTCTCTCTCTCTCTCTCTCTTTCAACCTTATAGAAGTTTATAAAATAGTAAGGAGTATCAATAGAGTTAGTAGTAGCTGTCTTTTCCCGAGGATGGGGTATTTCAGGACATATTTAAGGTGAGAGGAGAAAGATTTTTTAAAAAATGAGAGGCATATGTTCGTGTGTGGGATGAACTTCCTGGGGAAGTGGTGGATCTGGATATAATTACACTATTTAAAAGGCATTTGGATACGTACATGAATAGAAAGGTTTGGAGGGATATGGACAAGGAGCAGGCAGGTGGGTCTAGTTGAGTTTGGGATTATGTTCGGCATGGACTGATTGGAATGAAGGGTCTGTTTCCATGTTATATAACTCTATGACTCTCTCTCTCTCTTCCATGTTATATAACTCTATGACTCTCTCTCTCTCTCTCTGATGAGAGACCAGCCCTGTGGTTCTCTGGGATTACAGGTGAAAGTGAGGACTGCAGATGCTAAAGATCAGAGTCAAGAGAGTGATGCTGGAAACGCACAGCAGGTCAGGCAGCATTCAAGGAGCAGAAAAATCAACATTTTGTGCAAAAGCTGGGAGCCTCTGGGGAGGAGAGATAAATGGCAGGGGGGTGGGGCTGGGGGGAAGCTGGAAGGTTGGAACTGGGGTAACGTGGGGGGAGGGGAAATGAGGAAACTGGTGAATTCCACATTGATGCCCTGGGGTTGAAGGGTCCTGAGCCTGAAGATGAGGCATTCTTCCTCCAGGCATTGGGTGATAAGGGAGTGGCGATGGAGGAGGCACAGGACCTGCATGTTCTCAGCAGAGTGACAGGGGGAGTTAAAGTGTTCGGCCACGGGGCGGTGGGGTTGGTTGGTTGGTGTGGGTGTCCTGGAGATGTTCTCTGAAGCGCTCTGCGAGTAGGCATCCAGTCTCCCCAATGTATAGGAGTCTGCATCGGGAGCAACGGATACAGTAAATGACATGTGTGGAAGTGCAGGTGAAACTTTGATGGATGTGGAAGACTCATTTGGGACCTTGGATGGAGGTGAGGTGGAAGGTGAGGGTGCAGGTTTTGCAATTCCTGCAGTGCCACGGAAAGGTGCCATGAGGGGACGGTGGGTTGTTAGGGGGCGTAGACCTGACAAGATAGTTGTGGAGGGAACAGTCTTTATGGAAAGCAGATAGAACTGGGGAGGGGAATATTTCCCTGGTCGTGGGATCCATTAGTAGGTAGCGGAAACGGCAGAGGATGGTACGATGTATACGGAGGTTGGTGGGGTAGAAGGTGAGGACCGGGAGTTCTGTCCTTGTTGTGGTTGGAGAGGTGGGTTTCGAGGGTGGAGGTGTGGGATGTGAATGAGATGCACTTGGGGGCACCATCAGCCTCTTGGGAAGGGAAATTGCGGTCTTTAAAGAAGGAGGCCATCTGGTGTGTTCTGTGGTGGAACTGGTCCTCCTGGGAGCAGATGCAACAGAAGTGGAGGAATTGGGAATAAGGGATAGCATTTTTGCAGGAGGCAGGGTGGGAAGAGGTATAATCCAGGTAGCTGTGGGAGTCGGTGGGTCTGTAGAAAATGTCGGTGTCAAGTCGGTCACTGTTGATGGAGATGGGATCATCTGTGATTATGGTGACTTTATCTTTGTCGTTATCTTTAATTGATGTCTGAGGCCTTTACATCATGATTGAGGCCATCCTTGAGTTTTAAGCATGCTATTGATCACTGACTCCGACCACAGAAACGTTCTGGGTATGTAACTGTCTTCCATCCTGGCTTGTGCCTGAGCTAAGAAAACAGCCTCCATTGGTTAAGTATTAACCAGCTTGGCAGTTCTACCTTTGAAAGGGTTGCTGCAATCTTTCAGCATACACCCTGGTGTGCCGCAGAGACACGAATCGGCAGACAGATTGACAGATGATCCATGGTTCCCAGGCATCTGATAACGTGCTCAGACCTTATCCAGCAGCAACATCTTAAGGCTCAGCACAAGGATATATCAGGCGCATTTTCATCCCAGCAACTCCAGCTCACTGCTTGTTCCTCCATTTTGCACAGTAAGCCACAGGTGGGGGCTGGTTTGAGCGTCAAGAGAAGGTTTATCCACCATTGTAGACCTGAGGCAGCAGAATTCACCAGGAACTCCCAGCAGGGTGTAACAGCAGGGGCAGAGATACAACCACCTGTTCCACAGACTCAGTTTTCTTGACACAGTTATAGACACGGGATGGACATGAGAGATAGTCATGGGGACAATGTCATGGGCATGGCAGAGGCAGTCCAGGAGTCTTTGTAGCTGGGATTTTGTGTGGCTCACTAGCTGAGCATCATCACCATCATGGAGTTTGCTGTTTTGGTTATTATGGGTGAAATCTTCCCAGGCCCTGGAAGATGTGCAAGATATTTAGGAAGGTCGGGTGAGATGTCAAACGTTGAGACTAAAATGGCACATTTTCCCTCCAAGTCCCGGATGTGAGACAGGATTCTCACTGGTGGACAGTGAGAGGCTTATCAATGGAGGACATCATTCATAGTCATCATCATTATTATCTCACACTCCCTCGTATTCCCAGCTGCTGGATTGAAACTAGGGGGAAAGAGTGAACCACCATGGAAATCTGAGTGGGCCCCTGGTGATTTCAGCTTACTGCCTGTTTCTCTGGAACTCCACGATGGACACCAGACATAATGCCTCTAGCTACACTCAATGGACAGTGGCTTTGTGCTCCACACACACTCCACATACACAGACATTGGTCTCCTACATGCACCAGCCTCACCACATCATCATGGTACATATCTACTCCAGTTATTCTACATTTCGGCACTTTATTGCTGCACTCTGGGGCATGTCAGCAGCTCTCATTGCAAAACTGCTGCTTGATTGGACACTCCAGGATTGGACAAGGCTACTCACTTGCTCTCTCAACACTCGCTCAGTTTGTACCTTCCTCACAACATCTCTGCCTTAACTTTGGGTCCTGGTCTTGATCTTAAAGCTCTGTTAGCAGTTGAGGGGCTTCAGGTGTTGCTTTTTAACACCACGCTCTATCAGTGTTACACCTGCACCATGTGCCGCAGACACTACCTGGGCTCACAGCTAATGGTAAGGTCTCAGTGGCTCAGAGAGAGCTCAGTCCGGAGTCAAGTCCAGACACCCAAGGATCCCAGCAAGATGGTTAAGGGCAGCTGCCGATGTGTCCAGGGCATAGGTAAAGGGGCTCAGCCAGTTGGGGCAGTCAGAGTGATAGGGACGATACCTCTACAGTCTGGGGAGTGGAATGCAATTTGTCCATCGGCCTGGAGAGTGAGCCACAGTCAGCTCTGTCGGTCTGGACAGTGGGTCACGGTCACTCTGCGGGTCAGGACAGTGGGTCCTGGTCAGTCTGTGGGTCTGGAGAGTGGGTCATGGTCAGTCTGTGCGTATGAGTGGTGGGTCACAGTCTGTTTGTGGGTCTGGGGAGTGGGTTAGGCAGTCTGTGGGTCTGCGTGATGGGTCACGGTCTGTTTGTGGGTCTGTGGAATGGGTCACTGTCAGTTTGGGTCTGGTCAGTGGGTGCCGGTCAGTCTGTCGGTCTGGGGAGTTGGTCATGGTCAGTCTGTGGGTCTGAGTGATGGGTCACGGTCTGTTTGTGGGTCTGTGGAATGGGTCACTGTCAGTTTGGGTCTGGACAGTGGGTGCCGGTCAGTCTGTCGGTCTGGGGAGT
>NC_057743.1:34337042-34338486 GCF_004010195.1 Chiloscyllium plagiosum
TTCGTCCCACAGTCCAAAAAATGTGAAGTTTAGGTGAATTGGCCGTGCTAAATTGCCCGTGGTGTTAGGGGCAGGGGTGAATGTAGGGGAATGGGTCTGGGTGGGTTGCGCTTCGGCGGGTCGGTGTGGACTTGTTGGGCCGCAGGGCCTGTTTCCACACTGTAAGTATTCTAATGTAGCCTGTGGGTCTGGGGAATGGGTCATGGTCAGTCTGGGTCTGGAGAATAGGTCATGGTCAGTCTGTGGGTCTGGGGAATGGGTCATGGTCAGTCTGTGGGTCTGAGTGGTGGGTCACGGTCTTTGTGTGGGTCAGGGGAATGGGTCATGGTCAGTCTGTGGGTCTGGGGAAAGGGTCATGGTCAGTCCGTGGGTCTGGGGAATGGGTCATGGTCAGTCTGGGTCTGGGGAATGGGTCATGGTCAGTCTGTGGGTCTGAGTGATGGGTCACGGTCTGTTTGTGGGTCTGTGGAATGGGTCACTGTTAGTTTGGGTCTGGACAGTGGGTGCCGGTCAGTCCGTGGGGCTGGGGAGTTGGTCATAGTCAGTCTGTGGGTCTGAGTGGTAGGTCACGGTCTTTGTGTGGGTCTGGAGAATGGGTCATGGTCAGTCTGTGGGTCTGGGGAATGGGTCATGGTCAGTCCGTGTGTCTGGGAATGGGTCATGGTCAGTCTGGGGTCTGGGGAGTGGGTCATGGTCAGTCTGTGGGTCTGAGTGATGGGTCACGGTCTGTTTGTGGGTCTGTGGAATGGGTCACTGTCAGTTTGGGTCTGGACAGTGGGTGCCGGTCAGTCTGTGGGTCTGGGGAGTTTGTCATGGTCAGTCTGTGGGTCTGAGTGGTTGGTCACGGTCTTTGTGTGTGTCTGGGGAATGGGTCATGCTCAGTCTGTGGGTCTGGGGAATGGGTCATGGTCAGTCTGGGTCTAGGGAATGGGTCATGGTCAATCTGTGGGTCTGGAGAGTTGGTCATGGTCAGTCTGTGGGTCTGAGTGGTGGGTCACGGTCTTTGTGTGTGTCTGGGGAATGGGTCATGCTCAGTCTGTGGGTCTTGGGAATGGATCATGGTCAGTCTGGGTCTGGGGAATGGGTCATGGTTAGTCTGTCGGCCTGGGGAATGGGTCATGGTCAGTCTGGGGAATGGGTCATGGTCAGTCTGTGGGTCTGGGGAATGGGTCATGGTCAGTCTGTGGGTCTGGGGAATGGGTCAAGGTCAGTCCGTGGGTCTGGGGAATGGGTCATGGACAGTCTGTGGGTCTGGGAAATGGGTCATGGTCAGTCTGTGGGTCTGGGGAATGTGTCAAGGTCAGTCCGTGGGTCTGGGGAATGGGTCAAGGTCAGTCCGTGGGTTGGGGAGTGGGTCATGGTCAGTCTTTGGGTCTGAGTGGTGGGTCATGGTCAGTCCGTGGGTCTGGAGAATGGGTCAAGGTCAGTCCATGGGTCTGGGGAA
>NC_057743.1:34338986-34341503 GCF_004010195.1 Chiloscyllium plagiosum
GTCTGTTTCTGGGTCTGGGGAGCTGGTCACTGTCAGTTTGGGTCTGGACAGTGGGTGCCGGTCAGTCTGTGGGTCTGGGGAGTTGGTCATGGTCAGTCTGTGGGTCTGTGTGGTGGGTCACGGTCTTTGTGTGGGTCTGGGGAATGGGACATGGTCAGTCTGTGGGTCTGGAGAATGGGTCATGGTCAGTCCGTGGGTCTGGGGAATGGGTCATGGTCAGTCTGGGTCTTGGGAATGGGTCATGGTCACTCTGTGGGTCTGGGGAATGGGTCATGGTCAGTCTGGGTATGGGGAATGGGTCATGGTCAGTCTGTGGGTCTGGGGAGTTGGTCATGGTCTGTTTCTGGGTCTGTGGAATGGGTCACTGTCAGTTTGGGTCTGGACAGTGAGTGCCGGTCAGTCATGATCAGTCTGGGGAGTTGGTCATGGTCAGTCTGTGGGTCTGAGTGGTGGGTCACGGTCTTTGTGTGGGTCTGGGGAATGGGTCATGGTCAGTCCGTGGGTCTGGGAAATGTTTCATGGTCAGTCTGGGTCTGGGGAATGGGTCATGGTCAGTCCGTGGGTCTGGGGAATGGGTCCTGATCAGACTGGGTCTGGGGAATGGGTCATGGTCAGTCTGTGGGCCTGGGGAATGGGTCATGGTCAGTCTGGGGAATGGGTCATGGTCAGTCCGTGGGTCTGTGGAATGGGTCATGGTCAGTCTGTGGGTCTGGAGAATGGGTCATGGTCGGTCTGGATCTGGGGAATGGGTCATGGTCAGTCCGTGGGTCTGGGAAATGTTTCATGGTCAGTCTGGGTCTGGGGAATGGGTCATGGTCAGTCCGTGGGTCTGGGAAATGTTTCATGGTCTGTCTGGGTCTGGGGAATGGGTCATGGTCAGTCCGTGGGTCTGGGAAATGTTTCATGGTCTGTCTGGGTCTGGGGAATGGGTCATGGTCAGTCCGTGGGTCTGGGGAATGGGTCATGGTCAGTCCGTGGGTCTGGGGAATGGGTCATGGTCAGTCCGTGGGTCTGGGGAATGGGTCATGGTCAGTCCGTGGGTCTGGGGAATGGGTCATGGTCAGTCCGTGGGTCTGGGGAATGGGTCATGGTCTGAATGCAGGGAATGGGTCTGGGTGGGTTGTGCTTCGGCGGGTCGGTGTGGACTTGTTGGGTCGAAGGGCCTGTTTCCACATTGTAGGTAATCTAATGTTGTCTGTGGGTCAGGGGAATGGATCATGGTCAGTCTGGGTCTGGAGAATAGGTCATGGTCAGTCTGTGGGTCTGGGGAATGGGTCATGGTCAGTCTGTGGGTCTGGGGAATAGGTCATGGGTCATGGTCAGTCTGTGGGTCTGGAGAATGGGTCATGGTCAGTCTGGGTCTGGGGAATGGGTCATGGTCAGTCTCTGGGTCTGGGGAATGGGTCATGGTCAGTATGGGTCTGGGGAATGGGTCATGGTCAGTCTGAGGGCCTGGGGAATGGATCATGGTCAGTCTGGAGAATGGGTCATGGTCAGTCCGTAGGTCTGGGGAATGGGTCATGGTCAGTCTGGGTCTTGGGAATGGGTCATGGTCAGTCTGTGGGTCTGGGGAATGGGTCCGGGTCAGTCTGGGTCTGGGGAATGGGTCATGGTCAGTCTGTGGGCCTGGGGAATGGTTCATGGTCAGTCTGTGGGACTGGGGAGTTGGTCATGGTCAGTCTGTGGGTCTGAGTGATGGGTCACGGTCTGTTTGTGGGTCTGTGGAATGGGTCACTGTCAGTTTGGGTTTGGACAGTGGGTGCCGGTCAGTCTGTCGGTCTGGGGAGTTGGTCATGGTCAGTCTGTGGGTCTGAATGATGGGTCACGGTCTGTTTGTGGGTCTGTGGAATGGGTCACTGTCAGTTTGGGTCTGGACAGTGGGTGCCGGTCAGTTTGTCGGTCTGGGGAGTTGGTCATGGTCAGTCTGTGGGTCTGAGTGGTGGGTCACGGTCTTTGTGTGGGTCTGTGGAATGGGTCACGGTCAGTCTGTGGGTCTGGGGAATGGGTCATGGTCAGTCCGTGGGACTGGGGAATGGGTCATGGTCAGTCTGGGTCTTGGGAATGGGTCATGGTCAGTCTGTGGGTCTGGGGAATGGGTCCTGGTCAGTCTGGGTCTGGGGAATGGGTCATGGTCAGTCTGTGGGCCTGGGGAATGGGTCATGGTCAGTCTGGGGAATGGGTCATGGTCAGTCCGTGGGTCTGGGGAATGGGTCATGGTCAGTCCATGGGTCTGGGGAATGGGTCATGGTCTGTCTGTGGGTCTGGAGAATGGGTCATGGTCAGTCTCTGGGTCTGGGGAATGGGTCATGGTCAGTCTGGGTCTGGGGAATGGGTCCTGGTCAGTCTGTGGGTCTGGGGAATGGGTCATGGTCAGTTGTGGGCGGCACGGTGGTACAGTGTTTAGCACTGCTGCCTCACAGCACCAGAGACCCGGGTTCAATTCCCACCTCAAGCGACTAACTGTGTGGAGTTTGCACATTCTCCCTGTTCTGCGTGGGTTTCCTCCGAGTGCTCCGG
>NC_057743.1:34341576-34396932 GCF_004010195.1 Chiloscyllium plagiosum
GGTCTGGGTGGGTTGCGCTTCGGCGGGTCGGTGTGGACTTGTCGGGCCGAAGGGCCTGTTTCCACACTGTAAGTAATCTAATGTAGTCTGTGGGTCTGGGGAATGGGTCATGGTCGGTCTGGGTCTGGAGAATAGGTCATGGTCAGTCTGTGGGTCTGGGGAATGGGTCATGGTCAGTCTGGGTCTGGGGAATGGGTCAAGGTCAGTCTGGGTCTGGGCGGTGGCAAGGACTGTAACAAGCACTACATTGGACAACAGGCAGAAAACTAGCCACCAGGATATATGAACATTCAGTAGCCACAAAAGGACATGACCCTCTCTCATTGGTATCCTCACATACGGATGAGGAAGGACACCACTTCGATTGGAAAAACACTTCCATCCTAGGACAAGCCAAACAGAGACATGCACGAGAATTCCTAGAAGCATGGCATCCCAACCGGAATTCTATCAACAAACACATTGACTTGGATCCCATTTACAACCTCCTGAGAAAAAGAACAGGAAATGATGTCACCACAGGAAATAATGTCACCACGGGAAATGACACCATCAGCCCAAGGAAACCTAAACACATAAATAGAAAGTGGACTACACCACCAGTGCTTCATTCGGAGGCTCACTGAGGATGTTACCTGGTACGGTGACGAAACATCTGAAAACTAACCTTCCAGCTCAGCGAGCAAACCTACATCCTGAACATCTACCTGAGCTACAAATCTTCTCAAAACTCACTAATACACTTTTTCCTAGATTATAGATTCAAATTGTTGTCATGTGATGAGGTTTTCTTTGGATGAGACACCATTGCCTATAAGATTTAGTCTGAGTTCTTCCTTCAATGTTTGATCTTGTTGCATATGTGAGGAAAACTAAGTTCTTGTTGAGACAGATGTCTAGAAGTTTGTTAACAACATTAACAATTTACACTATTATTATATCTCAAACTTGCATTTAACCTGGGTTACTGTTACGTTATAAACATAGAGGAGAAAGTGAGGACCGCAGATGCTGGAGATCAGAGCTGAAAATGTGTTGCTGGAAAAGCGCAGCAGGTCAGGCAGCATCCAGGGAACAGGAGAATCGACGTTTCGGGCATAAGCCCTTCTTCAGGATACGTTATAAACATAGTTGACTGGCTAATTAACTGCTGAACTGACAGTAACGCAATTGTCACATGTTGTGATTTTTTTTTCCGAGCTGTCTTAACAGTCTTATGCCTTTCTAGAAATCTGTGTAATATTACAAAGACCGTCAGTAAATGTTGGATTGGCATCACTTCGACATGAATATACAGGCCATGAAATAGAATGACTTCTCAGGAATGAAGGAAGGTTGTTGTCAAGTCTGACCCCTGTAAGGGTCAGAGATCAAGAATAGCTATGGGCGGTCATGGGGAATACCATTCAGTTAAAATGACCTGACAATTGACAGTCAATCACCTGGCTCAGAGAGGTCAAGTCCAGACCTGACTTTGCAAACATGCCTTCGTGAGTTGAAACTTCATAATGTCAGCCTCATTAGACCGTATTAGTCATGAGCATTACTCCAACCTCACCCTGTCTCACCCCACTCTCTATACGCATTCATTATGAGTACCCTAATGAACTTGCTCACCTGCTTTATACAGACTTTATTTTATTTCAAAAATATACTTTATTCATGAAAAATATATTCATATACGTACATAGTCACTGAAGCAGTTTGGTTCAATATAGTCTTAAGTGGGCGGCACGGTGGCACAGTGGTTAAGCACTACTGCCTCACAGCGCTAGGGTTCAATTCCTGCCTCAGGCAACTGTCTGTGTGGAGTTTGCACGTTCTCCCCGTGTCTGCGTGGGTTTCCTCCGGGTGCTCCAGTTTCCTCCCACAGTCTGAAAATGTGCAGGTTAGGTGAATTGGCCATGCTAAATTGTTAGGTGTAGGGTAATGGGTCTGGGTAGGTTGCTGTTTGGAGGGTCGATGTGGACTTGTTGGGCTGAAGGGCCTGTTTCCACACTGTAGGGAATCTAATCTAATGACAGTCTGCTCAGGGAACAACCTGACTGGACACATCCTCTCCTTTTCCAGTGGGGTCTCAAGGATACTATGTGATAGCCCACTTCCTGATGGACTGGTGGCCAAAGGTGTTTCTGTTTGCAAATTTCTCCGCGAGGGACAGATGCTACGGAATGGGTCAACTACTCGGCAACAAGGCCAGACACACCCTTCGCAACACTAGGGTCAGGTAGAGTCTCAGTACAGAGCGATACTTGTGTACTGCATCAATTCAGAGTTAGACAGGTTAAGGTGAAGGTGAAGTTGACACAGTCCCATAGTGCTGCACCTTCCTTATAGAGACAGCAGAATGATAGGTGTGAACAGAGGATGAAATACTGAACTTCAACCCCTCCCTCACTCCCATTACCCCTCCCCCACCCCGAGGCTTTCCAATCTCAGCCTCAACACCATTTTCCCAATTGATGCAACTCTTATCTCAGTTGTGATCAGCAATCCCTGATGTTGACAGGCAGATGAGCAGCAACAAAATAGCCCGGAGTGGTTTGGTGTTCTGCTTGAACTGGCTCATAGTGGAGCTAAATAGCATAATAATGGGCCCTCTCACCCTCACTTGGTGAACACCGTCCTTTCACCAACACGGCTGACAGATGGGAGCAATTACAAATCCTCACCTTCAGATGGTGCAGCTGTTTTGTTCGAAAGGTCTTGCACATTCCGTCTCTTCCCAGTTCACAAGAAATCATCAGAATACCGGGGCGAATGCGAATCCCATTACAAGCTCTGCCTGACCATCCAACCCACAGACGAAAGCGAAATAGTACACGGTTCAGCAGATCCCATTCACCGCTTTCCTTTCCTGATTCTTCCCAAAAAGGGGTTTATATTCCAGACGGGGGTACATCGTCACATGATCTGCCAGTGCAGCTACTCACCATATGTGAGCCTGAACCTGTCGGCTGTTCAACTGCAAAGGGCATCACAGATTGGCAGTTTCCTACACTCATCTGAGGATAGACTGTGCATGGATATATTTCAGCCTGGGGCCAGTTTGGAAACCTCGTTGCGGACTTTTACAAAGAAAATCGCCAAACGCAACTAAAAGTAAAATACTGAAGGGGTGGCACAGTGGTTAGCACAGCTGCTTCACAGTGCCAGGGACCTGGGTTCGATCTCAACCTCGGGTGATTGTCTGTGTGGGATTTGCACCTTCTCCCTGTGTCTGTGTGAGTTTGTTCTGGTTTCCTCCCACAGTCCAAAGATGTGCAGATTAGGTGGATTGGCCGTGCTAAATTACCCATAGTGTAGGTAATAGTGTTAGGGGCAAATATATGGAAATGGGTCTGGGTGGAATGGTCTTCGGAGGGTCAGTTTGGACATGTTGGGCCGAATGGCGAGTTTCCACACTGTGGGGATTCTAATCTGAAATTAGGAGCAGAGAATATGGGCAGCACAGTGGCACAGTGTTTCCATACTGTAAGTAATCTAATCTAAGAATGCTGAACATGCTCAACAGGAATCTTCAGAAGAAGGGTCCAATCACAGTTGAAAGGTGAACTCTGTTTTTCTCTCTCCAATACTCTTTTTTTTTGTATTCAAGTTAAAACCAGAATCAGAGTTGGGGTGTATCCTGCTTTGTAGATAACAATGAAAGCCTGTCTCTATATATACCACCTTTAACATGGTCAAACATCCCAAAATGCTGCATGGGAGCATTATCAAAACAACACTGAAAACCAAGCCACCAGAAGAGATATCAGAACAGCAAAAAGAGGCAGGGAAGATTAGATTAGATTCCCTACAGTGTGGAAACAGGCCCTTCGGCCCAACCAGTCCACACTGACCCTCCGAACAGTAACCCACCCACCTCTGACTAATGCACCTAACACTACGGACAATTTAGCACGGCCAATTCACCTGACCTACACATCTTTAGATTTTGGGAGGAAACTGGAGTATCTAGAGGAAACCCACGCAGACACGGGGATAATGTACAAACTCCACACAGCCAGTCGCCCGAGACTGGAATCAAACCTGGGATATTGGCGCTATGAGGCAACAGTGCTAACCACTGAGCCACTGTGCCACCCCTCAATCACTAGACTATTAATCCAGAGACAAGAAGCAATATTAGAGTGGTGCTAGATAAGCGCAGCAGGTCAGGCAGCATCCGAGGAGCAGGAGCATCAATGTTTCAGGCAAAAATCCTTCAACCATTCATTCCTGATGAAGGGCTTTTGCCCAAAATGTCGATTTTCCTGCTCCTCGTATGCTGCCTGACCTGCTGTGCTTTTCCAACACCTCTCTAATATTGACTCTAATCTCCAACATCTGCAGTACCCATTTCTGCTTATTAATCCAGAGACCCAGGTACTGTTCTGGGACCCAGGGTTAGATCCCACGATGGCAGATGGTGGTATTTGAATGCAGTAACAATCCAGAATTGAGGATTTAATGATGAGCAAGGAAACATAGTTGGAGGGAAAGCTCATCTGCTTCGTTAATGTCCTTCAGGAAAGGAAATCTGCTGTCCTTACCCCGTCTGGCCAACATGTGACTTCAGACCGGCAGCAAAGTGGGTGACTCTTACCTGTCCTCTGAACAATACATGCTGGCCAGTGACACTAACATGCCATAACTGGATATCAAAAAAAGCTGTAATCAAAAATCATTGTCAAAAATGTTGGTTTTTGAGGAATACCTTAAGAAGAAAAAGAAAGACTTGCATTCATATAGTGCCTTGGACATAGAGCATTACAACCAATCACAAACTTGTTTGAGCCACATGAGAGGCGGTTAGCTCAGTTGGCTGGACAGCTGTTGGTGAGGCAGTGTAAGGTCAATTCCCACACCTTCATCATGAAGGACTCTCCTTCTCAACCTCTCCCCTGACCTGAGGCATGGTGACCCTCAGGTTAAACCACTGTCAGTCACCTCCCTCGTTAATGAGAGAGTAGGACATTGATGTCTTTGCCTGATGTTTGCACTGTGATTGTAATGAAGGAAATACAAATTGTACATACAGGGAAAGCTCCTGGCATGTGAATGTGACCAGAAGTTTTGATTAAATAGTTTAAGGGATAACTATTGACCAGGAATACTTTTTTCAGTGAACTTTTAATTTCGCCTGACAAAGGTAGATGAGGTTCTCAGTTTGAGGCTGTCACCTCTGACAATGTCATGTTGAAGTGTTAGCTTTCAGTTTGCTGATGATTGTGTTTATAAATGCAATGCAGATGAAAAAACAATTGATTCAGTTCAGAATGACATATTTCATTTCTCCTTCCCCTCATACAAAAGAAAGTTGAAGTCATCCATGCCGACCAGATATCCCAACCCAATCTAGTCCCACCTGCCAGCACCCGGCCCATATCCCTCCAAACCCTTTCTATTCATAAATGTTGCAATTGTACCAGCCTCCACCACTTTCTCTGGCAGCTCATTCCATACACGTACCACATTCTGCGTGAAAAAGTTGCCCTTTAGGCTTCTTTTATATCTTTCCCCTCTCACCCTAAACCTATGCCCTCTAGTTCTGGACTCCCCCCACCCCTGAGAAAAGACTTTGTCTATTCACCCTATTCATGCCCCTCATGATTTTATAAACCTCTATAAGGTCACCCCTCAGCCTCTGACGCTCCAGGAAAAACAGCCCCAGCCTGTTCAGCCTCTCCTTGTAGCTCAAACCCTCCAACCCTGGCAACATCCCTGTAAATCTTTTCTGAGCCTTTTCAATAACCAAAGGGTCTGTTTCTATGTTGTACATCTCTATGACTCTATGACTCTAAGTACATTGAGATCATCACTAGCATCATTTGCATTTCAACATTACATGGGCACAGTCAGAAATCCCACTGAGCTCATCTCTTAGTTCCTACAGATTGGAGTATGGCTGAAAAACAATAACTTTCTGACTCACATTCTTTGAAAAGTAAAGAGGTGGAGCTGCAGAAGAGTTTAGACAATGATTAAAGGATAATCAGTGGCCTTTAGCCTGGGGAGAACTCACCTACCCTTAAATAAATAAAAGAATTACAGATGCTGGAAGTCTGAAACACAAAGAGAGTGTCCCGGAGAAACTCAGCAAGTCTGACAACATTGATCGAGAGAAAATGGAGTTAATGCTTATAGTCCAGTGACAGGGTAGTGAAGAAGGTATTTGGCATGCTTGCCTTTATTGGTCAGAGCATTGAGTATGGGAATTGGAGGTCGTGTTTTGACTGTACAAGGACATTGGTTTGGCCAATTTTGGAATAATGCATTCAATTCTGGTTTCCCTGCTTTACGAAAGATGTGAAACTTGAAAAAGTTCAGAAAAGATTTATAGGGATGTTGCAGGGCTTCGCAGCTTTGTGCTATAAGGAAAGACTGAATAGGCTGGGGCTGCTTTCCCTGGAGCATCGGAGGCTGAGGAGTGACCGAATTGAGGTTTATAAAATCATGAGGGGTATGGATAGGGTGAATAGACAAGGTCTTTTCCCTGGGTTGGAGAGTCTAGAACTAGAGGGCAAACGTTTAGGGTGAGATGGGAAAGATTTAAAAGGGACCTAAGGGGCAACTTTTTCACCCAGAGGGTGGTACATGTATGGAATGAGCTGCCAGAGGAAGCAGTGGAGGCTGGTACAATTACAACATTTAAAAGGCATCTGGATAGGTATATGAATAGGAAGGGTTTGGAGGGATATGGGCCTGGTGCTGGCAAATGGGACTGGATTAATTTAGGATATCTGGTCAGCATGGAAAAATTGGACCGAAGGGTCTGTTTCCGCGCTGTACATCTCTATGATTCTATCTGGGAAGAACTCACCTAACCATCTTCAAAATGGTGTCATACCTCATGCCAAGGAAATAAAGGATCTCAGTTTCACATTGCATTGAGAAATGGCATCTCCAACATCAAAGCACAGAGCCAATCTAAATTCATTACCAAATGATACTTAATAACTCAGCATTTGTTCCCAGTGTCCTTTATCCATTTTAAATAACCTAGCAGATAGAGTTTACATATAGCAGTAATGACAATCTCCAGCCTTTTGATCATTGCTGAAGTGGTAAACATGGTAAACATGGCAGCTAATGTGTTGGAGGAAGATCACAGGGATAGTTGTTGCCAGGACACCGTCTGTATTCTCCTTTAAATAACGCCCTTGAACTTTTACACCCAGTTGGTTGTGATAAAGGGCAGGACGCTGGCTACAGGATGGTGCAATGGGAAGGCAGCACTGTGGCTGCAGTAATGTGGCAGCACGGTGGTTCAGTGGTTAGCTGCCTCACAGCACCAGGAACCCAAGTTCAATTCCAGCCTCGGGCAACTGTCCATGTGGAGTTTACATATTCTCCCCGCGTCTAAGTGAATGTTTGCCTGAGTGCTCTGGTGTCCTCCCCACCCCACAGTCCAAAGATGGATTAGGTTAGTTTAGGTGGATTGACCATGGCAAATGCAGAGATAGAGTGGGGGCCCGTGTGAGATGCTCTTCGGAGGATTGGTGCAGGCTCAATGGGCCAAATGGCCTCTGTCTGCACAGTAGGGATTCTATGAGAAGACGAAAGTGGTGCTGCCATTCCCTAGTAAAGGGTTGGAAGTTCTGGTGGACAGGGTAGTGCCAAGGAGGAGGCTGTCCTTTACTCAGAGGAAGCCACAACACCAACTGGCAGCATTGTCCAAAGTCAACACTTCGGTCACTGGCCTCCTCACACTCTCTGTCTGCTGCTATACACACCTCCCACTAAGGGTCCTGCTCTACCACTCTCACTGTTGCCTGTAACATCTTCCCTCACTCATCTCACATACCCTCCTAGACCATTAACCCTGCAAGGCCTGTGGTCAAATAGTTTGGGCAACAAATGAGACTGCTCCTTTCCTTCCAACTCCGATAGATCCTCAGCCGACCATGGAGAGATCACCTCCATTGAGCTGGTGGGCCTTGGCATGCTTTGGCGACCATTCCAATGGAATAAAATGCCAGCTGCAACATCTGAACTGGCAGCAAGGAGTAAATCACAAAAAGCTGGCATCCAAGTTTAGCAAGTCATAGGAATGGCAGCCTTTATTTCAAAGGAGTGGAGTATAAGCAAAGGGAGGTTTTTGCTAAAACTGATCAATGCACTGTCAGACCAAAGCTGAAATACTGTGATCCCTTATCTAAGGAGAGATAGACTGACATTGGAGACATTGGGAAAAAAACAGTCTAGAGAATGCTTTTCAGGCTGATACAAGGTTTGGGTCCTTTGAGGAGAGGGTTGAATAGACTGGGCCTGTACTCATTGTAAATATAGAAGAAGGAGAGGAGATTTTATTGAAGCAAAACAAGATTCTTCGAGGACTGGACAATATAGATGTGGAAAGGTTGTTTCCCCTTGTGGGAGAGACAAGAATCAGAGATAATAATCACAGAATAGGGGATCACACATATTTGACAGAGATGGAATATCTTCTCTCAGAGGGTAGTGTGTCTGTGAAATTCTTTACCACAGAGGACTATTGAGTCATTAATTATATTCAGGTTTGAGATAGGTTTTTAATCAGTAGAGGAATTGAGAGTTATTGTGAAAAGGCAGGATAATGGAGCTGAGGATTATCATGATCTCTTTAAATGGCAGAGTAGACTTGATGGGCTGAATGGGCTACTTCTGCTCTTACACTTTATGGTTTTACCTTATAGTGAGTGAGCAGCCATCTCTACTTACAGTCCCCCCTTGGGAGAAGTCTAGACTATGTCGAGACATTGTCCCAACATGGTTCCTCGATACTTTCCCAGTGTTTCACACCCACCTTCCCCCACCAATCTCCGAGCCCAGTAACACAGCACTGAGAAATTCCAATACATCGTGTTCATACATCGTGCCCTGTCAGATGATCATTCCACCAACCAGAGCCATTGCCTACCTCTTCAAAACCCTTGCGACTTTAACCAACACACTCAATATAGCAGCATCAGCCTTCCCCTCACATAATTCACAGCAGCCTCTAGAAAATGCAATTGAAACCTCATCGTTACAAGTCTGATGGTACCCATAGTCACGTTGCTTTGCTACATTGACCTAACCATCCAACCTTCTCCATCTCATGGTTAAATTGACCAACTTGAAAGCTTTTATCCTTGGAGTCTAACAGTGAGCTTTAAATTGCAGCACTTTACGGACAAACTATTTGTATAACAAAGTGATACTTTAAAGATTATTGGGGACGCGGGAAGGAGGGTGCATCCTTATAGCATGGATTAACTCTTCTGTGATCTTGAAGTATCACTTATGGTGCCTCCTTGTCCCCTATAAGCACTACACTATTAGGCTCCTTGCCTTGGGAGTGCACTCATAATCACACTCCAGAGGGTGACTGTAAAATCTGGACCAACCCTCTTGTACCATGCCCCCAGGGGATGCTGTCCTTCCCAGAGTGTGCAGTCATTTAGATCAGACCCTATCTGCCGTTTCTGTTTGGCATGAAGGATCCAATGGCACTAGTTGAAGAATTGAGGCCTACTGGTGTCCTGGTCAGTATATATCATTCAACTAACAATATAAGAATAGATTTTCTGCTTACTATCAGATCTCAGTGTGTACACATTGGCTGCTACACGTCTTATGTTACAACAGCTTTACTTGACAATGAATCCTTTATCGACTTAAAGCTCTCTGGGCTGTCCTGAAGTCATAGAATCACAGAATCCCTCAGGGCAGAAGTAGGCCATTCGGCCCATCAAGTTCACATTGACCGTCAAAGACCATCCCACCCAGATCCATTCCTGCCTACTCAATCCCTGTAACCCTGCATTTCCCATGGCTAACCCACCTACCCTGCTCATAATGGGCAATCTAGCATGGTTAAACAACCTAATCTGCATTGCTTTAGAGTGTGAGACAAAACCAGAGCACCCGGAAGGAACCCAAGCAGACACAGGGAATACATGCAAACTCCATGCAGACAATCGCCCGAGGGTGGAATTGAACCCAGGTCCCCAGCACTGTGTTAATCACTGAGCCACCGTGCTGAAATTGTGACAGTCTCTTCATGGGTTTTTGCCATAACTGGTTGAACAAACATAGACATCAAAGATTGGAGCAGGAGTAGGTCATTCAGCCCCTTGAGCTTATCCTGCAATTCTTCATGATCATGGCTGATTATTGAGCTCAATACTCTAAACACTCTATATCCCTTGATCCTTTTAACTACAAGAGCTTTATGTCTGCTTCCCTATTGAAAACACAATATTTTCACCTCAACTACTTTCTTTGGCAATGAATTCCTCAGGCTCACCACTCTCTGGGTGAATAAATTTCTCTTCATCTCAGACATAAAATGTTTACTCCTTTTCCTTAAACTGTGAGCCCTGGTTCTGGATTCAGTCAGAACATCCTTCCTGTATCTAACCTTCTACACCTGTTAAAGTTTGTCAGGTTGTCTCAGTCTTTGTGACCATGTCAACAACTGGTTGGCATAAAAACTCACCTTGTTCACTAAATTCTTTAGGGAAGGAAATCTGCCGTCCTTACCCACACTGGCCTACATGAGTCCAAACCCACAGCAATGTGGTTAGCTCTTATCTGCCCACCGAAATGGCCAAGCAAGCCATAAGGGCAATTAGTAAATGATCACCTTCCCACAGATGCTCAAATCCCGTGAAAGAATAAACACAAATCACAGAAAACCTTTGTGAATCAATACATTGGTCTCAGTATACAGTCCTGGGGACTACATGTAGGGAGGAGATTAAAGAACACGAAGGCAGTGTGGATGTATATAACAAAGGAAGAGGCACATTAGTTACAGGGACAGCCTACAGGAGGCCCTGTAATTGTTCTCTGCAGGGCAGAGACTAAATAGAAGTCTCTGAAATTAAAAGGAGCTTTGTTATCAGATGACAGAGCTTTTAGCACTGGAGGGAGAGTCAGTAACCAGAGAATGCAGATTTAAGGTAATTCGTCAAGGTATCTGGAGTGAGATGGAGAGTTTTTCTCACCCAGCCAGTTGTTATGATGTGGAGTTAGCTCAAAGCAATTGGAATATAGTTCAATAGTAACTTTCTAAACAAAATTGGAAATATATTTGAAAAAAGAAAGCTAACAAGAGCAGGGGAGAAGGATTTCATTGAACACATTTTTAAAAGAGCTAGTACAGGGACAAAGTGAGAGTTGATGGTAACTATGAATGAGAAAGTAATATGTTCAGGGATGTGTGGGTTAGCTGTATTAGTCAGGGGTTAAATGTAGGAAATAGGTCTCTTCAGAGGGTGGGTTACTCTTCGGAGGGTCAGTGTGGACTTGTTGGGCTGAAGGGCCTGTTTCCACCCAGTAGGAGTTCTATGATTATATAATATCAATCTTTACTACCTCCTGATTGACATCCAGTTTGAATAGGATGTTAATCGTTTACTCCCAGTGTTGGTCAGTGAGGGATAAGTTTCCAGCAGCATTATGTCTCAGTTTTCAGATCAAAAATATCAGGGTACCCCTGGGTTACAGCCTCAAACTTAAGTTGTGTATCATTATCATTACTTTCAAATCACACCTGATGATCTGCAAGAGTGACAGGGACTGACATTGTGTTAAGTTTTGCACTGAATACAATTATATATCCTAATTACGCAGATCACTGAGGAAAGTGCCTTTGTGAGACTGTGAGACTCACCATCAGAGTGAGAGACCACAGATCTGCAAATGAATGGAAGTGGTTTTATTTTTTAAAAAAGGCTTTGCACTAAGGGATGGTGGTGGCATATTGGTATTATTGCTGGACTATTAATCCAGAGGCCCAGGTAATATTCAAACCCTGCCACGGCAGGCGGGGGAGTTTGAATCTAATAGAAATCTGGAATTAAGAACTTAATGATGACCATTGTTGATTGTTGATAAAACCCATCTGATACACTAATGACTTTTATGGCATCCTTATCTGGTCTGACCTACATGTGAGTCCAGAGTGACAGAATGTGGTTGGCTCTTAACTTCCCTCTGGGCAATTAGGGATGGGCAATAAGTGCTGGCCTAGCCAGTGATGCCAACATCCTGTGAATGAATTAAAAAATGCTCATTTCACAACCACTGATCATCTCAAATTGTCTCACACCCAATTTGCACACAGCAAGTTCTGACCAGATGATCTGCACTTCTGCTGTTGGTTGAGCAATAAATATTGTCCAGGACACTGGACAGAAATCCTCTGTTCTTCTTTAATATGGTAAGACCATAAAAAATAGAAAGCAGAGTAGGCCATTTGGCCCCTCGACTCTGCTCCACCATGCAATAGGGTCACTGCCCCTCTGAGAAGTTTCATATACATCCATAAAGTCAGTAGGGGCTTTGGTTTAATTTCTCATCTGAAAGATAGCACTTCTGATAATTCAGCACTCTCTCCATACTGCCCTGGCCAATTAGCTTGGGTTTGCATGTGCATTATTTGCATATAATTCTCCTCCTCTTCACCTGTTGAGAAATGCCTGTGCTGTAATTGGGAGAAATTTGTGCTATCTTGATCGTAAGTTGTATTCGGACAATTCCTGAGAGACACTCTCTGAACTGACCATGGAAACAAAAAATATGTTGACTTACGCTATTGACTTTATTTACTGTGGCTCTGGCTCCCACTCTAACACATCAGGGGCATAGTGCTATCAACATGTTTTTCATCATAAGATTGGATGCATCACCATAAGTTTGGGTAAGAGTAGTTCTAAGACTGAGCAGCTTCGTGGATGAGGACAGATTGAAGAAGTTGGGACTGGTGGGACTCAGAGAGAAGGAGGCTGAGAGGAAATCTGATAGAGGTTCCCAAAATCATGGGTGGCCTGGACAGAGTAGACAGGGAGAAGCTCTTCCAGCTTGTTAAAGAAACAAGAAAGAGAGGGGTTCAGTTTTAAAGTGATGTGTAAGTGGAGCAAGGGTTATGTGAAAAAGAACGTCTTTTTCACCCAGTCAGTAGTTAGGGTGTGGAATGCATTGCCTGGCAATGTGGTGGAGGCAGGTTCAACTGAGGCTTTCAGGAGCGGCATTGAATGATTATTTGGGTATAATGGTGTGCAGGACAGTGGGGAAAAGGCAGAAGATTTGTACTCGGTAATCAAACCAGTATAAGAACGATGAGCTGAATGACACCTCCTGTACATTAACAGTTCTGTGATTGTGGGTTTGAGACAGACTCGTCGGTGAAAAAACAAAGTCAAGAACTGTCTTCAGTCTTAGACTTTAATGCCGCTATATTCATTACAAATTAATACTAAATTCTGCTATACATGGTAATCACAGATATTCCAGGCTCTGACTGATAGCTATGTTATTAAGAACAGAACTGTCTTCTTTGTGAGTTCATGTCTATATATTCTCTCAATCATTCTCATCTCGTGCAGCCTGGTCCATTCGTGCTTATCTGGTCCGACTCCACCCAGACTGTACTATTTATACTCAGTGAGGTGTAGCTTTATGACATCATCACAAGGTTGATCCAGGGTCCTGAAGCCTTTACACAACAACAGATGGCCTTAAGGAGTTGGAGCTCCCTTTCAGTCAGTGCTCCCAACAAAGAATGGGTTCATCAAAGGGTGAATAAATTTGAGAAATGAGAGGTGGCACTTTGAGCAAAGCTAGCTCACAGCCTGAGCAAAACTGCCAACCAAACCAGGAGGCTCTGATAATTATATCCTTCTCTCCAACATTGTAGATAGACTGGGAATTAGCCCCTCATGAATGTATTTTCATTATAATTGGGACAATTAGTGATACATCGACCTGCACTGAAAATTATAGACTTGTTTTATTACAGTCATTTCCTAATGTGGTTATTCTGTAATTATCAATTTAAATGCACATCAAAATGTAAGCGGCTTCCCCTCACTTTCTAAAATGCCGCAAATACGAAAACTGAATGCAAACAAAATGAGTTACCAAAGGAAAACATAACATGACTTCAAAAAGAACTTCACTCCCGGAGTTCTGTACATTTAGCTCCTGCAGTCTGGTCACTGGTGAGCTTCAGGACAATGCAATAACCAATCTGACCAAATTCTGCAGCCAGTAATCTGAAAATGGCCAAAAAAATCTCGTTTTGATGATGTTGGTTGTGGAAACAACATTGGCCTGGACTTCACCTTTGCTCTTGTTTTGCCGAGTGTTGTAGAATTCTTTATAAGAACAGCTGAGGCTTCAGTTTTATGCCAAATCAAAAGAAAACTGCACCTCCAACAATGCAGCACCCACACACTTGGGTCTCAATGTTAGACTTTTGCATTCAGGCTACTGGAGCCAGTTATTAGCTCCCAATCTACTGAGGCAGAATAATGCACACCACAGTCAGCACGGCATGGCCAGGCAGCATCCAAGGAGTAGGAGAATCGACGGTTCGGGCATAGGCCCTTAATCAGAAATCGTTGATCCTCCTGCTCCTCCGATGCTGCCTGACCTGCTGTGCTTTTCCAGCACCACACTCTCGACTCTGATCTCCAGCATCTGCAGTCCTCACTTTCTCCCTGTTACGCCCATTGCTGATTTCTTTCTATCATTGCTGCCAGTAACAGAGTTGACTGCTGGACAAGGTCAGACAGGATGAAATGTGTGCCAACTGCTGGCAACATTGTAAGGATGGGTTTACACATAGAAACAACTTTTTCCAATGCAAAATTCCCAAGCAACTTAAAATATCTCCTGACCTCCCTCTCCACTCAACATCTGTCTTGAATCCAACTGTTTGGATGGGTTTTGCATTTCCTGCTGCCTGATTTCACCCTCCAAAGGCTATCCCACATCTGTCTCTATTGGCAAATTACCTTGGCACACATTTATATTCAAGGTGATTTCTAGTGGAAGAAGCATTTAATATTATACCCTCAAGATCCCAAATACTACAATAAGAAATGCCTAATCCACACAGGCTTAATTGCTCATGTATACTGACCCAATGGGACTTTTACATTCAGAAGAATCCATTGTCAATTGTCAGGAAAACCCCATCTGGTTCACTCATGTCCTTTAGGGAAGGAATCTGCCATCTTTACCTGGTCTGGCCTACATGTGACTCCAGATCCACAGTGATGTGTTTATATGCACCTTGTGATCCTTCTGCTATTTCACAGTCTGTCCATTAATTTTGATTAGTCCTATGAAGGAAGATGCCAAGAAACATACATCCAAGTAACCAAAAAGAGATATCGAGTTTTTGAGAAATTGAGAAATCATTGTCATCAGACAAAAAAAATCAAACAAATAAAGACGCCTGAAGCTTTGAAAGGCATAACTAATCTGGAACTAAATCATAAAATAAAGAAAATTTATGAAATTAAATCTGATTCTCTCCATCAACTCATCCTTCAGTCCAAGGCATTGGGAAGATATTGAGTGCACAGTGCTCCTTCTTTCGGACAGGTTAGATTATAGACAAGAAGCAAACTGACAAAGAAACCAACTCTGTGAGCCACGTTTAACCTGATAGTCCTGGAATACCAATATTTTCAGTTATAAGCATTGCGGTTTAGCTGCAAGACTCAACATGCCTTAGGAGTTTCTGTGAACAGGGATGGTCACCATTTCCCATGAAACTGTGGATGTTTGCAAGACAACTATCAGTTCCGAGATAAAGGTTTCTTTGGCAAAAGCAAATGTAGTTTCATACAAATATAAAGAACAACTTAAAGGAATGTTCTCATGGCCTGAAACCAATACTCAAGATATTCACAGACAGTAAGGCTTCCTACACAGTCTCACTTTCCAAGAAGAAATTAAAAAGACTCCTGCTGATGTGCTGTTTATTTAGCTCTGTTAGATTTGACTATGACCCCACTCATGTTTACGTTCTAAACAAATTCACCATTTATCATAATTAGGGTGAAATGCGCAGAGTAAATTGTGCAATTAAATGTATTCAACTGCCATAGCGCCTTGCCCCTTCACCTGAAGGCACTGATCCTTTCCCCCTCACCTGAAGGCACTGACCCTTGCCCCTTCACCTGAAGACATCACCCCTTGCCCCTTCACCTGAAGACACTGATCCTTTCCCCCTCACCTGAAGGCACTGACCTTTGCCCCTTCACCTGAAGACATCACCCCTTGCCCCTTCACCTGAAGGCACTGGCTCTTGCCCCTTCACCTGAAGGCACTGACCTTGTCCCTTCACATGAAGACATCACCCTTGCCCCTTCACCTGAAGGCACTGACCCTTGCCCCTTCACCTGAAGACATCACCCCTTGCCCCTTCACCTGAAGACATCACCCCTTGCCCCTTCACCTGAAGGCACCACGCCTTGCCCTTTTACCTGAAGTCACTGACCCTTGCCCCTTCATCTGAAGACATCACCCCTTGCCCTTTCAACTGAAAACACTGACCCTTGCCCTTTCACCTGAAAACACTGACCCTTTCCCCTCAGCAGAGAACACCGACCTTTACCCCTTCACCTGAAGACACTGACCTTTGTCCCTCAGCAGAGAACACCGACCCTTGCCCCTTCAACTGGAGACACTGACCTCTGGAAATAACTCCACAGAGGCTGGTGTCCTGTCACCAAGTCACCCTTTAATTAAACGGGGAGAGTCCTTGACACTGATCCAGCTCCCCCTGAGCCAGCTGTCGGAGTGAATAGAACCTCTGACACTCCTGTTTATATCTGTCAGCCAGGGCTCCCTGATTGGGCTAATTGAACATCCCCAATCAAGGAGCTCATCTTGTATGAGGTCCATCTCGTTGGCTTAATTACAATCATTAAATCCCTATCCCTCTGGGTTTAACAACATAGACCAGTTATTTTTCTTGTAATGCCTCCAGGGATATTTAGCACTGAGCCAGGTCCTGCAGCAATGAACATGCCACGTCAGTGTTGACCATTGAACCAGAGGTTTATTTTGATTGGTTCCGATTTGGTTGTTGCTAAGCAATTTAACCATTCCAAAGCAGGTGTAGGTGGACGTTCCAGGGGTGCAGTCTCCTGAATACCGACCAGTCAGTTTTCTTACTCAGTTCAGGTACAGTAAGACTCCTTTGCTGTGTCGACTTCACATACCAGCAGCAACTACAATGGCCTAGATCTTGAAGAAAACTTTAACTGTTTGGCCAAGGCTTGGCATTTTATTTCTCGGGGTTTTGCTCTGGGCAGTCCTAGAGTCCCATTGTTTAGGGTATGTCCTGAGTGAGGCCATGCAATTGTCTTCGCTCAAGGGATGTTCCCCAAGCTCAGCCGGACTGATGAGGGTGTCCACTTCCATGGGAATACCCTGCAACCCATATGCTCTGCTTGCCACATTTTCCAAAGATAAAACGAGCTGTAGTGCCTATTTGAAGTCCAGATGGACTTCAGCGAGCAGGCACTTTTGCATGGTTACCTCCTTCATTCCACATACCAAATCATCTCTCAGCATTTCATTAAGGGATAAGCCAAAGTAACATGTGCCTCTGTCAATTGCCTAACCTAGTCAAAACTCCTCTTACAGATTCCCCTAGTTCTCAAATTACTGAGTGAAAACGATAGCATTTCAGAATTAATGGAGGCTTGGGATCATAATATTCATTAACTGAATCCATCAACTCTTGAAAGGTTTTAGTGTCTGGTGACTGAGGGAAAGCTAGGCTACTAATAACCGAGAAAGCTGTGGGTCCACAAGCCATCAGGAGAATTACTCGTTGCTTGTCAGCCACCCCAATGTCATTTACTCAGAAAAACTAATGCATTCTTTCCATGTACTGGGCCCAGACTTCAACAGCAGGATCAAACAAGTCAAGCTTCCAAAACAATGGCATGATGCTAGAAATGCTTACCTCAAGCTAAAGACGACTATTATAAGTTAGTTTCTTCAGAAACGTGCTTTACTCTCATTGCCACTGAAATAACTCCTCAGAGGCCAGTATCGCATCACCAAGTCACCTTTTATTTTCTCATGGAGAGTCCTTGACACTGATCCAGCTCCCTCAGATCCAGCTCTCAGAGAGAACATGTCCCTGTTTATATCTGTCAGTGAGGGCTCCCTGATTGGACCAGATTAGCAGCCCCAATCCAGAAACTCATGTTCAATGAGGTCTACCTCGCTGACCTCATTACAATCACTACACTTTGGTCTCTCCCCTGAAAGCACTCACCCTTACCCCTTCACCTGAAGACACTGACTTTTGTTCCTTCACCCAAAGGCACTGACCCTTGCCCTTTCACCTGAAGCACTGACCCTTGCCCTTTCACCTGAAGGCATTGACCCTTGCCCCTTCATCAGAAGACACTGACCCATGCTCCTTCATCTGAAGGCATTGACTTTCATTCCTTCACCCGAAGGCACTGACCCTTGCCCTTTCACCTGAAGCACTGACCCTTGCCCTTTCACCTGAAGGCACTGACCCTTGCCCCTTCATCAGAAGACACTGACCCATGCCCCTTCACCTGAAGGCATTGACCGTTGCCCCTTCATCAGAAGACACTGACCCATGCCTCTTCACCTGAAGACACTGACCCTTGCCCCTTACCTGATAGCACTGATCTCTGTTTTCTCTTTTGAAAGAAGTGACACACACCCCCTCATCTAGTGGGCCCTGCTTTTTTCCTGGAATGAGAGAAAAGGGCAAGGCTTAAGGGAGATGATAGTAGGTGGCAGGCAGAACAGAGGGCATGCAGGGTTAGCGGTGTTGGGGGTTGGGGTGGGTGATGGGAGGGAGGGAAGATGTTGGAGACAATAGTGAGTGTGGTAGAGAATGAGCCTGGGTGGAAAGTGTGTGTGTGACAGCAGAGATAGAGTGAGTGTGATCCATCAAAGAGAAGATGGTGCCGCTTACCTTGGCAGAGTGGAGAAGGACATTAATCCTCCTCCTACAGACTCAGCGGGAAATTGAGGGGAATTTTCTTTCATTCAGAGGGTCCTGAAGTAATGAGAGTGGTAGAAACCATCATTGCATTGACTCGAATGTGGCCAAGGACAGGTAAGTGGGATCAGCCTGTTCCCTCCTTTCTCAGCCAGCATAGACACCAGAGGGTTGAACAGCCTCTTCCTATGCTGTAAGTTTTCCACACTCCTGTGAAGTGTGTTGGGTAGCTTGACCATGTTAAGGGTGCTACGTAAATGCAGGTAGTTGCTCTAAGTGGTTCAAGTCAGCTGTGAAGATTAAAAAAAAAAGTGCCATGAGGGGGAGCTCTTGAACTGTAGCCTGTAACAAACTCAGACTTAACACGAAATGATTTGTAAAACTATCAACTTGGAGAGGTAATTTTTAGGGAGAGGAGCTGTTTCTTTCCCCATCCTTTTCCTGTTGCCTTCATTGATTCCAGTGATGGCATATCATTTTTGGAAAGGTTTTGACAATACAAATTAGTATCGGAGAAGGGATGTTTGATTTATGTTACTCACCTGGGCTTGGTTTCCCTGTCAATGAGTTGGCTCCTTTACGCGAATGATTTGCAGCTCTCTTCAAAGTTTGATAACGCAAGCACAAACCTGGGAGGAGTGTCACTGGGCCAGTAAGCCAGGACTCTAGATGGTGGTCAGTTGATTGGAATAGAGACAAAAGAACTGCAGATGCTGGAATCCAAGGTAGACAGGCAGGAGGCTGGAGGAACCCAGCAAGCCAGGCACATCAGGAGGTGGCGAAGTTGACCTTTCAGGTGTAACGCTTCTTCAGGACTGGGCGGGTGTGGGGGGGGGAGCTGCAGATAAAGGGGGTGGCAGGGGGCAGGGTGGTGAAGTGGGGATAGGTGAAGAACAGGTAGAGGGTACAAGCTGGTTGGTCACTGGGAGGAATGAATCCAGTTGATGGCAGGGAGGAGTGGAAGGGAGGGGGGAGGGGCTGGGAAAGGAGTCAGGGCTCCACCTATCTTGATACTGTCCTATCCCCCCAGTCCAGGAATTCCCCACATATGTTCGAGACACCATCCACGCCCTCCACCTCCTCCAAGACTTCCGTTTTCACGGCCCCCAATGCCTCATCTTCACCATGGATATCCAATCCCTCTACACCTCCATCTGCCATGACCAAGGCCTCCAAGCCCTCCGTCTCTTCCTCTCCTGACATCTCCAACAGTACCCTTCCACCGACTCTCTCATTCATTTGGCCGAACTGGTCCTCACCCTTAACAATTCTCTTTTGAATCCTCCACTTCCTCCAGACCAAAGGGGTAGCCATGGGCACCTGTATGGGACCCAGCTATGCCTGTCTCTTTGTTGGCTATGTGGAACTGTCGATCTTCCTTAATTACACCGGCACCACTCCCCACCTCTTCCTCCTCTACATTGATGACTGCATTGGGGCCACCTCGTGCTCCCGCGAGGTGGTTGAGCAATTCATCAACTTCACCAACACATTCCACCCTGACCTTAAATTTACCTGGACCATCTCTGACACCTCCCTCCCCTTCCTGGACCTCTCCATCTCCATCAGTGACGACCGACTTGACACTGACACCTTCTACAAACCCACCGACTCCCACAGCTACCTGGATTACACCTCTTCCCACCCTACCTCTTGCAAAAATGCCATCCCGTATTCCCAATTCCTCCGCCTCCGCTATATCTGCTCCCAGGAGGAACAGTTCCACCACAGAACACACGAGATGGCCTCCTTCTTTAGAGACCGCAATTTCCCTGCCCACGTGGTTAAAGATGCCCTCCAACGCATCTCGTCCACATCCCGCACCTCTGCTCTCAAACCCTACCCTTCCAACCGTAACAAGGACCAAACCCCCCAGTGCTCACTTTCCACCCTACCAACCTTCGCATAAACCACATCATCCGAAGACATTTCCGTCACCTCCAAACGGACCCCACCACCAGGGAAAAATTTCCCTCCTCACCCATTTTCACCTTCCACAAAGACCGTTCCCTCCGTGACTACCTGGTCAGGTCCACGCCCCCCAACAACCCACCCTCCCATCCTGGCACATTCCCCTGCCACCGCAGGAACTGTAAAACCTCCTCCCTCACCTCCATCCAAGGCCCCAAAGGAGCCTTCCACATCCATCAAAGTTTTACCTGCACACCCACCAATATCATTTATTGTATCCATTGCTCCCGATGCGGTCTCCTCTACATTGGGGAGACTTGACACCTCCTAGCAGAGCGCTTTAGGGAACATCTCTGGGACATCCGCATCAATCAACACCACCACCCTGTGGCCCAACATTTCAACTCCCGCTCCCACTCTGCCAAAGGACATGGAGGCCCTGGGCCTCCTCCACAGCCGCTCCTCACCACCTGACACCTGGAGGAAGAATGCCTCATCTTCCGCCTCGGAACACTTCAACCCCATGGCATCAATGTGGACTTCACCAGTTTCCTCATTTCCCCTTCCCCCACCTCACGCCAGTTCCAAACTTCCAGTTCAGCACTGTCCCCATGTCTTGTCCTACCGGCCTATCTTCCTTTCCACCTATCCACTCCACCCTCCTCTCTGACCTATCACCTTCATCCCCACCCCCATTTACCTATTGTACTCTATGCTACTTTCTCCCCACCCCCATCCCCTCTCATTTATCTCTCCACTCTGCAGGCACCCTGCCTCTATTCCTGATGAAGAGCTTTTGCCCGAAACGTCGATTTTCCTGTTCCTCAGATGCTGCCTGACCTGCTGTGCTTTTCCAGCACCACTCTAATTTAGGATTGGGAGGGAGGTTATTTGAAATTGGAGAACTCGATGTTGAGTCCTCCGGGTTGTAGGCTGCCCAGGCGGAAGATGGGGTGTTGTTCCTCCAATTTGTGGTCTGATTCGTTGTGGCCCAGATGGCAGGATTGTGATGCCAAAAGCATGGGTTCAATTCCCCCACCAGCTGAGGTCACCAGAACAATCTCACCTTCTCAACCTCTCCTCTTGCCTGAGGTGTGGTGACCCACAGGTTTAAACACCTCCAGCAGTTGTGAGTGTCTTTCTACAATGAAAGAGCAGTCCTATCATCTGGTAAGCCTGGGGTAGTTTTACCTTTACCAGGCTATTGGTGAGGGTGAGTGACAAAAGTCTGAACTTCACAGTGGCAGAAATATAAATTATTTCAATAAATCAGGATAGCTAGTCTCAGTCATGGTGTACATAAAACTATCGTTGACTGTCATTAAAACCCAACTGGTTCACTAATCATCTTCAGACATGGAAATCTGCCATCCTTGCCTGGTCTGGCCTACATGTGACTCCAGACCCACAGCAACGTTAGTGCCTCTAAGCTGCCTCTGAATTAGTCTAGCAGACCATGCAGCTCATCCTTTCCCATGCAGGCTCTTTGAGAGAACAGTTGTCCTTAGCCTCACCTTCTGGCTTTTTGACCGTGAAATTCTAAATTTCTTGTCCTCGGATACCTGTCACACTCCCTTTCAAAATTCTTCACAGAATTGGTTGTTCCAAGCCCCGACAGCTCTCCGAGTGACAACATTTCTTCTAATCTGCCCTCCAGATTTTGCACCAATGATTTTAAACTTCTCTCTGCTGGGTATTGACCCAGAAAATCGTAGAGACATAAAGTTGTACCGACCCTTCGGTCCAACTCTTCCATGCTGACCAGATATTCCAAAGTAATGTAGTCCCATTTGCCAGCACTTAAACCATATCTCTCTAAACCCTTCTTATCCATATACTCAAATATCCTCTTAAATGTTGTCATTGTACCAGCCTCCGGCACTTCCTCTGGCAGCCTCTTCCATAGGGGGTTAGATAGGGTCGACAGTATGAACCTTTTCCCGCGTATTGAGTCGGGTATTACAAGGGGGCATAGCTTTAAATTAAGGGGGGGTAGATATAGGACTGATGTTAGGGGTAGGTTCTTCACTCAGCGAGTCGTTAGTTCATGGAATGCCCTGCCAGTAACAGTGGTGGACTCTCCCTCTTTATGGGCATTTAAGAGGGCATTGGATAGGTATATGGAGGATAGTGGGTTAGTGTAGTTTAGGTGGGCTTGGATCGGCGCAACATCGAGGGCCCAAGGGCCTGTACTGCGCTGTATTCTTCTATGTTCTATGTTCTATGTTCTATACACGCAGCACCCTTTACGTGAAAAGGTTGCCCTTCAGATCCCTTTTTCCCTTCTCAGCCTGAACCTCTGCCCTCTAGGTTCGGGCTCCCCTACCCTGGCTTTTCACCCTTTCCATGTCCCTCATGATTTTATAAACCTCTATAGGTCAGCCCCACTTGAAAGAAGGAATAGTTTGTCTACAGCCATTCTATCAAAACTTTTCTTCATTTTGAAAGCTCCAATAGGGCACGGAATCACAAAATTCTGATTGTGCAGAAAGAGGCCCATTATAATGGCACTGTCTCTTCAAGCGAGTATTATTACCTAGCACCAATCTCCTGCCTTTATCCCATACCCTTGCACTTTATATCTCTTCAAATAGCCATCCAATGCCCCTCTTGAATGTCTCAATGGAACCTGCATCCACCACATTTCCAGGTAGTGCATTCCATACCCTAACAACACGCTGTGTGAGACAGTTATTTTCACATCAACTTTGTTTCATTTGCACTTCACCTCAAATCTATGCACTTTCATTCTCTGTCCTTTTCCAATTGGAAATGGCTTCACTCCGGCTACTCTGTTGAACCTGCTCATGACTTTGAAAGCCTCCAACAAATCTCCCCTCAGCCTTCTCTCTGAGGAGTAGAGTACCAAGTTCGCCAATCTGTCCTCAGAACCAAAGTTTCTCATTTTCAGGATCATTCTCATAAACTTCATTGCATCATCTCTTAATGTTTTCACTTCCAAATGGAATAGTCTGAAGTTTTCCATCTCTCATGAGAGACATGGATATGGTAAATAGACAGAGTTTCTTCCCTGGGTTGGAGAAGTCCAGATATAGAGGGTATAGGTTTAAGGTGAGAGGTGAAAGATTTATAAGGAACATAAGGGGCAACTTTTTCACGAGGAGGGTGGTGCATGTATGGAATGAGCTGCCAGAAGAAGTGGTGGAGGCTGGTAAATTCCAACATTTAAAAGGCATCTGGATGGGTATATGGATAGGAAGGGTTTGGAGGGATATGGGCCAAGTGCTGGCAAATGGGACTAGATTTATGTAGGAAGCTGGTCAGCATGGACGTGTTGGACCGAAGGGTCTGTTTCCGTGCTGTATATTTCTATGACTCTGTGATTCTCCTCATGACTGAAGTCCCTTACCCCTGATAAACTCGTCTGTACCCTTTTCCAAAGTCTTTTCGGAAACATGGTCCTTAGTATTGTCGTTCTTACAGCTCTTAGTCAGTCCCTGCACTAGGGATAGGTTTTGAGGCCCAGTTCAAATCCCTCAGGCAACACATCTTGTCACCAACGAGGGAACACTCTCTTTGTGCCCACTGCAGGTTTCTAACTCCTAACCAATTACAAACCCATGTCACAGGATGACCTTTATTCCACCAGGGGTGGTGACAGCGTCAGATGAAGATGGTGGAAAGCTATAATTTGGCCACACTCCTCATGATGGGCTGAGTGTCCTCTGCTTACGCTCTAGATTCATATGACAGAGAGACTATGGTTGAGTGGTATTATCACTGGATTGCTAATCCAAAGACACAGGTAACACCCTGTGGACCTGGTCTCAAATCCCACCACGGCAGATGGTAGAACATGAATTTAATAAATATCTGGATTTAAGACTCTAATGATGACGACGGTCGATTGTTGGAAAAATCCATCTGATTCACTAATATCCTTCAGGAACAGAAACTGCTTTCCTTACCTGATCCAGTGTACGTGTGAATCCAGACCCACACCCACACAGTTGACTGCCCCCAGGGCAATTCAGGATGGGTAAGAAATGCTGTTCTAGACAGTGAAGTCCACATCCTGTCAATGAAGGAAAAGAAATTACCTCAGGAGCCCCCCAGCTACCCCCTGTCAAAAGAAATCCCTCACGGAAAGTGCAGAACGCCAGAATATCCCTGGATTAATCGAGAACCACATTGACTTCCTGTGTCATTTCTATTAGTGGACTGTAATGCTATAACACTGCTGACTATCACACTAGAGGAAGCAAAGTCAAACGCAGTCCATGTGATCACAGTCAGGTCTATTTTTAATAATCTGATATTACTGTAAGTAAAGGACAGTGTGTCCCAGCAAAGGTCAAACTCTGGGTTAGTGCACACGTAGATGTGGGAGCTCAGTTCCCTGCCCTTTGTATCTTGTGCCTGTTGTAGGAAGCAAAGGTGAGTAATTTTTCGAATAGAAAATCATTTAAATGAGTTGCTAATGTTATTTGATGATAGAACAGCAATGTAAGAAGGAGCAATTAACCATCTCTATTTGCTAAGATATTTCAGGAGTAGGTGATGTTTCAATGTCACTCACAGCCTGCTGCAGCTTTGAGGTTTGGATATCAACTACTCCCCAGACAGTCACAAACCTGGTGTAGTTTTTGTCCATTTAAAGATAGTGCAGGACTCAGACAATCCACGTTCCCATTGCCCACTCTCATTACAATCCCTGAAGAGTCTGTGCAGGCCTCAAAACATAGCGTTCTGTAAACTAGAAAATTGTACAACGATTCGCAGAGTGAGGTCTTTGTTTTTATTCATTCAGGGCATGTGGGCATCACTGGCTGGGCCAGCATTTATTGCCCGTCCCTAATTACCCTTGGGAATGTGATGGAAGCTGCCTTCTTGAACCGCTGCAATCCACTTGGGGGAAATGTAAAAATCTTTCTGACTCACTAATGTCCTTTAGGCGAGGAAATCTGCCATTCTCGGTGTGTCTGGCCTATATGTGACTCTAGACCAATAGCATATGTGGTTGACTCTTAGCTGCCCTCTGCGCAATTAGGAATGGCCATTAAACGCTGGCCTGACCAGTGACACCCACATCCTGTGAATGCACCTAAAGAAAGGTGGACCCACAATGCTATTAAGGGAGAGGTTTCTGGGATATTGACCCAGTGACAGTGAAAGAACAGCAATCTATTTCCAACTCAGGATAGTGTGTGGCTCAGAGGGGAAACTGCAGGGGGAGATGTTTCCATATAACTGCTGCTCTTGTCCAACACAGCAGAGGTTGTGGGTTTGGAAGGAGTCTGGGTGAAGTTTTGCAATGCACCTTGTACATCTAGCAGGATGTGATGTTCAGCCTGCCTGCCTTGGGTTTGGGAGAGTTTGATGTCCAAGGTGCATTGCTTTGGGTCAGGGTATCAGCTGACGTCAGGGTTTTCCATCTCGGAAGCCAGCAGGGGTCAGGCAGCTTCCAGTTTTCTCCTGACTCGGTCTCATTTTCAAGTAAACAGTGTGCGTTGTCTGCCCACGAGGGAATCATGGGGCAATTGAGCAAACTGTCAGCGAACAAAGCATCATGACAGTAGGGATTGTCCATTCAGAGCCCATCTCCATGAACTGCTGGAGAATGGGTCTCTCCAGTTACATCAACCGAGGACGACCAGCTACATTGTAATGATCTTCACACTAACAGGATTTAGCTGGATAAAGGGATGGTTACTTTCTCTTCTGGGAGGAGCTCTGTACCACGTTAGCATTTTGGACAATTGTTGACTGCCTTTGCTCCATCTTGTGACAGGTGTTTGGGGCGGGCAAGACTCGCTGAAATGTAAAAGCCAAAACTTGCCCACAATCAAGACATCTAACCATTTAATTCAATCACGTCGATGGTTTAAGTCTGTAAGTGGTGGCATTTCACAATGAGCTCTCGGAGATGTTGAATGTTTCAGCTTGTTCTTACAGCGTGCACCTGCTCACCAGTGTCAGGGGAGGGGATGATGTTTGAGGGCATTAGACAGATTCAGGTTTCGGGTGGTGTAGAGTGGATGTGAGAAGCTTGGCAGAGAGCTGGAGAGAATGGGCATTGGTGGAGCCCAGGGTGAGTGACAGCTTACACCAATTACTTCAGAACAGTTGGTGTGCTGGTGCTCCAGGAAGGCTAGTATGTACCCAGCTTAGCAAGTGGGTTTGACACTGGTGCAATGGGTCTAACATCTAGATGGCTATCATGCGCCTTAACCAACGTGGCAATAGGCACATTTCATTGAATCATAGAATCCCTAGTGTGGAAACAAGCCCTTCGGCCCAACAGGTTTACACCGACCCAACAAAAAGTCACCCTCCCAGACACATCCCCATATTTACCCCTGACCAATGCACCTAACCTACTGAACACTATGGGCAATATAGTTTGGCCAATTCACCTGTACATTTTTGAATTGTGGGAAGAAATTGGAGCACCCAGAGGAAACCCATGCAGACAAGGGGAGAATGTGCAAACTCCATGCAGATAGTTGCCCGAGGCTGGAATCAAACCCAGGTCCCTGGCGCTGTGAGGCAGCAGCGCTAACCACTGAGCCACCGTGCATTCTGTGTAGCCACACACTTTGGCATGTGCCTCTGTGCTGAGGGACAGTCGATCTACAATCTCTGAACCGGCAAGCGCACAACTAATTCCAGCTCTTTAATCCTTCCAACTGGTGCCCACTTCCTTTGCTAAATTGTCGACTCTCTGTGGTTTCAGATATGGATGATTTTGGTTACAGCTTCCACCAGGGTGAGAGAGATTGGCCTTTGTTCGACAGCGTTCCTGAGGAGTGCCGTTGCATCCTAAAACCTTCCCTGGCCACCTCGGAAGATTCCGACCTCAGTGAGGATTCGGAGAAGATCTTACGGTCTCACCCCAAGAGGAGCAAGAGGGTCAACCTTAGCCGATCTCGCCAGTCCCCTAGCCCAGTGGACGTGGCCATACAGTGCACGCGGAGAATAGACAGGGAAGAGGGACAGGCAATCTTTCAGAGCAGAGGCACACCCACTTTGGCCGGGCATTTTCCTCCAGAGCACGACAGCATGCCTTACCCCTCCGAGGATGTCTTGTCTGCTGCTGAAGAAGACGTGGAGCTGGAAATCGTTAACCAGTTTCTGATGGCCACTGGTCACATGACATCAAGCGGCAATCCATCTGGGAGGCAGCGTTTCCTGATTTCTGGCAAAGGTCTCCATACTTCGAGAACACCGCAATATCTTCACAGTTCCACTTCCGAATCCTCGTACTCTACACATCCATCCAATTCTGTCACTCCCACCATGGTTCACCAGTCTCACGATGGGAGTGCCTGCGCTAGACCCAGTGTCATGCTGGACATGGACAGCTATGTCGAAAATGTGCTGGACCATGATTGTTATAAGAGCGATATAGAGATGGCCAAGGATGACCATTTAGATGTTGGATTTCGATGCACACAGGCACGTGAGCAAGCTGCCAAGGCCCTCCCAGAACTGTGGGACAGTACAGTGTTCCAGGGCCAACACAATGAATATGGACAAGTCGTTGTCCCCAGTGGCACTCAGCCTCAAAGTGTGTTAGAAGAGGATTTCAATGCACAGGCTTCTGTGCCTGTGTCAAAGGACAATCAATTTCTAATAAGCAGGGACCCTTCACCTTGTTTGGAATTAGTGTCAGCTGCAAAAGGGAAACTTGAGGATGATTATTCCATCACGTGCCCTGAAATTTATGAGTATTTTTACGAGGACTTTGGAGAGGAAATGGATGACAATGCTTTACTTTTCTTGCGTGTGCCTTCCATGTTCAAGCGTGTGAAACAAGGGAGCCGTCAACCAAGGAAACTTAATTTATTGACTATCATTAAGTCTTTGGTACATAAATACTTACATCCAACACAGCAAGGTCAAACAGCACTGGTGTCTGCCAGGAGTTCTAACACATCTGAAAGCACAAAGGCTTTTGGCAATCCTGACCTTGGATCACTAAATAATGCATTAGTGAAATATTCAGAAGGTGAAGCAAGTCAGACAATGATGGAGAGCACCATACAGCGAGGTAGCTTATTGAGTGAATACTAATCAGTGTTGGTGTGGAAGTAGGTGTTGAGAAGTTAATTTGACTGGTGCAACAAACGTGTCTGGGAAAAGGCTGAATTGAAGTGCTGTATGTTGTTAAATTGTTTGTTCGTGTCCACTAACAGTTGAGTGGTTGCAGTGCGCTCAAACATGTTTCATAACAGCAACAAGAGATCCAACTCATCTACAAGCTTCTCCTATGCATGTCTTTGCACTTTCACCCTCACTCCTTTCAATTTTCTGAAAGGTGACTAATTGCCTTTAGATTTGCATCAACCAATGACCTAATCAACTGGTTTGATTAAAGCAAAATACTGTGGATGTTGTAGATCCAAAACTAAAACAGAAATTGCAGTGAAACTCTGCAGCTTTGGTAGCATCAGTTGAAAGAGAAGCAAAGTTAATGTTTCCATTTCAATGTAACCCTATCTTGGAGTTCCACAGGATACCAAATTCAGAAACAGCGGAGATGCTGCCTGACCTGCTGAGGTTTTCCAGCACTTTCTGTTTTTGACAAAGTTATTAAGTAAAACTAAAGTTGCCATCGTCCTGTCAGACTATAGGGCTGCTCTCTCATTGGCTGGACGTGACCGGTGGTTGTTTAACTTATGGGTCACAATGGAGGTTGGCTAATGTGGTGCCATTATTTAAGAAAGGTGGTAAGGAAAAGCCAGGGAACTATAGACCACTGAGCCTAGTGTTAGTGGTGGGTAAGTAGTTGGAGGGGATTTTGAGGGACAGGATTTACATGTATTTGGAAAGGCAAGGACTGATTAGGGAGAGTCAACATGACTTTGTGCGTGGGAAATCATGTATAACTAACTTGATTCCGTGTTTTGAATAAGTAACGAAGAAGATTGATGAAGGTAGAGTGGTGGATGTTGCCTACCTGGACTTCAGTAAAGTGTTCATCAAGGTTCCGCATGGCAGACTGGTTAGCAAGTTTAGATCACATAGAATACAGGGAGAGCTAGCCATTTGTATACAAAATTGGCTCAAAGGCAGATGACAGAGGGTGGTTGTGGGGAGTGGCTTTCGAACTGGAGGCCTCGCACCAGTAGTGTGCTGCAAGGATCAATGCCGGGTCCATTACCCTGACAGGGTTGGAATCCAGGGCCCAAGAGCATTACCTGAGTCTCTGGATTAATTGTCTAGTGATAATACCACTGGTCCATTGCTTGCCCTTGTTTATGTTAGCGTTGGTTGGTATATCACAGTTGCTACAAGCTCATTAACATACTTACTGAATCGCTAGAATCAGCCATTAAACTTCATTAAATTAAACTTCAGAAGGTTTCAGATGTGGCACTAGCTGAATCCTCAGCTCCCAGGACATTAGGAAGTCGTAGGGTTTTGACTCAGAGGTGAGCTGCGACAAACAGAGACATGCCCAGAGAAAGAGATAATTGCGATCTCTGATGTTGTAGTGTTTGTAATGAGGTCAGCCAGGTGGACCTCATAGAATAAGAGTTCCCTGATTGGGACTATTAACCTGGTCCAATCAGGGAGCTCTAGCTGACAGATTCGATTTGATTAGATTTATTGTTGTCACGAGTACCTAAGTATGGTGAAAAGTTTTGTTTTACATGCAGTGCAGCAGATCAAAGGCCATAGGGTGTTTGGACAGAGTGAAGAATACAAAGTTACGGTTTCAAAGAAGGTGCATAGAAAGCAAGGTCAACATTAGGTTTGAAATTTCGGAGGTCCATTCAGCAGTCTAATAACAGCAGGGATGAAGCTGTTCTTGAACCTGTTAGTCCGTGTGTTTAAGCTTTTGTGTCTTCTGCCTGACGGAAGAGTTTAGAGGAGATTCTAACCAGGGCGGGCAGGGTCTTTGATGATGTTGGCTGCATCTCCGTGGCAACGAGATGTGTAAATGGAGTCAAAGGATGGAAGGTTGGTTTGCGTGATGGATTGGGCTGTGTTCACGACTCTCTGTAGTTCCTTACCATCCGGCAATTGCCGTGATCCATCCGGATAGGATGCTTTCCATGGTGCATCTGTAAAAATGAGTGAGGGTCCTGATGGACATGCTGAATTTCCTCAGCCTGCCTTTTTGATGATTGCTCACTCTGAGAGCCGGCTCTGAGAAAGCCAGACCAGTGACAAGTACTGAGTGCACGTAAATAAAGGATGGCTTGATGATGGGATACCGGCCTCTGTGGAGTTGTTTCAGATGTGTTTGGTATTGAGGGCAATGGGGAGCATATGAGCACTGGGCTTTGCCTACAAGGCAACCTTGGCCAGGTGAACTGTGTTGTGGAGTTTGACAAGGAGATAGTCCCTGCAGAAAATGAAAGGACTTCAGAAACGTTCTGAAAGGCAAAGTCATAATCTCCTCGAACAAATTCAATGAGAAATTTATATTTAAATCAACTTGTTCACACACACACACACACACACACTCCTGGACTGGTGGGACTTGAACATGGGCTCCTAACCTATTATTAGCATCAGAAGTGTTAATGAGGCTGCTGTGTTAGGGAAGTAGTACTGAAGTGATTTCAATTGCTGTATGTGAATATGCTGTGCATTAATTCATTTGCTTAGATTAATTAGAGAGAGTAAAATGATGTCCGTATTTGAACTTTGAGCTCTCGGATAATTATCCTGTCAGGGATAGGCTAACCCCAAAAACCTAACTGATGTGACTGATAGTTGCAGGAATGTACTGAGCACACATCCTAAGCTGTACCAGACCTGACAGTACAAGTTCTCTTCAGGACTATTCAGTCAACTGAACAAACTTAAACAGGCTGCAGGTTGAAAGAAAGAACAACTCTGGTCTCCTGCATGTCTCTGAGTTCCATTCTTCACCTATTTTGATTTATTCCAAAAATACACTTAATTCAGATAATTTGTAATAGTATGTTAAGAAATGTTCAAATTTGACATTGCCAGACAGGAAATGCAGATTTCTATATTTCAGTCCAGTATATGGTTTTCCGAGGTGATTCACTGCACTTGCAGTTGCAATTATAACTTACATTTACATTGTAGAACATATTTCAGTTTTAACGTGCAGCCCCCGCAGGGTTTTATATAGTTTCTGGCTTCTCAGTGTAGTATGGCAAGAGGAGCTCAATGGGCTTTGCACATTTCAGTGGCTCCCCTCATTTGTGTCTCCTTCAGCGTGTAGGCCTGGACTTTGGATTGTGCCAGTCTGTAACACTTGTTCAGGGGCAACTCTTTGCATAGGAAGCCCAGTAATTTTGTATCGAATGCTCAGCATTTCTCAAGATGTTTATTGTTCTTCAGGAGCAGTTGATGTTTATCACAGTTTGCATCCCTATCAGCGGTCCATTTACCAGCTCAGATGCCTAACTTGTGGTACTGTGGTTCCAATTAGCTCTGAAGCTAAAGGTTTAACCCCCACTCCTACTGAGATAGACTCTGGGCTTATTCCCTCAACCTGCCTGAACAGAAAAAAAACTTTTCCGCGGTAATTTAGTTAAGCACTATGAAAGCCTGGCCTTTCGTCTGAGAGGAAGGTCTGTTTGAACTATTTTCCCTCCAATTGTCTGCTCATCATTCCTGAAGTCACTTAGGTTTTCTGCAGCCTGAAATCTTGGATTGCTCTCATTCTTCACAGTGAGCATTGCAGGCTGTTTGTCTGTAGGAACCATCACATCTCAGGTTGACTCTGTCTTTACCAGTTCTCATGCCACACTAAGACCAACAAACACTCTAATCACAAAACAGCTTCTCCATCTTGAGATATATTTGCAGTTGCTGTGAGCATGTTGTGTCCCAGGACTGGTTGAGAAAATGCCAACACTTCAGGGTTTAATTTCCTCTGATGACTTGTCCACATTATTCTATTGCAGTCATAAGACTACATTGCTTTACAACTATGCTTCCATAGTGTAGAAAGGAAATGTTTCACAAACCTATTAACTGTGGCACTGCCAGAGAAAATGAACCCAGAATATGTACCAAAAGGCTAACCTTCAATCAGCCTGTTGTGTAATGGACAGCTGTCTTTGAGATTGTTCATTGATTGGATCATCAAGGCATGAGCATTTGAGTGTTCTGTTGTTAGTGATGTGCTACCAAGATGTGGTTTCTTGGGTCAAACACTATTGACAATATGCTAAGGTCTGAATGCCCTCTTTATGTTAGCTCACATGGGAGCTGTACCATAGTGTTAATGACACTGTGTTAATTATCTAGAGACCCAGGCTGGTGTTCCAAGGACATGAGTTCAAATCTACCATGTCAAGGTGGTTAAAATTTGAATTCAATGAAGCATTTGTTTTTAGAAGTCAGCCTAATGGGAACCACATGACCATTGACTTAATACCCATCTGGATCACTAATGTCCTTTAGGGAAGGAAACCTGACACCTTTATTGGGTCTAGTCGACACGTGACTCCAGACCCACAGCAATGTAGTTGATTTTTAACTGCCCTCTGATTTGGTCAATCTGTCCAAATGCAATTAGGGATGAGAAACAAATGCAATTAGGGATGAGCAACAAATGTCAGCCTTGCCAGCGATACCCGCTCACATACAAGAATTTTAAAGGTGTCAATGACGATTGTGTTGGTGTCATCTTTGAGTTGTTATACCAAAGGGAACTTGCTGAAGGAGTCAGTGTCCAGAATATAATTGTGTTCTTGGAAATAGAAAATAGCAGTCACAATCTTTCACCTTGGCTCAGTGAGGATTTCATCGGGAAAGATACAATCTCATTATTGTTGAGGTTGATGATGTCTTTAATGTTGCAGTCTGGAATCTTCAGTGTTGTAACTGACAGGTTTTGTACCTCCTGAATTATAATAATATGCAGATCCTTCTATTCTGCTAGAATAACCAATAATCATTGGTCCTACAGTTTCAACAATATAAAAGATGTACACCACTGAGAAACTGTATTGACACTGAAGGAGGATGATTCCAACATGTGCGATGTCAAGTTCATTGAAAGCAGATATCCTGTCATGTGTGGACTGCACAACATTGTGCAGTTTTCTGCATAGATCCCTCGTAAAATGCATTTGGGATGATATATGCACTTTGGTCATTTAGCACATATTGTCCATCTAGAGTAAATGACCAGTGCCATAAACCTTTCAAATAAGTAAACTTTGATGAAATTACAGTCCAAACCTCTATATTAATACCCATGTTGATGAACTGATTGACTGGTTCACCTGGTAGTTGCTAGTCGGACATGATCTCAAGTCAGTGTATCCTGAAGTTGACTTGAATTTTAAGTTTGTCCTCTAAAATCTGGAAGATTAACTTCAAATCTGGAATATCCTTTCAGGATCTTTGAAGGAACAGCAGATGAGTTAACTCATCTTAATCCCTTGTTTCCAACAGCAATAAGGAGTTTGATGTTTTGTCTTTCTTTATACTTGATTTGATGAAGAAAAGATTAATGCACGGTTTAAATAACTGAAATTTTGACCAAATATCAATGTAGTGCCAATCCATTCTTGCTTTCCATCTTTATTGTGCTTTGGATACTCTTTAAACATGTCACTATAAAAACCTGTGTTACAGCGCAGGGCTGCAATTTTAATTTTTTTTTGCAATTTTATTTCTTGTTGCTTTCTTTAAAAGTTACAGACTGTGGATCAAATATTGACTAATGACATCATGCGTGCTTTTTAAAACCTTTGCCCCATTTCAAAGAAGCAGGACGACAGAATTAACTGATGCTTGAATACAGATTTAAATGTACAAAACCTTCGTATTTTAGTGTTGTGGGCTGTATTTTGTTCTAGAAGAGCTGTGGTAGATTGGAGCTGCCTTTCTAAACAAAAAGCAGACAGGCAGGAGACTGGAAGAACACAGAAAGCCAGGCAGCATCAGGAGGGACAGACAGGAGACTGGAAGAACACAGCAGGCCAGGCAGCATCAGGAAGGACAGACAGGAGACTGGAAGAACACAGCAGGCCAGGCAGCATCAGGAGAAGTCGATGTTTCGGGTAAACAGATAAGCCGTGACCTCCTATTTTATTTTAAAGAGAGAGAGAACACTCACAAGTATTTCTTGCTTCAGTACACATACAATACTTCAATCTGATTTGTTAAGTTCAGATCTGAATCCAGGTGGATAACGAGAAATGATTGTTGGAAAAAGTATGCTTCACAACCTTCCACGCTATTACCGCCTTTTCCACATTTTAGTGCCAACTAGTTGTCACTAACTGGCTGCGTGATGTGGTCTGTGTGCTAGCTCATGTGAAATATGCCACAGACATCAGATTTTTGTTGAGATGGATGTCTTGAAGTTTATTAGCAACACTAACTATTTGCATTGCTTATGCAGACTCAGACATAGTCGGGGTTCTGTGCTTCCTGATGTTACTCTACATTACATACACATAACTGACTGACTGACTTACTAGGAGAAAGTAAGGACTGCAGATACTGGAGATCAGAATCGAGATGCTGGAAAAGCACAGCAGGTCAGGCAGCATCCAAGGAGCAGGAGAATTGACATTTCAGGCATAATCCCTTCATCAGAAATCCATGACAGTGAACACACTACAGTGATCCCACTGTACTGAAAGAGTTACTGAGGGTGGGAAATATCATACTGCAATGCAATCATACTGCACGACAGCATATAACTATTTCAAAGGTACTCTGCTTGTCTGACATGGAATCAATGCAACAGTGCAACAGCAAGGCTGACTCATTCTGATCCCCCCAGTGTTTCAAATCTAAAAGTTAAAAGTGTATCTAATATGATGCAATTGGACATTCACCCTATCCAAATCATTGCTGTCTCAGTAAAGCAACTCTCTCTGTTTTGAAGATCTCTAGCTCCACTAACCATTTCAATTGTTCACTGTGCAAAGAAGAATTCTAAATTTGATTATCCAAGTTAAAAAACTATTTCTTTCTACACTCAGGGAGAGGACATTCCTGTCTGGCCCGCACTCGGAAAGATTTCTGTTTATTTTGTTTCGTTTGCGCTTCCTGGGCTATGAAATCGGCAGCTTCTCAGTCAGATATGTGGAAAGCTGGTGAGTGTGCAAGCAGTGGAGGTACATGTTTCATGGTAACCTCAGCCAGTGTGGGAATTTAACCCATACTGTTGGCATTACCCTGCATCACAAACCAACCAGCCAACTGAGCTAAACCAATTCCCTCTGATGTAGTAGATAGTGTTTGGGAGCCCAGGAGACTAGTATTTCACCACATGAGGTGGGGACAGAAATGAGAAAGCATGTTTCAGCTGAGCTCATCATTGTAGAGTTTTGCAGCAGAGAAACAGACCCTTCAGCCCAACTCGTCCATGCTGACTAGGTTTTCTAAACCGAATAAGTCCCCGTTGCCTGTGTTTGGCCCATATCCCCTAAACCTTTCCTTTCCATGTATCTGTCCAAAGGTTGTAACTGTACCCACCTTTAACATCTCCTCTAACAGCTCATTCCATATATGCACCATCCTCTGTGTGAAAATGTTCCCCCTCAGGTCCCTTTTAAATCTTTCCCCCTCACTCTAAACCAATGCCCTCTAGTTTTGCGCTCCCCTCCCCTAGAAAAAAGACCTTTGCTACTGACCTTATCTACACCCCTCAAGATTTTATAAACCTCTATGAGGTCACCCCTCAACATCTCAGACATCAGGGGGAAAAAAATCCCAACCTTTCCCCCTCTCCCTATAACTCAAACCCTCCAGTCTCGTAAACATCCTTATACATCTTTTTTGCACCCTTTCCAATTTAATAACATCCTTCCTATAACAGGGTGACCAGAACTGAAACACAGTGTTCCAAATGCAGCCAAACCAAAGTCTTGTACAACAGTAACATGACGTCCCAACATCTTATTTCCTTTTGTGTTTTTTTTGCAGCATTGCTGGTGAATATCAGTGCTATCTCTGCCATAAGATACTTTAGGACACGTACAAAAAAGGAAAATTCTAAGTTCTTGGCTCTCCAGGACTCTGGACAAAAATAACTCTGAGAAAAATTAACTTTCCAGAATTCAACTTGTAAAGCTGCAAAATTAAACAATGCTACAAAATCCAAGTGTTTGCCTGTAACTTTGTACATTAGCCACTCAGAAACTGGTTTCACGTCTCTCTTATCCATGTTGTAAAACATGGCAACTATCTGTTATCGCTTGTTTGACTGTGGTACAGTGCTGGCATCTGCTCCTTTGTATTTAACATGTGTGATTTGGGCCAGTTTGATGGGGAGGGGTTGGTATTTTATTCAAATGTGGCAAAAATTGGCTGTGGCATTGAAAAGTGCTTTGTTCCACAGTCAGTCAAATCCCTGGCCATGACTGTATTTGATCAGTTTAATACGAGGATGTGCGATGGCATACTGGAAGTGATAGAGGCCCGGATACTTTCTTCAGACAATACAAATTATCATTTTTTTCTTGAAGATATAATACTGCAATGAGCAGAAAAGTAATTAATATTGAACCTTTCCACCATTTGCCAGGTATTTTTACCTGAGGCAGAAGGAGTATTGGTAGAACTGACAGGATGCCTCGGTGTTAATGTGTTTCAATATTGCATTGAAGGACAGGTAGATACTTTCCTGATCTGTCATGACAAACATCTCTGAAGCAGATGGACCTTGAATCCAGCCCTCCTAGCTCAGAGGTAAGGAAGCTATCAATGCACCACAAGGCTCCAGCTGACATTGGCCGAACAGACAATAATAATAAATGGAGGGAAAGAAAACTTTTTGTATTTGTATAGCTCCTTTGGTAACTTTAGGACACCCAAAGTGCTTTACTTCGATAAAATAAAATAGTGCAGTCACTGGAGTAATGTAGGGAAAATGGCGACTGATTTGTGCATCGCAAGCTCCCATGAAACACAACAAAGTGTCAATCTGTCCTTTATTCTGATGTTGTTTGAACAATGAACATGGACTATGACACCTGACAAAATTTGAAGTGGTGCAAGTATTCCACAAGTGGAAACATCTATGGGGAGAGGAAATGATGAAGATTCCAGGCACATGTGACTCTTCTTCAGATATCCACAGTGTTAGACTTTTGTTGAAACCTTTTGTGTGCACCTGAGGGGGTGGAGACAGAGTTTTAGTTGAACACCTCGTTTAAAAGGCAGCACCACTGACATTTCAGCACTCCCTCAGTACAGCACAGGCATGTCAGCCGATACTTGGCACTCGAGTCTCTGCAGTGAGACATGAGCCCACAGCATTCCGCCCTTCAGAATGCCAATTCAGGCACAACTGCCAACGTAGTGACAGACTTGGCAAAACAATGAAGGTCAGTTCAAAACGTAATTGGAAACACTTGTCAGTGGTGGTCCAAATCACACTTGCATCTCTGTCAAGTACGAAGGGGCAGATGTCAGAAATCAAGTTTTGAATGTGCCACACAAGTAATTCCTAGAGCTAAGTTGAGGCAATGTTGTCATATGCACAGGACAAAGTACACATAGTGGGCGGCACGGTGGCTCAGCAGTTAGCATTGCTGCCTCACAGCGCCAGAGACCCGGGTTCATTTCCCGCCTCAGGTGACTGTCTGTGTGGAGTTTGCACATTCTCTGCGTGGGTTTCCTCCGGGTGCTCCGGTTTCCTCCCACAGTCCAAAGATGTGCGGGTCAGGTGAATTGGCCATGCTAAATTGCCCGTAGTGTTAGGTGAAGGGGTAAATGTAGGGGAATGGGTCTGGGTGGGTGGCAGGTCGGTGTGGACTTGTTGGGCCGAAGGGCCTGTTTCCACACTGTAAGTAATCTAATCTTTCTTTTATTAAACGGTGTGAAAAATAAGCCTTATTAATACTGTAATTCATTCCAAGGTCTGTGTGCAGAATGCAAGTTTAGCCAGTCTCTGCTGTGAGAGGCAAGTGCGATTTCCCGCTATCTTGGAAAATATTCTTCTCTCAACAACAGAAAGAATTAATCATTCACACAAGTGAGGGGGTGATCTAATCGAGACTTATAAAATTCTAACATGGCTAGACAGAGTAGATGCAGGGAGCATGTTCCTGATGGTGGGTGCGTCTGGAACCAGGGGTCACAGTCTGAGGATTTGGGGTGGGCCATTTAGGACGAAGATGAGGAGACATTTCTTCACCCAAAGGGTGGTGAACCTGTGGAATTCATTACCACAGGAAGGAGTTGATGCCAAAACGTTGAATGTATTCAAGAAGCGGCTAGATATAGCACTTGGGGCGAATGGGTTCAAAGGTTATGGGGACAAAACAGGATTAGGCTACTGAGTTGGATGATCAGTCACGCACGAAGAGCATCACCACGGGCCATCCACAACAGGCAGACACCAAACAAAGTCTCAAGAGGAAATTCTGAAGAAATTTCAGGTGAAAATGTGAAACTCACTTTGATAGGGAATAGTTGAAGTGAATACCACGAACATATTTAAGGGGAAACTGGACAGAGGTATGAGGTTAAAGGAAGCAGATATACAGCCCTAGTGGTTTTACCCAGTTTCTAGTCCCTCAGTTCACTAAATCTGCAAGGCTTCAGCGTGGGGCCTTTCCACCTGGGGCTTTGCAGTAGCTGAACCTCAGCACCAAGTCCTAAACCGTGAAATATGCCGAGTTGCTGCACTTGGTCGAGGCAGCTCCTTGCACTAGAAAACCCAAATGTTTCCGATGAGCCAAAGGATGTCAGGCACTGAGTAGGTGGTCCTGAGTGCAATTGATCGCTATGTGGACAACCCACAGAAGAGCCCGTGGAGCACCGTGCGCTGAGACTGCTTGGGTCCGAAGTTCGACAATAACAACAGCATCTCTCTCCAGACCTTCTTCACAAAGGAACACCTCAGAGCGGTGTGTGGGTGATGGCTGGTTTTCTTCCAAGACAGCATGCAGAGGAGGCGAGACTCCGGGCAGATAAGAAGGGTCCAAAAGGCAGACCCTTTGTCATCACCTTACATCTCGGTGCTGGGTTGGGAATTTGAAACTTTGACTTTAAGAGTCTGCTCAGGAAACCATCCAACAAGATTAACATTTCCTTTGCAAGGGCATGGGGGACATTGTGTGTGGACCACTGCCTGGTGGACTTGTGGTGCAAGGTCTTTTTCTCCACAGCTGTCTCCACAGGAGACAGATAATTCAGCACAGGCCAACTGACTTGGATCTTCCACAGCAACATGGTTAGATGTGTCAATCCCAAAGGCTGTGTTGCCCAGGTTCAGGATATCTTACCTGGGCTGCAGAGGAACCTGGAGTGAGAGAGGGAAAGATCCAATTGTAGTGATTCATGTAGGTACCAACAGATATCGATTGAAAGAGGAAAAAGGTTCTGCTGAGGGAAAATTTGAGCAGCTAGGGGCTGAATGAAAACTCTGGACCAGAAGGGTAATAGTCTCTGGATTATTACCTGAGCTGCAAGTAAATTGGCGCATGGACAACAAGATTAAACATGTAAAGGCTTGGCTCAAAGATGGGTGTAGGAAAAATGGGTTCAAATTCATCGAACATTGGGGAAGGAGGGAGCTGTGCCAATGAGATGGGTTCCACCTGTATTATGCTGGGACCAGAATCCTGGTGAATCACTTAAGTAGTGCTGTGGATACGGCGTTCAATTAAACACTGGGGAGCTGGGTTCAGTTGCATAGAAAATTATGGATAAAGTTAAAGGAGGAGAGGACTCAGCAGAGGTTATTAAAGTTTCCAGAATGAGTAATAGGGCAGGGAGTATGGAAAGGGTCAGGATTCTAAGTTCAGGCACAGCAGATGAGGAGACAACTATGAGAAGGGGGCAGTCAACACATGACTGAGGGTGTTGCACTTAAATACATGCTGTATACAAAACAAGGTAAATGAGCAGGTAACACAGATTGAAGTTGGCAGGTACAATATTGTGGACATCACAGAGGTGTGGCAGTGAGGGGATCAGAGCTGGGATCTAAATATCCGAGGGTACACGCCCTATCGAAAGGACAGGCTAATGGACAGAGGGGGCTGGGTTGCCTTGTTCATAAGAAATGAAATGAAATCCATAGCAAGAAGCGATTTGGAGTCAGAAGGCATAAAATCTGTCTGATTAGAATTGAAGAACTGTAAAGAAAGAAGGACCCCGATGGGAGTGATGCACAGACCTCCTAAAAGTGGTCAGAATGTGGGGAAGAAAATAAATCCAGAGATAGAAAAGGCATGTAAGAAAGGCACTATTATAACAATCATGGGTCGTCAGTATGCTGGCAGACTGGAAAAATCTCTTTGGTGATGCCTCACAGCACCAGGGTCCCAGGTTCAATTCCAGTCTTGGGCGACTGTCTGTGTGGAGTTTGCACATTCTCCCCGTGTCTGTGTGGGTTTCCTCCGGGTGCTCCAGTTTCCTCCCACAGTCCAAAGATGTGCAGGGCAGGTGAATTGGTCATGCTAAAATAGCAAGAGGTGCATTAGTCAGAGAGGAAATGGGTCTGGGTGGGTTGCTCTTCGGAGGATCGGTGTGAACTGGTTGGGCCAAAGGGCTTGTTTCCACACTGTAGGGAATCTAATCTAATCTAAAAAAAAAGAACTTGAGAAATATCTACAAGATGGTTTTTTTGGAGCAGCTTGTGGTACAACCAACCAGGGAACAGTCAATTCTGGATTAGGTGATGTATTCTGAGGTAGACCTGATTCAGGAGCTGGCAGTAAAGGAACCCCTGGAGGGCAGTGACCAAAAGAGGATAGAATTCACCCTGCAATCTGAAAGGAAGAAGCTGGAATCAGATGTAATCGTATTAGAATTGAGTAAAGGTAGCTACAGAGATGTGAGGGAGGAGCTGGCCGGAGTTATTCGGAAGGGGAGCCCAGCAGGGAAAATGGTGGAGCAGCAATGGCAGGGGTTTCTGGGGGTAATTTGGGAGGCACAGCAGAAATTCATCCCAAGGATGTCGGCCACAGAAACGTCTCTCTCTGTGCCCCAGAGGCTCCAATGTCGTGTACAAGTACATCAACTTGTACTTGTCTGTTGACGTAGGTACTCTTGGAAAAGATGATTATGAATAACAGCTAAAGATCATTCTGAAGCCAGGCAAACTTATACCAGAAGACACTGGTGAACAGGCTCTCAATGTGGAGTTAATTAATGTACTTGTACAGTGCCTCACATTTAACCTGTTACAGTGAATCGAGATTGTGTCTTCTTACTAACAGAGGGTGATATTTTAGTTCTTTCTCTGCGGTTATCCCCAACATTAATACTTTTGGTTTATGAGACAGATTGATCCCAACATCATGGGTTCAATTCCTGTATTGGCTGAAGCCATCCCAACCTCACCCCTTGTCTGAGGTGTGGTGATCCTCAGGTTAAACTCACCGGAAGCCGTCTCTTTAATGAGAGAATGGGACTGTGTGCTCCTCCAGGTGAGTACTGTATATTCCATCTCACTGTTTATAGAAGTTGGCATTCCATGGGCACTTGAGGACTAATTAACTAGAAATCATGTGCCATATTTATTCACTGACAGTCAGACCCTTTGTGAATTAGACTTAATGCTCCCTCTAATTTACTTCAAGCAAGTGAGTATATAGAGAATTGGAGAATTAGAATTAGGTTTATTGTGTGTTCAAGGTGCTAGAGAACAGGAGTACAGTGAAAAGTGTACAATATAACCAACATATCATAGGTACAAATGTTAGATACAGAAAATAGAGAAAATAAAGAAACGGGTTTCACTACATTACATATATACATAGTATAAGTTAGGAAATAACACTAAAAAGATAGACATTACAGTTTTTCTTCAAAGACTTCTGGAGTGGCCTGTGGCCAGGAGGGAAGATGTGAATCAATAAGAAATAGGGTTTGCTCTTTCATTGGAGAAAGAGAGAGACGGCTGGTGATGGTCACCACACCTCAGGAGAGGAAAGAGATTGAGAAGGAGAGTCCTTCATGGTAACCTCAGCCAGTACAGGAACTGACATCGCTCAGCACTGTAGCCACTCAGCTGACTAAGCTAACTTTCCCCCGTCTACTGCGGGTATAATAACATTGATAAAATAAAGGTAAGCTGATCGAGGGTGTGAGATTAGAGTGAGAGAGGCAGTGCTGCTCATATTGCAGGCTGTTCTTGTCCCTTGTGCTTGCACATGTTTGTGAACACTTGAAAAAAGAGTTCTCCCTGTCTGACTGTCAGTCAGCCTGGGACTCCTGAATTAATTAGAAACTGTGTGCTTTCAAATTAAGTAGAACATTAATCTCTGTAGTTAAACAGCGAAGACGTCCTCAGGGATCAGGCCCAGTTTAAATTGAATGTTGAGGCTCAGGAAATGATTCTATAGTGTGAGCTTGGCTCTGCTTGCCTGGGGAATTTTATCAGAACAAAGTTCCAACACAAAAATGATCATCATGACCCATCTGCATCTGCACTGTTGCCCCTGAAAGGTCACCCAAGCATGGTATTAAATTGTGTCAACTCCTAATCCTGGAGAACAGATACAGTCAGCAAATGGGTATCTACAAGTAATCCTCAAGAATATGACAGAATAGGCAGCTAAAGAAAACAGCGAGTAGGGTTTAAGGGTATTCCTCAGATTTGTGATGTGTGAACCCATGCTCTGCAATCAGCAATGCTAAAATCAATATTACTTACGATAATGTGAATCAATTCAGGAAGCGGAAGCAATTTAAGAATTTATATTCTCACATTGAGAGCACAGTTAATATAGAGACTGAAAGGAACAAAATAATTGAATGAACTTTTGCAACTGTATTTAAACTATTTCACTAAGACAGCCAAGTGTGAGCTGCTACTGAAAATGTTCAGTGTTAAGTCTGAAGCAAAATTCAAACAATGTCACACTTCACATTTCTCCAAATGCACGTTTTTGGCTTCATCTGGTTGCTTCATCAATGCCAATTGCCCATAGCTGCAACTTTATGAACATCTCTACGTGTTGTGAAATCTGAACCTGAGCTAGAAAAGCCAAGCAGTAAAATCTTCACAGCTGCCATTGACCTTGTTGCTAGGCATAACAGTTAGACAGATTAATAGCCCATGATTCCTGGGATGGCAGGACAGACGCGTGAAGAGAGATTGGATCAAGTAGGACAATATTCACTGGAGTTTAGAAAAATGAGGAAGGATCTCATAGAAACCTACAAAACCCTAACAGGACTAGACAGGGTAAACACAGGGAGGATGTTCCTGATGACCAGGGAATCAAGAATCAGGATGTGGGGTGGGCCATTTAGAACAGAAATGAGGAGAAATTTCTTCACCCAGAGAATGTTGAGCCTGTAGAATTCTCTACCAAGGAAAGCAGTTGAGGTCAAAACTTGCTGGAATGTTTTAGCTCTATTTTTATATGATGTTGTGTACAGGCATTCATTTGGAACTACCAGGGCTTCATGGGTGGTTATTATGCACAACTATTCATTGATCAGTGACTAGTGGTGTGCCTCAGGGATCAGTGTTGGGACCGCAATTATTCACAATTTATATAGATGATTTGGAGTTAGGGACCACCTGTAGTTGGGTCAAAGTTTGCAGATGACACCAAGATGAATGGTGGAGCAAGGTGTGCAGAGGACTGTGAAACTTTGCAAAGGGACATAGATACTTTATGTGAGTAGGCAAAGGTCTGGCAGATAGAGTACTATGTTAACAAATGTGAAGTCACCCATTTTGGTAGGAGTAACAGTAAAAGGACTATTATTTGAATGGTAAAAAGTTGCAGCATGATGCAACAGAGGGTTGGTCTGCAGGTACAGCAGGTAATTAGGAAGGAAAATAGAATTTTGTCCTTCGTTGCTAAAGGGATTGAGTTAACAACAAGGTGGTTATGTTGCAGCTGTACAGAGTGCTGGTGAGGCCACACCTGGAACAGACTCATTGGCCACACCTGCGTGCAATGCCAGTGTCCTTACTTGAGAAAGGATGTACTATCACTGGAGGGGGTGCAGAGGAAGTTCACTCAGTTGACTCCAGAGTTGAGGGAGTTGGCTTATGAGGAGAGACTGAGTAGACTGGGATTATATTCCTTGGAATTTAGCAGAATGAAGGGGCATCTTAGAGAAACATATAAAATTATGAAGGGAAGAGATAAGATAGAGGTAGAGAAGATGTTTCCAATGGCAGGTGAAACTAAGACAAGAGGGCGTAGCCTCAAAATTAGGGGGAGCAGCTTTCGGACTGAATTGAGAAGGAATTTCTTCACCCAAAGGGTTGTGAATCTGTGGAATTCCCTACCCAGGGAAATAGTTGAGGCTACCTTGTTGAATGTTTTTAAAGGAAAGATAGACCATTTTTTGAACAGTAAATGAATTAAGGGTTTTGGAGAGAGGGCGGGTAAGTGGAGCTGAGTCCACAAAAAAGATCAGCCATGATCTTACTGAATGGTGGGAGTAGGCCTAAATGGCCAAACGGCCTACTCCTGCTCCTATGGTCTTATGCATGAGGGAAATGTGAGCTTTCTTTCAAACTACCTTTCACATGTGGGTTGTGTAAGCAACTAACTGGATACCATCATGAACTAAATCTTCTGGTATATCTTCTCCACTCCGTGAAGTAAGGGGCCAAACTCACTGTCATTATTCGACTGAACTAATGAAAAAGCAGGTCAGGCAGCATCCGAGGAGCAGGTAAATCAACGTTTCAGGCAGGAGCCCTTCATCAGGAACCTTCCTGATGAGGGACACTTGCCCAATACTTCAATTTTCCTGTTCCTCGGATGCTACCTGACCTGCTGTGCTTTTCCAGCACCACACTAATCTTGACTCTAATCTCCAGCATTTGCAGTACCCCCTTTCGCCTAATGCAAAAGCAATTGGCATTGAAGTTGGTCTTCTCCTTTTAGATGTGGCTGCCTGTACGATTAGGAGAACTGCCCAGAAATATTTTCATAGTGTTGTGGAGTCTTCTATAACAGAAGTCCATTCAATCTATCAGTTATCTGCTGGTTCATTTAAGGGACCACCCACATTGACTCTCGCTTTTCCCATAGCCCTGCAATATTTACATTGTCTCTACCTCCTGCAGTATTTTGCTGAATCACTTCAATTATGGAAAGAAATCCATTCTGGTGGTACGTGCAAAGAACATATTATCTTCTAGTGCTTGCTCAACTTGTGTTTCCCTGGTGCAGTTGTTGCTCTTTTCAAGTTGACACGAAGTTCTTTGGAATGGATAGCAATGTGAAAGTGGCCGTTTATCTTGGAGAAAGGCCATGCTGAGGCTCTGTGTCAAAGCAATGCCCAATCCAAGGGGATCAATCAGTCTGAGAGCCTAGCGCAATGACAAATCTGCAGAAAGAAATGTCTGAAGCATTGGCCTAAATTGGAAAGGTCAACTGAGAAGATTTTGAAATGGAATCAGACATAACATCATTCCAACCAGCAGGCATTGAAAGAAAAGTTGATATCCCCCATGTGTGCCATGCACATAAAGAGACTGACAGAAGAGGTAGTAGGTAGAATAACAAATAGCTTTGCTATTGCATTACAGCCGTTCTGTGCATAATGGGTAACTTGAGTAAGACACAGTGTAAATGATACAGCATGCAAACTTGTATGTTTTACAATCAGTTCAATGAAGACGCACTACAAGTTAAACTATTGGCCTGTCAGCTCATAACAAGTACTATGGGGGCACTGCACCACATGGACCACAGTAGGCAAGTTACCACCACTTTCTCAAGGGCAGTTAGGGATGGGCAACAAAACATTAGCCCAGTCAGAGATACTTACATGAAACGAAAGGCTGGAAAACTACAACCTTTGCTGAATACAACAGGTATTGGGTAGCACAGTGGCTTTCACTGTTGCCTCATAGCACTAGGGACCTGGGTTGGATTCCACCCTTGGGTGATTGTGTGGAGTTTGCAAATTCTCCCTGTGAATGTGTGGGCTTCCTCTGGTTTCATCCCACAGTCCAAAGCTATGCAGAGTTGGTGATGCTAAATTGTCCATAATGTGCAAGTTAAGTGCATTAGCCATGGGAAATGGGGTGAGATGCTCTGCAGAGGGTTGGTGTAGACTTGATGGGCCAAATGGCCTGATTCCACACTGTAAATATTCTATGATACAGAACTCTACAGGTTGTACTGACAATTAACTAGACTAGACTAGATTCCCTACAGTGTGGAATCAGGCCACTTGGCTCATCAAGTCCACACCAATCCTCTGAAGAGGAACCCACCCAGACCCTCTGACTAATGCACTAATTCAGGTGAGCTGAATGGCTTGGCCTACTTTAGAAAAGATAACACTCGAGTAATTTCTGAGTCACCATCTATTCAGTCTTAGCATCACTAACAATGTCAGAGGTGGTGCTTTGGGGCTGTGATGATGCAGAATCCATCACACTTTTGACAAAATCAGCTGGATTATTATTATCTGCAGAGTTGGCTTGATTCAGAAAAATGAGAACCAACACAGAAATAACAAGGAGGCTTCATTTATATGGTTCGGCATTCTAAACAAAACAATATAATTACTGTACAGAGCTTGTGGCAAACACTTTTCAGACAAATTATTAATGTTCAGTCAGTTAGGATAATCTCAGCCTCCTTTTATACATAAGCTGCAGTTAACAATCAGGATTTACAAAACAAATGAAAATATTAAAAATACAATCGCATGACAACGTTAATATAATTGAAACACAAGGTGACGACATGAGACCAGCTCATATCATATATATTTTTTCCACAGGTATTACAAGTATTTTGAGTTTTACATAGTCTAGAACTGAAGACAACAAAGCTCAAGTGAATACTTCTTCTGGGTACAGTGTGATGGACTGGTAACAATGACTTGGTGTCCAGAAATCATCATCTTGACTAGGTCCTGGCACCTCCTGCTTTGAAATGACTGATTTCCGCAGGTCTAGGAAATGCTTCAAAGATTCTTAGGACCTCTCCTTGAAGTCTCAGCATTGGTGTTGACATTAGACCGCAATATCAGGCAGTAAACCACAAGGTACTCTGCCGTATCCCATTCACTATCAAAATGGGACAGTATTCCAAAAATATGGCAGAGCACAAGATTCCAGAAGGTATTCACGACCATCTGTGCGACCTTCCTGGTAGTCTTGACTCAACTATCCCCCGCTGTCGTAGCTTCATAAGGGTTTGGGCAGAAAGATGGGGGATTTCTTGTTGCTTGAAGTCGAAATCCCAAAACCTGTGGTCGGATTCATCTTGGAGACTTTCGAGTTCTGCGTAGGTGTGTTCCGACGACGTTAAAGACATTCTACTGTCGTCACTGTACCAGCTTATGTTCTTGCCTGCAAAGGTGGAGATCACAGAGTTAAACTCATCAAACAGCTACAATCACAACACAGTCCTTTTCACAGAAGTACTTTCACAGATATCAGTGTACTCTAGTGTGAAAATCTGATGAAATAGTTTTGTTTTTCCTTGTTGGCATTAAGCAGGAATAAATATCTCTGGAAGCAGCAACGCAACAGGTAACTAATCCAGTCAGAAAGACCCCAGCTCCACCCTCACCCCATACGCTCAGTGCTTAATTTTTGCTTTCTTAAGGAGAATATTTTTTCACATTTTGCAAGCCCCACACAGACAGTCACCCGAGGCTGGAATTGAACCTGGGTCCCCGGCGCTGTGACACAGCAGTGCCAACCACTGAGCCACCGTGCCACCCTACTGTAGTGGGGATGTTGGGAGGAAGGTAGGAGATTAGCTTTGATGTTATTGAAGGTTGTTACAAGGTTCAAAGGACTGTGTGACCTGCTCCTGCTCTCACTTGTGATATTTTGATGTTCTTCCGCATTCATGACTCTGAACTGTCAAGGCCAACAAGGTAACTCAGCGTGACCTGGTTATTAAAGTAGACACACAGCCTCGTCTGATGAGTTAGGGACAACGGCCTGGATTAAGTGGAAGATGGGAGACATAACCCAGTTCCACAGTGGATAAATGTTGCATCTTCCTTATCTCTCCTTCACAGTGACTGTGCTGATTATTTGAACCTTGAGGTTGGTAACATAATGACACCAGCGGATGCCTTTTCCCACTGAATGACTGAAGGAATCAGGGGATAAAATCCTCTCTTTAAGACTACTGTGTTCTCCCCTCTAGTTAATGTTAACTAGATATGAACAAATTTTAAGCACTGCTTCAGTATAAATGCTAATTGGTTCGAACAAGAAGCAAAAAAATAAAACAATGAGATAAATTTGTCAATCCCATTCTCCATGTGGAAAAGGAATAACAAAGTACAGAAATGAGGCTGTCATGTTATTGTCCGATTGTTTCCTGGCTGGGAATTTGGGATCTTATGTTTACGCCAATGAGTTAAATATACCCCAGTGAGTATACATTGGACCAAGCCAGTTAATGGCATCCTGCTGCACATCCGATTATAACTATAGTTGATAAAATAGTTCAACGATACAATGGAAACATGAATGTGCTTCAAAACTTTATCAAATTCCAAGGCTGATATGAATAACTTTGGTTCACACCTGTTTGGTTTTGTTCATTTTTGCTCCCTTTACAAAAATCAAAACACCTATCACTCCAAGTCTAGACCTCAGTGGGTCTTGCTATTTCTTATTTTTTGTAAATACAAGGATGGGCGCAAGACTCTCTACAAAACCGAGTACACCATTATGGGAGAAGCAGAGGCCCTAATTACACTCTGCAACTATTAATGTGCAGATGCTTGACATTTTCAGACTGGGTGTCAACCTGTTTTAAAATCACTCCTAGCAAAATGACTTCTGCATAAACTCTTCAACTCCACACAGTCTAATAGCAGAGGGAAACCCTAAGGTCTGAGACTGTTCTAAATGCCACAAAGTTCAGCTCATTCCTGTCACTGCTGCCTGTGGATCAGCCCTAGTGCAAGTTAAACCAACCATTAAAACAATTTGCCCGTAACAGCCTGTGCTTTTTCCAATGATAAAGTCTTATTCTTCTTTGGGTGGTGGTTTTGGTCTGATCCAGCAGATTGTGGTTGAAAAACTGCATTTTTAAAAATATTTAGTGCCCTATTAGAATCATTTGAAGATTTTGCAAAGCAGGGGTAATAATGTGATTTAAAGGTTCCAGTAATCTGATGAAACATTGGGTGGAAGTTAGGGGCAGGAGGAGGTCATTTTAGCTGCTCAAGCCTCTCCCACAGTTTACTGAGACCAGAGCTGATCTGTGATTGAATCGGACTTCTTTGCTCCACACACAGTTTAACGCCTTCAATTAACAGAAAATCAACAATCTCCGATTTACAATTAACAAATGACCCAGTATTGCCAACTATTTGCAGAGCAGAGTGCCAAACTGCCTTTCTGCATAGAATTATTTTCTAATTTCACACCCAAAGGGTTGGCTCAAATTTTTAGATTTGTCCCCTGTCCTGGATTCCCTAACCAGGACAAACAAAGTCTCTTGTTGTCCTTTCTCTTCAAACAGTCCAAAGATGTGCAGGTCAGGGTGAATTGGCCATGCTAAATTGCCCATAGTGTCCAGGGGTGTGTAGGCTAGGTGCATTAGTCAGGGGTAAATGTAGGGTGGGGGAATAGGTCTGGGCGGGTTACTCTTCAGAGGGTCGGTGTGGACTTGCTGGGCCGACGGGCCTGTTTCCACACTATAGGAATTCTAATTCTAATTCTAATTCTAAAAAGAAAGGTTTGATCAAATAATCACTCAAATGTTCTTGAATTCAAGGAAAAATAACACTGGTTTGTGCAATAAAGATTCAAGGGATGTACGTGCACACAATGAGGAAGATTTGCATCCCATCAACTATTCCCTTCACCTTTGTACTGGGGTTTGAGTCTGAAGCACTGAACACTGTGACCGTTCAGTTTTGAATCAGATCTGAAGAGACTTTTGTCTGATGCCATGCCCATTTCCCACCCACACCTGAATATCTCTCCTCTCCAACTCATAATGGGAAGGTGCTGGTGTTGGACTGGGGTGGACAAAGTCAAACAAATCACACGACACCAGGTTATAGTCCAACAGGTTTATTTGATTCCACAAGCTTTGGAAAGAGAGTGGGAACTCCGAAAGCTTCCTGTTTCAAATAAACCTGTTAGACCCATGTTGTATGATTATCGACTTTCTCCATCTCATAGCTCATTCTACAATATGGTTTCACCCAATGAAGAAGCAACTCTTTACATTCCAACATGTGATTTGACACATTGGGCAATACTGCCAATCCCAATCTAACTTGCCCCCAAAAGAGGCAATTTCACTATTCTTGACTCCTGCCTGTGCCAGCCCTTAGATGTAGTTTCTAGCTGGAACATTATATTCTACAGGGGCACCTGTCAAAACTAAGGCTCAAGCATTATTCCCTAATTCATCTGACCACAGCTCTTGTGACGGAAGTATGGAATCACTCCCAATATCCATCCCTGAACTGGAGTCAGGATTGCGGTAACCAGCTAGATTTTTCTCTCCACAAACAAGGGGCACTGTGCCCACTGGCAGGTCACCTCAGCTGGGGCAGGTAACTGACTACAGGTTGAGGATTAGACTTGGTCTGTTGCTTAGATAAACCAGTGACAAGAAGAAGAAAGGAGATTTTCAATGTAGACATATTGACTTTGTGATAATATAGATAAAGTCACCTTCTTGGTAGCTGTCTAAAAGTTGTATAACTGCGTGATATTCAGAGGAGTCATCTGAAAAAAGGAGAGAAAAAACACATGCTAAGTGTATTTTATCCAGAGTTTGAAGCACTACAATTTTTAAAAGTTGCAGCTCTAATTCTTTGTATTCTAATGTCCTCAGTCAATTTTTGTTGTCTTGCTTGTAATAAGGAACAAATGGTTTCTACAATGTTTCTCCAAAAATCACAGTTACAGGTTTTTCTAACTTGTTACTCTTTGCTTAGACAGGAAGCTTAAACAATAAATGGATGGATGATGCAAAGCCAATGTGAGTGACAAAGAAAGAAAGAGAGGGACAAATAAATACAGAGGAGCCTCAATTATCCGGCATTTGATTATCCAAATTTCGGAATATCTGGACAAGATCGCAAGGTCCTGATGCTCATCTAATCTTATCTGGAATTTGGTTACCCGAACATTCGATTATCCGACAAAATACTCCGCGCCCATGTCACTCGGATAATCGCAGTTCCTCTGTAAGCAGAAGACATGGTCAGAAGAGGTGTAAATGGGAGGATCACGACCATCTATTCTCTCTTAACTTTCTACTAATTCTTTCTTGTTCACACTTTTCTCTCTACACTTGCTGACAATTTATTACACTCCTAACTATTCCCAATTCTGATGAAAGGTTGGAAATTCATTCCTGTGTTGAATCAAAATGCTGAGCATTTTCAGTAGTCCCTCGGATTTCCAACATCTGTAATATCTTGTTTTGGGAGATTTGCATTTTAGCAGTGAATTAGTTAGACAAGTTTGCCAAGCCTATGGCCTCTGAACTCCAATTGTCCACTATCATCCATAGAAAGAGCTGTTCATGCTTGTATTTCTTTCACATTGAATCATCCTATTTGAGCTGTATGTGCCCAATGGTTTGGGAAGAGCTGTTTGACTTCTGCAGAGCAATTGCAACATTTAAAAGACATCTGGATGGGTATATGAATAGGAAAGGTTTGGAGGGATATGGGCCGGTGCTAACAGGTGGGACTAGATGGAGTTGGGATATCTGGTCGGCATGGACAAGGTGGACCAAAGGGTCTGTTTCCGTGCTGTACATCTCTCCATGACTCTATGAACTCCTAAAACCAGACAAACCAGCCAATATCAGCAAATTGGATTGTACGTTTATGAACAACAATGTGAAGGTAGAAGTCACCCTAATGCTGCTTACAAATTGCTTTATATGATTCAGAACATCAAAAGCTTAGATAATCTGGATAAAATCTTTCACCAAACATAATCAGGAAAAGTGAGCTGGAATAATGCCATTTGGGAATAAATGCACAATATAATTTGACTGACTTCCATTTGATTGTGGAAGCTCCAACTCCTCGCGACAATCAAATTATGGCACAATAAAGATATATGTTTCTGTGGTGTCTGCATGAGCTAAAATTGCTGAGGTTCTGAAATTCACCCCACAAGACACGCACCTTTTAATCACCTATGTGTGACTCCGACAAGGTCTGAGGGATGGTGGGTGAGATGGAGAAGGAATTAGTGATGGCACAGAGTGGATCCTGTTTGTTTTCAGATGGAAATATAATTGAACTCCTATGACATGATTCCTTTCTGTATTCTGCAGTGGAATATAATGCATCATAGCAGATAGCAATAAAACCCTCACTTGTTGGAGTGCTGGTGCCCATTTCAAAACCTCTTTTTGGGACAATCAATAGCTGACAACATAACGTTTCCAGTACTGTTGATCCTACTACAGCCAACAAACAAGGAAATCATCCCCAGGGATCTGTTCTGTGATGCACTGTTAACTAATATTTCTAAATCAAATTGTTTTCCTGTCTCCTAACTTGCCCCGGTTGTGGTTGTGATGCACCACTCATGGTGGTCATGATAATGCATTCCAGTTTGGGATGTACAGTGGCTCGTAGAGATCCTGAGTCAGCACCTTCCAAACCCATGCCTGCTCTCATCTCAAAGGACAAGGGCAGCAGGTACATGGGAACACCACCCCCTGGGAATTCCCCTCCAAGTCATTCACCATCCTGACTTGGTTAATATATCACTGATCCTTCATTGTAACTGGGTCAAAATCCTGAAATTTCCTAAAGGTATTGTGGGTCTCCGACAATCTACAGCGCATAGATTGCAGCTGTACTGGTCATCAACTCACAACCACCTTCTCTAGAGAAAGCTAGTGTGCTTCCAATTAAACCTGTTGGACTATAACCTGATGTTGTGTGATTTTTAACTTCTCTAGAGAAACTAGGGACAGGCAACAAAAATACATTTACATATCACCTATTATCTCTCAAGGTCTTCCTCCAATGAGTTAATTTTGGAAATGCTTTTGATGGGTTAACAGGGAGCCTGACCAATCACTGAAAAGACAATCAGCAATCTCCTCCTGTTTCTGGCAAGTTTGTTGAGGTGAACACTTTGACCCTCTTTGAGGAATTGAACGAATCTTTTGCACACTCGAGGTGAACAATTAGGACTCTCAGTTTGCAACACCTCACTCAATTACTCTGGACCCAGAGCAGCACAGTGCCAGCCTCTGGGGAATGGTAGTTTAGCAATAACAATCCAGGACTAGGAACCCAGGTGCTACCATCTTGCTTGGGAAACATGAGTTCACGGCAGCAGCAGTGGGAATTAAAGTCTGCTTTGTGCTAGTGATCATGAAATTACCAGATAGTCATGAAAGCTCTCTTGATTTATGATGCCCGTTTGGGAGAAAAATATGCCATTTAACCCTGGTCTGGTTTATACGTGACTCCAGACCCACAGCAATGTGATGGATTCTTAACTATCTTCAGAAATAGCTGCTCCGTTATGAAACTGAAACTGAGAAAAGCTTGGAGGGTCTACCATTGCAGTGATTCAGGAAGGTGGATGACGACTGACTTCTCAATTAGGGTGGATGATAAATGTTTGACTTGGCAGCGATGCCCCCATCCCCAAACCAAATTGCAGATCCGAGTTTCAGCATGGGAACTGACTTGAATCAATAATCTTCCGATTCAAGAAGTTGAGAGACATGGTTCTCAACTACACATTCAGTGGGGGTTGTGGGGGGTGTGCAGCTCAGGACAGAAAATTGATGATGGGAGATCAAGGAAAGGCAGAGATTAAAATATTGGAGTTGATTTTCTTGTCAGTGGGGCAGTTGGTGCTGTGTTCCAGAGTTATTGTTTTCACCCCCTGTCCGGTTTCATACAGCCAAGAAGTCAGAGTGGGACACTTGACTGGTGACTCATGTCACACCTTCAGAATGAGGAGATCATGTCGCAGCACGGTGGCTCAGTGGTTAGCACTGCTGTCTCACAGCTCAAGGGATGCGACTCTCTTTGTGGAGTTTGCACATTCTCCCAGTGTCTGCGTGGGTTTCCTCCGGGTGCTCCGGTTTCCTCTCACAATCCAATGATGTGCAGGTTAGGTGAACTGGCCATGCTAAATTGCCCATAGTGTCCAGGGATGTGTAGGCTGGGTGAATGTAGGGGAATGGGTCTGGGTGGGTTACTCTTCGGAGGGCCTGTGTGGACTTGCTGGGCCGAATGGCCTGTTTCCACACTGTAGGGATTCCATTGAAAAAAGGTGAATGTCACTCTGCCCCATAAAGCACAGCCCTTGTATCACACCACTCACTAACTTGTTTGATGTTCTGTCAACTACAAATGTGAAAAAAAATTTGAATGCACTTTACTTCCACTTTGACAGGCCATACTGACAGCAACGGTGAAAAATCAATTTATCTCAAGATCTAAACCATACTGTTGGATTTACTCATTTGCAATCAAGACAGAGATGGAGCATCAGAGAAAGTATATTCCTGTCAGGGTGAAAGGAAAGGCTGGTAGGTATAGGGAATGCTGGATGACTAAAGTAATTGACGTGAAAATGTGGTGCTGGAAAAGCGCAGCAAGTCAGGCAGCATCCAAGGAGCAGGAGAAGCGACGTTTCGGGCATGAGCCCTTCTTCAGGAATGGCTCATGCCCGAAACGTCGATTCTCCTGCTCCTTAGATGCTGCCTGACCTGCTGCGCTTTTCCAGCAACACATTTTCAGCTCTGATCTCCAGCATCTGAAGTCCTCACTTTCTCCTAAAATAATTGAGGATTTGGTTAAGAAAAAGAAGGAAGCATATGTCAGGTATAGGCAGGATAGATCGAGTGAATCCTTAGAAGAGTATAAAGGAA